>NC_089534.1:18141162-18488799 GCF_963924715.1 Thunnus thynnus
ACGAGTATCTAAAATATTAAAGCTATAATTAGGCTTTGGATGTGTCAATTTAAAAAGTCCAGCTTTTTGTTTGGCATCCAGAGAAAAATATTCCTCTCATTCACTCAACACTAAAGCCCCATCGGTCCAAAGGCTAATCGATGAACTTGTCAATCAAGACTACTTCTCTTGCATGAAGTCCGTATATGAAGGCTTTTCCAGAAGTGACAAACCACTGCCAGACTGCTCTTAATCACCCTTTGGCACTAGAACAGAGAAAGTGACATAAAGGAAGAACAAGGAAGCACAGAAGTGTTTCTTGAAGCTGACAGCAAGGAAACCAACACAAATGACACCTACAGTAGATAACTACAAATTCAGGTTTCCTACTTGTTAAGGTACTCAGTATTGTACATATTGGATTGTGTCTGTTTTTATCTAAAAACAAATCAAAATTCACTTAAGCTGATAATTATTCATAGATTGTTTTTTTTAATTGTGTGATTATGTGATTCACATCAAAAAAATCTATTTATAGCTTGTTTGGGCAGAGCAGATTGCAATCTTTGCTTGATTTGTGTTTGTGTTTATAGTTGCAAAAATGGAGCATAATTTTAGGAAATAAGTACTGTTGTGAATACATTTTTAGGACAGACATTTGATACACACACACACACACACAAACAAATACAAATAAACAAATATACTGAGTTCGTCTCTTCAGCATCTTGAAAAGGAAGGCATGAAAAAAAGAGGAGTGAGAGCACGACAAAGCAGCAGAATGAGAGAGAAAGTGGTGCAATGGAAATGTGAAAATGAGGAGAAAAGGAAATGAATCATTGCAAGAGAGTGAGAGAAATGAGAAAGAGGGATTAATGCAATTTCTACAGAAGAGATGTGAGTCGTGGAGGTGGTGGAGGAAAGCGAAAAGAGAAGAGAGAAAGGAAAGGAAAGCGATTCATTAATGCTTGGGATGGATATGGACCATTAGGTGATTGCTGCAATGTTTCCCAATAAGACTCTCAGGGTTGGCTAATTCACCTACAATCATTCACCCTACAGCCGGTTTAAACACGGGCACAAAGGCTGCACGGTAATCAGCATGCGGAGGAAATAAGACTGTTTCTCTACTGAATACATGCAGACACACATGTGTGCACACATAGCTTACAGAGTGCAGGCACTTTCTCGTTTTCTCACGCTCTCTGAAGGTCATAAACAATTTTTGTTTCCTTCCCGCCATGCTATTGGTGTTTCCTCCAAGCAGAGTGATAATTAACTATTAACCTTTAATCGACAATTCTTGTCAGAGCTCACACTTAACATGTCCATTAGTCTCATGTCAGCGCGCAGCCGATATTAGCAGCTTGCACGCACTTAATATCTCACATAATCCAAAGTACACAAAGTCTGACCTTCTAGCTATTGAACAGATGATTAACCTTTATGCTCATTTAGCCTCTGGTTTGCTTCATTACTTGATGAAATTTTAATTACAAGGCTGAAATCGTGTTCCAAGAGCCCTCCCTAGAAATTCATATCTAAGCTCTCCCTTGAAGACTATCAGTTAATGTGCAAATTGAATCCATGCACTTGTTTTGTCTCCGTTCGCTACGAGGGACTAGGAAAACTTTCGCTGGAGTTGAAATGGGGTTTAGGAATTTGTCAGTTCAAACTTTTGTCTGTAAAATCTCCTGGTGCCCAAAAACATGTCAAGAGAAATCTGTTGGCCCTCAGTATTTGTCATTTTTTCAAATTCCCAATGCCAAACATTGTGCATTATGACTGTTCAGTCTCAATGGGAGACCGTAATAAATAGTTCTTCAGACTTGTTCGCTGCTTCGAGATGCAGACAAGGAATTGACAAGGAATTCTCAATAGCAGATGTTGTTTTCAATAGTTAATGGAAAGACTGAACACACATCTCACGGAGAAGAACTCACAAAACCCCAAAGCTATAGACTTGTAATACACCTACACAATATTCAGGCTCACAACTGCGCAAAGCTAAACAAAGCTCTGCGTCACATCAAAGCACTCATATAAGCTCAACATATAAGCTGACACAACTGTATGTGTCGATTAATTCAAGTAAAATTACAAAAATGCACCCACTCACAGCCAGACTACTGTACTGTATCATCATGTGAACTCATCAGGACAGTAAACAGGTTTTTGTTATATTTAGCTGTTTGCTCCACTTTTGCACTTTGGCTTGTCCCCTCGTCAGCAGAAAACCGAGTCTGCAGAGAAGACAGAGCTGGCAGCTCTGGTTCAGCTGATGCCAGTGCACTGCTTCTATTGTTCACCTGCGGATTTGGGAACAAAGACAAGGTGTTGTGTCATGTCATCCCAAGCCTGTTTCTGTGAAAGGATAACCTGCTTTCCAACTGCAATCTGTGTTGCAGGCAGAAGCCTAGCTAATTCTCATTAAGACTACAGCAACGGAAAGGGGCTACGAGGAAACACAGAGAGGGCCTTAAGCCGGATTGGTTTCAGCTTTACTTCAACATATTTTGAGAGGGGGGGAAAGGGAAAAGTGGGGCAACGTTTTCCCTGGCAACTCCTGTCATCCATGAATAATGGAATACAGACATGTGGAGGGAGCGAGGATGAAATTAGGATATGGAGATTCCATCCATGAGATTTTCTTTTTATTTTGAAGGCTGTCATACTGCTGCTTCTCCCCATGAGAATGAAAAAAAGGATTTGTAGTAGATTAAAGAGAAGCACTAATTACTGTAATTTCTGTTACACTCCACACTTAAGGACACAACTAATCCTGTCCAATATTGATCCATAAAGGTCATGGAGTTATACAGTGTTGATCTGAACAAAATCACCTTATGTAAAGGTTAAGTTGAACCTCTTCTATATTTAATACTGTACGAAATTTTAAAGGGGGGAGGATGATTCAGAGTACACTATCACACCTGAGGGATGACATAACATTTGACAGCTATAGGAACTACAGTATAGTGGATTGAGAAAGACATGATGTAAACATTCAACCTTATGAAATGATACTAAGAAACAGAGAGGGACGCTGTCAGGGGGAGAAGTAGAATAAGAGAGAGACATACAGATATTTAGATGCTAAATGGAAGATGGAAGTTGGCTTGGATTAAGTAGGGAGCTCAAGTTTAGATCTGCAGAGAGGTAAACAAAGGCAGGAAAAAAGAACATGAAAAAATACAGAATAACAAGAGGTTTGCACCTGAGGTTGCTGCAACTGACAGGGTCACCTCTAACCATGCAGCAGCCACTGGAAAAGCCAATTAGAGAAAATGAAAACAACGAAGGCCGATGATGAATAGCTGTTTTGTCTTTCTGACCTATTATTACGCAACCCACCTCCAGCAAGACCCAACTAAAGGTTTGTCAACCATCTACTGGTTCATTCCACCAACACCACCAGTGTCTAGACACCAGGGGATCCTGTCCAGTCTCCCATCTTCAGGGCCTACGCTTATGAAGATGCCTCACATTGACAGAGTCTAATCACCGAGATCTCTGTGTTGCAACATAAAATAAACATTTTTATTTACTTTCAACTGATCTCTCCTTATTGAAAATCAGTAGAAGACTGCCTCTGTCTCAGCTCACACACTAAAACAAAGCCAAGAGTATGAGTGGAGATAATGAATAACAAGTGATTCAGTATTCAGTTATTCACAATAGGATTGATTAAGATGGGCCGAATCAGAAGTGGCTGCCACCAGCTGTCAGCGTTATTCCCTTTCCTCTCTCTTTGGCTTTGCCTACTTTATTATTTCTTCTCTTACTATACAGTAGAATCATTTCTACTCCCCTTCCTGTTTTTCTTTTTGCATTATTCTTCGGTTTCGCACATTTTTTCTCTTCACTTAACTTCCTATTCTGTCTATGCTGTGGCTGTCGAGTGAAAATGTTTTATCTCACCAGCTTTGTTTTTAAGACCAAAATGCGTTTTTAAGTTTAGTCAGAGGAGCACACTGAGTGGAAATGAATCTTTCAGATGAAAGTTAAAACAAGGGAAAAAAAACAAACAAAATAGTAGTTCTGAGGTTTTCAAACACACTCATACTGACACACACACTTAAATGACAAGTCAAATGAGCATATCAAACCACACTCATACAAAACTCCAGCCTACATTATTCACTGACATCTTCTCCCTTGTTTCTTGGGTGGTAGCGTAGTTACCTGTTCCTTTGACACATGACAACTCCCCTTCCTCCCTTCAACCTGCTTGCTGAATTTGACAGGCTCTTTAAAGGCCCCTGCGAGTTGCGTTTTGATCATTAGCACCACGTTTGTCAAAAAGAATATGCATATTCTAAAAATGAACCTTGGGAAAAAAGCTCTATCCTGTACAGCCTCTTCTCTGTGGAGCAAGTTTCCTGCTCTTGTTGGGGAATCAGATACTCTGTTAGTGTCGCACATGAACTTTCAGATGTACTGCGGCTGAATATGCAAAGACTCAATCATTGTTTCTTGGAGTTTGCACTGCCTCATCTATTAGGCTTTTGACAATTGACGATCATATTGACTATTGAAGGTTAAAGGGATGCACTGATTGATGATGCCCCAGCTGACTTTAAGACTATTTATTTATTTATTTATTTACTAGGCGTCAGGGCAAAATGTATTTATGACTTGTATGAAAACAATCATTAGTCTGTTGTTGGCTCCTCCAGCACCAACTTTCACTCAGCTCTGTCTGCTCCCTATTCTTAAAGAGTGCTGTGAAGTCACGTTAACCAAGGAGGACTAAAATGAGGAGCATAATGTTAATCAGCACAATAAAACTCAGTTCTTGATATAGTTTAGTGGCGACACAAGCAATACATGCAATCTGATATAAACTGTTTTTTTTCTCTTGACTAAAGCTTCACACTGTGCACCATGAAGGAAGTTAATGTTTTGGATATATTAGGCATCTACTGTAGATAAATTAAGACTAAACTGTTGTTGTTGTGGAGAGAAAATATAGATGTTTGTCCTATCCTAACCTCTATCTCTTGATATTATCTGTGTTTTCTTATCCGTTTTTGTTCCCCTTATTTTCTGTAAAGCACTTGATAAAGCTATAAAGCATGCAGAACGTACTGTATTGTCGGTTCATGAATAAACTTGGCAATGTGGCTTCACAGCAGCATTAAGAAGACAGACGAGATATAATTTCTTATACACATCCTCGGGCTAATTTGGAGCGTGTAACTGAACCTGCCTAGCATGGAGGTGTAATCATTACTGAATTTGCAAGCAGCAGGCGCATTCCACTTTATAAACATGAAGAACATTGTGTAAAGCCAGGGTTTCAATCACTCTTGTTTGGGGCATTTTATGAGAATGACAATGAGCAAAACACCTGTGAGCACATTTAGCATGCTAGAAGTTCAGTCCCATTTAAACATCAAAACTTCATCTGCATACCAAACAACTATCATTATGCAAAAGTGATATAAAAAAAAAAATATCATAGTTCCTGCAGAGTTAGAAACTTTTTATGTAATTTCAGAGTAACCTCTCTTCTCTGATTTCAAAAATATTGAACTCATCTCAAACTCAAACCAATTCTACTTTATCTTTGTGGATTCTGCATTCATTATATTATTTGCATCAACATGCTGGTGTTGTGGCAACACGGCTCTCACGGCACCATGACCAAGGGCAATCTTTTAATAATTCAATGTGTTTCTCATTAACAATCTGCGGGATTGTGGTAAGCTGTTGTGGTGCATCATCTAGAACCTGTCAGTTACGGAGGTGTGATGAGCATTAGATTTGCCTCTGGCCTGGCAGATGTTTTCCCAGGCCAGAGGCATATCAGATGTTATGAAAGTAAAGAGTGTGAGGAAAAATACCTAGAGTATTTTGCCCTAACCTTCCACCTCAAACATACTCACACATACAGGGGAATATGTAAAAATCAAAGCTGTTATGATTCTGCACAAAACAGAGGTTGATACTGTGGTTAATATTCTAATGCACAACACAACAAAGGTCCACTTCATATTTTCCCTAGAAATCTTTCAGCAACCCCTCAACAGCCAACACAAAATGCCCATCAAATTTCATTACAGCCTGGTCTTCTGTGTTTACAAGCAGACTGATTGGTTTAAACTATCGTGGCAGCAGAGCTCTTAACACCGTGAGCAGGAATGTCAATGACCTGCCTGCAGCTAATGGCCCATGCTGTAATGAAACTGGGAAGATACTGACTGATTCCCTGCACACCTCCTACTGCTCCCATTTCAGACACACCGATTTCAGCTTGTCTCCCTTCATTAGTCCTTGGCCCTGACCAGGCATCATGAATGCAGCTGTTACAAAGAAGTGTGAAACATAAAATAGTCTTACTGTAGCAAACTTGTTATTGTAGCTAGATGGAGGTAGATTAGTGTGCTGCATACAAATGCATGTGTACAGTATCTGTGTTTGTGTATCTATCATAGCCATCAAAGTGTAAAGAAGGATGATAAATGTTGGCAGATGGCTTGTTGAAATATGCGCATAAAGGGGGCAGGCGACTGATAACATAAGGATGACATTATTCTCAAAAAAAAGAAGAAGGAAGCAATGAGAAACAAGTGAAAATAAATATATGGGAAAAAAACATCGAAATTCAAACAAGTTAAAGGAGGGCTGAGTAACAGGAGAGAGTGCACTTTGCCATACTAAGGCTGGTACTTAATGAAGTACGTTAAAATGCTACAGGAAAGTATACTTCATATATCAGGTTATGCACTCTATTTCAGAAGAAAATGCTGATATGGGACAAATGCCCAGGATATTCCCTAAAGCATCTAAAATAAAACCCTAGGTTGATGCCCTGCCAAAAGAAGGTCCAGTGCAGTTAGCTACTCAAAATTAATTGTTAAAGAGAGAGCTGATATGGTGCTAATGCTAACCCACCATGTGCACTCAGCATATTCTGGAGATCTGAAGTGCACTGAGGACAATAAACTTCAGCAAATAAGTACTGCAAGGGAATAGTTAAAGCTGGGAGGTTCATTAGGATACAAGTTTGACTCAAGTTTGCATGAGCTGGAACATTTACATAGAGGACCACTGTGTCAGCATAACAGAGATTCAGTTGCTAACATAATAGCGATAATGAAAACAGAAACTGGCTATTCTCCTCATCTGTTTTTGCTTCTCCCCTCTAGGTTGCTTCCCTTCTACTCATCCAGTGCTCTCTTTCCCTGACTCCATCTCTCTGGGGTTCAGCCTGTATACCATATCCCACACAGGACTTGCAGTGACCTGCCTCTCCACTCATCAACATCTGTTCCCTGTCCTCGCCTTGTGCCAGTGGCACCTACCTGCCAAGACACCCATAGCATCAGCACCAGTTCTGTCGCTGCCTGCCAAGCATCTGATCAAAGGGGACAGCTGTCGCACGGATCTGCATGCCAGCCAGCATTACTGCATGAATGAGAAACGGGCAGTGGAAAGCAAAAAAAAAAAAGTATCCAGCACCATCAGCATCTGCATCCAGAAAGATGCGCTGCCATGCCCCCATTGGTGGACAGCTGAGGCCATACAGCCAAAGCCTGGAGGGATCGTTGTAGTCTGTTTTCACCCAAAGCAAAGAGAATTAGCAGATCACAGATGGTGATGCTCAGAGGAGTACAGGGACAAGAGGACAAGGAAATTAAATAGATTAGATATTGTCTGGTATCCTGTGAGAGGCTCATATACACATGAAAACCTGGGACCTGTAATGCAGTTTAATTCTGCATGTAGAGCAAAGCACTGAGATGCCAAGGTAAAGGTTTGATTGGCAGTGAGGTCCCCTATACTAAAAAGTAGGCACCAGGGGCCACTGTGGAACAGAGGAAACTCTAAATGACTCAAGGTGTTAAAACACAGAGGATATAAGGATTTAACATACTTATTGTTTCAAACTTGCTCAGCTACTTTTGAGGGCCCATTTTTTTAGCTGTGTCCCTTATAGGAACCCATGAGCTTGCTTGCCAAGTTACTTTCACACCTCGCAGCAAAATCTGTGCTGTTCAAAGTTTGGAGATGAAAGAAGCGAGGACCACTGCTGTCTTTCCAACTGGTTTGGTTTATTCTAAATAAGATGATATAAAATAAGTACAGCAACTCCAAACACTCAGCTTCTATATGCAGACACATGGGCTGTGTGCAGCTGCATATTCAGCTCTAATTAAAACTATCAAATAAAATTAGTTCTGACAAAGCAGTTAAAGACCTACATGGCATCAGTGTGTCTGAAATGTAACAATCTCACCATCCAATAGTGGTTAATTTTGTTTTTTATAATATCAACACTGAACAACAAACGTATAAAACAGAAAGAAGAAAATCTCTGTATGATAGCTGTATTAACAGCTCTGTGAGACTGTAGCATGGATGTATTATAAGAAAGGTTCTCTGATTCTCTTAATACATCAACGGGCTGTACTTAAACATAGTGATAATTGGAGGGAAATGTTTAAAATCTTGAACATCTTAGTTTAGCATGTTAAAATGCCAACATTTTCTAATTAGTGTTAAACACACTGAGGCTGATAGGAATTAGTTATTAGTATAAGTATTTAGTCATAAACTAAAGTATTAGACAAATTAAAACTCTGAATTGATGATAATACTAGATAGAGAGTCGGGGAATCATCAAATTCATTAGGATTCATCCTCCTGGGAATATACCAAATTTTGTGCCAAAAACGTTGAGCTGTTAGCAGGTGTGAGTCATCAGACTCACACTCCCCTCCCTCACAGGCATTTACAACTCCTGGGTCAGAAAAAAAATGTGGGTAAGATCATGTCTGACCCCTCTCACTCCTGCCAGCCCTTCTTCCAAAAACTCCCCTCTCAGAGGAAAATCAGACTGAGAGCCCCCTGAACCAGAACCACCCACCAATTCCACAGCTTCTTTCCCCAGGCAGTAGCCATCTTTAAAGCCCCCTTCAGTGTATTTTAGCATTTTTAAGATATTTCATATTTTTCTGAGTCATTGCCTGACAATGTTGATTAGCCACACTGTTTGCCAAATATTTCTTGACAAATAACTTAATTTTGTGCTCAAAGTTAAAAAATTTAAGCCATTGCTGAAACAGAACAATGACGTATGACTATAGTTGGACACTGCAGTCATACGTCATCCTCGTAAAATCCCTTAATGTTTGTGAGCATCACATAGGCTCACAAAAACCTATGTGAGCCTACGTGATGTCTCAGTTTTTTTACTGCCTAATATCGGTATCAGCCCCAAAAATCCAGTATTGGTTGGGCCCAAGTGGACAGGTTAGGCTATTATATCATCGCAAGTGTGCTAGTATGGCTATCTGGTTGTCATGGTAGACTATTATCTCTGTTTGAGAGAGAACATTAACAAAGTTAAGTTATGTAAGCTGGAGTTGGGATTTAACAAAGACAGTAAAAGACTGTAAACATACCAGCTCCACCTCACCTCCATATCTCATTCAAATTCATAGTGTGTATGCTGACTTTGTCTGTCTTGCACTGTGTAAATGTATATATATTGGGTTTTTTTTTTTAACTGTACATAGATTATATCCTGTTAATACACACACATGGTGCATTTACACTCACATTTATAATTATATCTAAATTGGTATTCATACTTCTATCTGTATTCTGCTTTTTTGCACACAGTTTTTATGATGTCAATATACAAGCACATAGTCCATCCCCACTACACATAATCTTTGTAAATTATTGTCCCTCTCACACTGTTATGTTTGTGTTTATGTTTATTGTTTAATGATCATATCATGTATATTGCTTTTTCTGTTGACATCTGGGCCACATTGAATTCCTTGAACTTCCTATTTAGCAAATCAATCCAATTCTGCTTCTGAGATAAAAGGTCAGCTGCTATCAACAAAGTCACTAGCTTGGATTCTGTGTCTACAACATGTAGGGATATTTCAGTCCAGACAAGTGGTGGACTGACCTGACCCACAAACTGTGCCAATCAATGACAGCAGTGTGGCTAAAAATACATGAATCTACAAAAAAGTGAGGGGAGTTCATGCACTTAGAAATAACATAAAGGTAGGACAAGGAAAGAAAACAAACAATAATGCTAGCTCAACTGGCTTGATCGTTAGCATATTAGCTACAACAAAACAACAACAATTAGCTTTCACATTAAACAACAGAGCAACACTGTCTGGAGTAATTGTAAAAATCCGGTTGCTATTTCAACAACAGTGCACTCAACAAAAGGCTGCTCATTTATTACACCAATTATAGTTTATCTTAGCTTCAAGCTGAATGTTGACATGGATAGATATATAGATATAGATACAAACCTTGATAAATACATTTTCAGCTTTTAGTTTAAAACAACTTGAATGAAGTCCCTAAAGTGCTCAGAAGAATGAGCATTTATTTGAAGATATGCAAGGTAACTGCTCAGGAAGATCATGTGATAAGACTGAAAGCTCCAGAACAGCCTCTGAAAGGACTTTGGTTTCCAAGGTGAAGAACATAGTGTCTCTACTTTTTGAGCAAACATGGACAAGATGTCCTAAGAAGTGCTCAGTCCATCCATGGCAACCTGACAGCTTCATCTGCTGAGGATGATCATGTTATACGATAGAAAGCTCCAGAACCATAGACTGTATATACATAATGGACGTAGCCACCGTGACGTCACCTATTGGTTTGTGGACTCGCGTTTTTGACGCCTCGTGGGTTGACATTTTGACCGTCGCCATCTTGGATTTTTAGAGCCAGAAGTAATGAGAAGTGACCATACATTTGGACGAGAGGGTGGAGTTGAGCCTAACGCTAGCTGGGTTAGCACGGTATGTTTACTGCCTATGGCTAACTGTGCTATGCTAATGCTAATGCTAATTTTTGCTCGCGACAAGCTTAAAACCACTGAAACAAAATGTACTTACCGGAAAAACTGAACACCCGACTCCTTAGAGGGTCTTTTAATACAACCAAACGCTGAACAAGACTTTTTCAAGCGACCAAAATGGTACAATTAACTTTCATGAACTGAAAACACAAAGAAATAGACGGCTACGCTTGTACGCTGTGACTTGGGGTTTACGCCATGTTTACGTTTACAAACGTTAGAAACGTTGTCGCCGTGGTGGCGACTTGTCAATCACAACGTAGCCACGCCCTAAAGCATACCCTGCTTTGTCATCAGATTTAAATTAAGTGGGACCATGATTTACAAAATGAACATCATACTGTGTTGAAGAAGACTTGAAACTAGCGACTGAGACAATAAATTCATTAGGAAACTGTTTACTGAGATAATAAATCAAGTTAGAAGTAGGGTCATTTTCTCATAGACTTCTATACAAACAGACTTCTTTTTGGAGCCAGTAGAGTCGCCCCCTGCTGGCCATTAGAGAGAATACAGGTTTATGGCACTTCCGCATTGGCTTCACTTTTCAGACCCGGAAATAGCCTACCTGCTTGCAGAACGGCTATTAAAAGGGCTTTGAATAAAGATGAATTTGGTCAACTTTTTGATTACAGCATGGCTTACTGCATGGTCAGTTCAGATGTCACTTTTCACCTTAAAACAGTGAAGTTGTCTCACCATTCTTACACCATTCTATATTTTGTTTCCTGGTGTGTAATGATCATAACCATAAGTTTGAGTACACTCTCTTGACCTTTGACCTCCATTGGAAGACCAGAGATTTTCACTAACACTGTTACCACATTGTTATTAAAACCTCCACTAAATCCATTCTGTTTTTGTTGTGCGGCAGCATCTTTGTTCAGCCTAGCAAGCTGACTGCACCTCGCTGGAGCTTGAAAGTCTAATGCGCTAAGTCACAGAGCGCTGCGTCTGAGCAGGATTAAATACTTTGGAAAGATTGCTGATAATGCATGCAATCCTGTTTTGACAGTTTCATATGAGCACAATAGATTGTTACAGTAATTAAACCAAATCCGCCTTCACATGTGGCCTAATTGGCACATTAATATTAACAATAATTCCAGTACACTTCTTTTTGTAATGGGGATCCACTACAGAGTAAGTACCACCTCTCCCTTGTGGATGCTAGTTTGTCACTTACAAAATCCTTTGCCTTTACAAACAAGCTGATTCCTGCAGCTGGATTACAGAAACTGGAGTAGTAGGCTGATTAAAGCACCTCAGGGACCCCAGAGGATGAGAGTATGCGGTCCATGAGGAGTCAGAATATGTACAGTAGCCCAGATCCAATTAGGGTGCACCACCACTTGGCTACTGTTGCATTATTGAAGCGTGTTTTGGAATGGCTGGACCCTGGATAGGGAGCGCTGTTCAGAGAAAACTGGTGCAGCATGGAAAAGTCACTTACTTTAGTTCATGTCTAATTTGCACATCACAATAAAAAATGACGGAAATGATCAGGGGATTGATATATATATATATAGATTAATAGAGAGGGCAGGGTAACTACGACTTGATTTTTAACATTTTCGGAGGGATCGAAGGAAAGAACAGATGCAAAAGAAGAGACGATGAATGAAAGTAAGGTTAGGAAGGAGCCAATAAAGGAAGGAAACAAACCCATTTGAGTTTGGTGCAGTCTAATAACTGCAGCCTGAAGAGTACATGTTGAGACATAATTTCATCTGACAGGTTGCTAAATTGAGCAGATTTTAGACCATGAAATCACTTGTGCAGTCAGATGTGATTCGTGACCAGCAACAGGGGACAGAACAGCCGAGCAAGCCAAAGGTAAGTGTCTTTAATCGCACATCACACAATCTTCAAGAAAGGTGGGATAATTAATGCAAAACAGCCACGAAAATGACCAAAGTGTGTTTGAAGGGCCGTAGTGAAGAGGCTGATTACCTTTCATCATTCATTTGGAGTTTTCGGTTACAGCTCTGCAAACATGTAATAATGATGCAGCCTCTTACTGTGTGATCAATTCCTTTGATAGATAATTATGCTACAGTCCTGGCTGGATGACACAGGAGTTTGCAGTAATGAGGCCTATATTCCTCAAACCAGGTGGGAGCTTAAGATACTTTTAAATGAAGGGCAAGCACTGCATATGAAAACACTTGAACTAGTGGGATGAATTTCTGATCAGTGTTTATGAAATTCAGTGATTCATCTATATTACCTTTAAATATTCACAGCATCATTCAACCATTACAGTCCAAAAAATGTAACAAATGGAGATAAAAGCTTTTAAGGTGTGATTTAATTTCAGTGGTTGGTACTTTTACAAAATGTACAGCTACACAATGACATTCAAGGCCTACTTGTGCTGAAGTCAACATTAAAATTGAATTGCAGACACATTAGGTAAACAAATAACTTCAGAGGGTGATGTGTACTTGTTATAAAAATTTTTATTTAGAATAAAACAACGTAGCCATATTACACGTAGTGTGGTCAATCTATTTTACATACCTCAGGAGAAACGACACAGTTCTGCCATGGTACGGTTCATCATGATTGTAATCAGTAAAATCATCACCAACATCATCATCATCATCACCAGTCTACAGTCAGAGGAGGTTATAGTAGTGTTGTTCAGTCTCACAAGTTTTACAGGATAGCATATAGCACAACAACACAACGCAGTGAGTGACCAGTGCTAGAAGGCCAGTGGAAAAACCAACAACAGATAAAGTAATACTCATCATTACGGGCGGCTAGCTTCAGCAGGCCACAGACCCATTGTGGTACAGTAATAGTAACTCTTTTTTTTTACTTGGTATCTCCTCATTGCAGTGTACACCAATACAGTAAGCAAAAGCTTTGAATGCTAAACCAGGTTGTACATGTTCTGTAAATGATCACAATTGTTTTAAACAAGTTTACGAACCACAAAAACAAAGCTGTGTCTATGAGTCTGAGGTAGCAAGGCAATCATGGCTTTCCTCTGATTTCTGAACATATATCTTTAAAAAAAACTATTCTACATAATGACTGCAGGCCTCTTACAAACCCAAATTCAGATTTAAATCTATATTTTCCAAAACTTCTCTCTTTATACACAATCCCACTTTTTACTCATCAACTCTCGTCTCTGTCTTCCACACATGGAATGACAAACTGTATAGGCACAGAAGGGGTTAAAGTTAACATTAACAAATCGCAGTTAACACAAAGTCTGCCGGCATATCAATGCTTTAAAGGGGAACTTGACATCAAGCATGCTACAAGATAGATCTTCAAAACAAAACAGACGCTTTCAGAAGAGACAGTTTACATCATGATCCTTTGAGCTGTGCGTGCTCCCACACTTGGAACAAACTTGGAATTTGTGGCTATTTCCATTGACAAATGATAGAAACTGGGGGCTGGAGGGTACAAAGCAGTGGAATGACAAAAACAAATGTAACAGTTTGATTCCCAGTGAAGGCAGAACTTAACAAGATCAAAACACAAATCCCAATGCACCCTCTGAAAAACAAAAAAAAAAGCATATTTTACTATACAAAGCCCCGTGTCCATATACTCATCTGCATATCTAAACAAATCACTGACAAATGTTGAACCAAGTTCAGGTACAATCTACAGTTCATAAAATGTACAGTTTGCATAGTACAAGACAAGGTGGTAAAAGTAGTTAAGTTGTCTGGTCCTGTGCGTCTTTGGGATTTAGGGTCAGGAGTTGTTTGTTTGGGAATGGTGCTGTCTCTTCAAGCTCTTGCACACTCACATGTGTGCACGCACAAACACACGCCATCCTCCGTGGTGACAGTCTTCACATCACCTGCAAAACAAAATAAAGTACAGAAACATTAAATAATCACACTGGATCAGAAAACGCCTACAAATATGCCAACAAAACAAAACTACAGGAGGCGTGTGTCTGGATTTCAGTAGAACCACTGAAAGTTAGAACTTCTACAGTATCTTTTTCTCCTAAGTCCAAGTGCAGCAGGTGAACCCGCCTCATTTCTCTTCATCAAGACATCATTGTTTGAAAATTTCAGAGGTTCGAACAAAGTAATCGGGTTTGAAAGCTGGTAAATGGACTGCAGTCCCTCAAGCCAGTTACAGTCCATTAGGAGCCCGGTGTGGAGGAAAGGGAGGAGGCGGGCATGAAGCATTCAGGGGAGATTTTACAAAACATAGCTGTCTTCTTAGAAATGGAATTAGGAGCTCAAACCTATTCACCCATGCCGTTGCGTGACAAGCAACAGAAACTGTAAGGAACGATGTTTGCCAAGGACAATGAAAAAAAGGAAAGAGTGAAAGGATGACTGAGGAGATGTAAGAAGTGTGGTTCACATAATTTCCTGCTTGTACTGAATACAAAGTGCATATTACGGGCATTATACAGTATCATGATAAACTTGATCTGACTTAAATTAAATTTAGAGGTGTATAATGCTGAGAGCAATCACTCGGAGTGCAATGGTATTCAAAGATGAAAGAAGAAATCAAAGGGAAAATATGTATCTGTTTTGCAACAGTCACCCCAAATGGATTCATAGCAAATAGGCAGCTGAACTAGCGTGTAAAGGTATTAGCTGTGTGTGGAGAGACAAGCTGAGCAGTTTAAACAGACAGCGAGAGAAAAGGGGGAATGGAGTGAGAAGAGGAGCGCCGGAGCAGGGCAAATAATTACGGTGGGAGGACGTCAGTGGCAACAGCTTTCAACAACACCTCTGTCCCAAAATGCACTTTGGCCTCAGACGGGGGAATGAGAGGAGCCGCTAACAGCGCTCCCCAGAGATCCATTAGCCATCTCTTTCTTGCCTGGTTCCAGGCCTTTGAATCCACTCCTCTGAGTCCAGTTGACTGATTCTGGTCTGGCCTTATGACATGAAACAGCGATTTCTTGGTTGAAAGAGCGATCGATCCAATGAGCTCTGCGGGGGGGCTAACGATTAGCCAATCAGCGCCATGGGCGGGACTAATGCCGTTGTCAAGCTGTGTGCGTCACAACGACGCAGGAGGAGTAAAACTAGGCGGTGCTGATTAAATATTAATCAAGATTCTGTTACTGCATTGCTTATTTCTTGCCTCAAATGTTTTCAGAAACATATTTCTCTGTACCTTTTAGCTATGATATGAGAAATGTGACCCAGCCACCATGTTGAAAACTGATGAGCCAAAACCAAGCACCGCTCAACTCACAGTACCACCACATCACCACCACCTGGAGCGTTTAGCAGTGATCAAATCAAATCCCCCTCCCCTACAGAAATCGGTTAGAGTGGAGGCAATGTCAGACTGAAGATGGAAATGGAGTGTAACGAGTTGACAATTCTGTCTGATATCAGTGGAGTCTCTTTCTCACAGGCCACAGAAAGTGGGGAGCTGAGGCAGGTGGCAGCACCTGTAATTACCTCGAAAATGTCGCTCTGCTCCAACTTTTCTCACCATTACCAATTACTTAAGTAGTGAGCAGCAAAAATGCAGGATGGAGCAGAAAAGAAAGAAAAAGAAGCTCCAAATACACAGACATGATTTACAGAGAGTCTTACTGTTGTGTATCCACAAGTGTGAAAGGACTTCATCTTACCTGTGGTCTGGAGGAGAGGCTTGAGGCTGTGGGAGACAAAACAAAGAGACAATAGAGTAGTTTAACACTTGAACTCCCCAGTTTATCTGTGTTTTATAAGTCTACACTAAATTATCAGCCTCTGGGTCCCTCCCACATATTCATGCACACAATCAGCTCTGTGCCGCTCAGTCCCGCTGCCTTGGAGCTGTGCAGTAACCAAATGCTAATAACGTGGGAGCGTCTGCCAGATTAGAATGGATTTTTAACTAAAGCCCTCACGGGAGTTTTGACTCGAAAAAATTCGAATGCAATTTAAAGTCAGTGAGCTCTAACTTGCAATTCGAACATTTTTATTTATTTTTCATTTGAGAAACATCCCCAGAGGTTGATATTCTTCCATATTCCACTATAAAGAGTAATGAGGGTATAAGGTCTGATCATATCAAATACCAAATTTAAATGATGATCCAAAAAAACCTTAAGGCTCTATTTAAAATCTATGTGTGTGAGAGAGCATTTCATTAACTAAGAATCAAAACCTCAAAGAGGAAGCTGCGTGCACTACATAAACAATGATTACACTTTTTTTTTTTGAAAAAAAGCACACTCTATATACCACTCTTCACTGAAATACAGAATAAGACCTTTCGAATTCATGACTACAGACGAGTGCATAGCTGCTCGAGCTGCTTTCATTCAAACATGGCACTTCACAGCACACACACACACACACACACACACAGAGCTGGATAACAGTATGAGGCAAAGAGAAATGATAGATGCTCAGCAGGAGTGTGAGAGGAGGAGAAAGAGGAAGGAAAGGAAAAGACAGAAGAATCAACGAAAGCAGTGAGAGTAAAGGAGACAATCGGAAGTTGGAAGATGAGTCTAGTTGAAACTTCAGATTATGATGATTGTATCAGAAAAGTACCACCGTTTTTCCAAAGCCTAAATTTTTAGTTTGAATTTCATTCCTTGTTGCTACATCACAGGGCGCTGGCACAGTGAACCCTATAAAAAATGTCTCTAACTTGCAATTTCAAAAGTTTCAAACACTGGCAAAGTTCACATGGATTCCAGTTTATTATTAATCTTAAAATGATGTATGATGTGTAAAATGTAAGATAATAGTGGTGAAGGTCAACACTTACAACAGCAATTTTTTAACATTTTTGTAACTGGTATGAAATCTGAAACCAAAAGTTACACAAGAATCCTCATTGTGAGGGATAAAGTACAAACATGCACAACATGCACAAGTGACACAATTTTTGTGCTGACCAGCGACCTTGTGGACAAACACAAATCTGTCCTCACAGGCTGGGAAGACACGGTGGGAGAGAAGAGGAGGAGGAGGAGGAGGACGAGGATGAGGAGGAGGAGTGGGAAACTTACGACTGCATGCAGGGAAGGAGTTGTTAATCTGCTCCATTACATCTGCCAGGTCAGAGCTGCTGTTGTGGGAGTCCAACAGCTCATCTGAACACACACATGCACAGAGGTCGATTTTCAGTCACACACACTTTAGTCGGGTGAGCAACAAGTTTCCATTTGCAAAGAGACAGCGTGAGATCGTTTTCTATGTTGTGAGCAATGTTTAAACTTTTTTCTCTTGCTAAATGTTGTAAAAATGCTTGGAGCTTTCATGATAGTGATTGAATGGTTCTGTCTGAGTATTTAAAGTCTTTTTAAAACTTGAGTGTCTCACCTGAGTTGTCAGTGAGTGGCCCTCGATCTTGCACCGTGGGAGAGGACACTCCATTTATCCTTAAGTCCACCTCCGGCTAAGAGAGAGAGAGAAACAAAGAGAGAGAGAGAAAAAAAAAAGAAAAGTCCATTACTATAACATAATTATTCCGCTTGGAATCCCGCTGGCTTGTGACAACTTCCAAATTAGCTTGACAACGACAGGCTGAGGCGTGTGAATACCAGAGGGCAGCACAATGAAGCTGTTGTCATGTCTAGAAAAACATTTGTCACAAATGTGTCACTGCCAATGTTAAAGGACCATTTTGCCCATTTTCAACCTTATCTCTAGCTATCTGAATTAAGGATATAGTGTGAAAAACAAAAAACGCCTGCAGTTGTTGCCAAAGTTCTCTGTGTCCCTCTGGTGCAGCTGCAAAATCTGTTGTTTTAATGGCACCACTACCGTCATTTGACGTGTACAGTGACATAGTTGGGAGAAGAACTACAGACTAATTCAGCTTGGATTTCTAGTCTCCACCTCTAGGTAGCCAGGGGTCTTTAGATGCCGCTAAGAAACAAAACTTCCTTGTTCTCTTCACTTGTATTGCAAACTAGCTACGTACGTTTCCAACAGTGAAAATGGCATCCCAAAATATGAGTGCAGAGGATGTTATGGATGAGGACACATTTTACAGTATTTTGGCTGACTCAAATATTCAGCCGTATTTATTCGAGCCAGAGTATACAGTTGAAGAAATGGAGCGGAGAGAGGCCAAGGCTGCGGTTGCATCAGCCGTACAAGAGGAAGAAGCTCATGCACAACTGTGGCCTCCAGAAAACCCCAAGATGTCTGGGGTATCAGTGAAAAGACCACTTCAGGCAAAGGGGGAGAATTTAGCTGTGTAGACAGAGATTTACAGATAAACTGATCATGTGTAATCCAATTTTTTCATTATTATTTATATAAATAAACAAATATATGAGAGAGATTCAAGTCATGGCTGATAAGAAAAGTCTGATGCAGCATTTATCAGTGAATTTGTCACACACTGACAGAAGAACAGCCCAGTTACTCCAAAAAAATATGACAGAACAGTATCTCAATCAATCAAAACATGAGGAGTTTGTAACTAAAGTACTGTGTACAGTTTATCAATTGGTGAAAACATGCTCTGTTGCTCTGATGCACTGAAGCGAACACTTGATGTCCAGTGACATTTGCAGCAGAGTCCCATATTCCCTTTAGCTTTCAACTGCAAGAAAACCAAAATCAGTGTTGCCCTCCCTCATCACCCCTCTTCTTCTTCTTCTTCTCCTTCATCTCCTGGGGCCCCAGGCGCTTACACGTTGGAAATGTCTCTAGAGTGCAACCATCGTCTTGAGGCTCATCTTAGAATAGCTAAGGTCAGGGCTTTAGTTAGGAATGTGAATTTAATTCATGCCATCAAGATGGCTGGCTTTATTACTCTGCAGCTTGGCAGTAACGCTGAGATTGACAGAAACACATGCTGACATACTGTCAGGACTGCAGGGACTTAAATGTCAGACAACAGAAGTTCTTATTTAACGTGGGGGTGTTTGTGTGCATGCAGGTAGTTGTGTGTGTCAGTTTGTTTTTCTCTTTCAGAATCAGCATCAGAATCACTTTACTTCATGAGTACAATAAACATACAGGATGTTACATGCTAAAGCTTGAGAGGCATTCAATCAGCAGAGAGGAATTTAAATACCATCGAGTGATACTGTGAGTTAAGTCATCATTAAATAAAACAAACCAAATAAAACTCGAGGAAGCTGAGGAAAATCAAAAACACAGCATGGATGAGAGGACTGAGCTTTGAATGTTAGTATGTTTTGATGTTTATGTATATCTTAAAAGCTGTGTAGGACTGTGACTAATTGATGCCATCAGCTGACACAATAGGTATCTATTAGAGCTGATTCCTGACATCAAACTGCTCCTGATGATGGTTTTAAGGTAAAATCAAAGCCTTGAGACCAAACAAATATGTCTTATTGGTACTGTTATATGTGTTAAGTATCAGTGGCTCTCCTAGTTTTTAAAATATGACATATTGCTATAGATTAATCTACATTATCTACAGAATGTCTGTGGTTAAAATATATTTTTACAATCAAATACATCAGTTAAATGTTTCTGAAACATTATTACATCTGTAATAACTAGCCAATAATAAAATATATGATGATAAAACACTGACAAGGGCAATGCTGCTGCTGCTTTTACTTTTGATACTCTTGGTACAATTGTTGTTCATTTGCATTTTTACTAATATTCTGAATGCAAGAGTTTTACTTATAATGTAGTATTTTTAAATTGTGGCATTGTTTCCACTGTCCAAAATTTCAACAGACATACTGTAGATACAAATCACTATAACAACTATATTTCTGCTATTAAAAATATGAGGTGAAACCTCCAGTTCAGTGCAGGGTGGTAGCATAAATAACTTTTTTGTCAAAATGTTAATCTTCATCCATTAAAAAACTGCCGAGTCACGTCAACTGCCTTCCTCAGGCCATATTTGTTGTGAGTTATTACTGTGCTTCCAATACCTGCCCCTGTGTTTGCTCAGTCTGATTTGTCGGGCTCGCTGTTTGTTTGGCTTGAGGGTTGTGTATTTCTCACTAGGCACAAACAATCCAACCTCAGTGAGCAATTAGGCCGAGCATAAACAAATCTGTAAGTTATTGATAGAGGGACTGGAGACGGATGCCGGACTCCTGGATGGAATGCTAATAATGTGATTAGGATCTAATCTGAGTGTTGAGGAGTAGTTTTTATTATTCAAGGGCAGAACTAACTACGGAAAAAAAAAACTAGATTTTTACCTATAGATATGTGGATGTTTATGTGAGGAGTTAATAGGTGCACAAGTACATATTTATGTTGGTGATTTATTTAAATGACTTTGAAAGATTCCTTTGAGAGCGTTCTGCATCAGGGCTGCATTTTAACATGTTTTATTTTCTATTGTATGAGTTGCATTGAAACAGCCCTGCCAGCTGGTTTGTGAGTCTGAACCGTGATTACTGCCCTGCTGCTCCACAATCACAAGCCTAATGAACTAAAAGAAAAGTCAACTTATGGGAAATAAACTTAAAATTACAGTTGTGCATGTGTGGAGCTAAAATAAGAATTTACGACTGTAGAAACAGGGTCATCTGGAAAAAATAATTTAATTTATCTATGAAGTACGTGTAATTAAATCACCCGTGCAAACTGCTACAAGAATTGGTCCTATTAGGTTGCCATTAAGCAGTAATCATCAATCCTTTATTTGCTGTATATACTGTCCTTGCTGTATTAAAAATGTTAGTTGTCTCATGTTACTTTAAAAGCTGAAGTCCTCTTGTTGAAAGTGACAAATGCTGGTTACTTGCATTTATATCACATAAATGTGATTCTGCTACTTCAGGTTTTAAGTGCATTCGTAGGCAACATCGACTGTATTTGTTGTTTTCTGTCTGTTAAGCACCAACACTACAGCTGTTCTTTCTGCAAATGGCCTGTTTGAATCAATTTTGATCAGTTCACTTTGCAGTCGTCAGGGAACAGTCCACAACAACACAAAAACAAATGGAAAAGTACAAATCTATGAAAATCTATCACTGCCTCCTCTCAGCCGTAACCTGCGGGTTGGGATAAAACTGTCCGCCAGATTGGTCTAAGTGTGTCACCTGATGCAATAGCTGTCGGAGGCGGTGGAGCTGAGACTCCAGCTGTTTGTTGTGTTCCTCCAGGATGTGCATGCGGGCCTCCAGGCGGCCCTTGTGTTGTCGTAGCAGTTTTGCCTCAGCTAGAAGATCTGCCTCATCGGGATGGGCGGTGGGGCCCTCCGACTCCCAGGGGCTTCCAGCAGGGGCCCCTCGCTGGCCATGCTGCTCTTTCAGCTGCTCATACTCCCTCTGCAGGGTCCTGGGAAAGAAGACACACAACACTTGTCTGTCACAAATAGATTTGCGTGCATAGACACACAGATAAATGACACTCTCTTACTGTCTTTTGGAAGAAAGTTGTAGAATCGATGCCAAGGAGCACTCAAGCACAGAAGATGGTGTGGTGGCTTGTAGTGTGACAACACCTTATTAAGACAATTTATGTTGGTTTTTCCTTTGTCCCCAATCTCAAGGTGAAGGTAGAATTTATGGTAATTCTCTCCATATTCAGTGCAGTGCTCAGTACAGTTTGCAATGCTATAATGTATCTGTACATCTTTACGTTCACACATGTTCTTATGTGTGTAAATTTACATATGTAGATGTTTATGCAAGTGAATGTACATGTATGTGTATATTTGTCATGTATGTGTCTGTTTATGTACTCTCATGCATGTGTAACTATACTGTATGCACAGAATTTGTGCATGCAGTATTTATTGATGTATCTATACAGTATATAGCGTACATGTATACAAATAATGTACAGTATACATAATGTGTGTACATGTGCAGTATGTGTATATGTATATACTGTATATAAACATGCATATGTGTCTGTATAGTGGTATCTTATATAATTCTAAGTTCCATTGTACTATTTTAGTGCTACTGTTGAGTCTCATAATGTTTTTAATATTTTATTTACTTCTTTGACTTCTCAGCGTTGTATTCCCAGGAGCTTTGTATAAACGGGCTTCAGAAGACTTGTGTTCCTGGAAGCTGGGCTTTATTTTTGTTATTATTACATACTGTATATATAGACGGGTGACAAATGAAAAGAAAAACCAACATGAAGTGTCTTAGTAAGGTGTTGGGCTACTACACGCCACCAGAACAGCTTCAATGCACCTGGGCATTGATTCTACAAGTCTCTGAACTCTACTGGAGGGATGAACACCATTCAACACCAAAAGATATTCCTTCATTTGGTGTTTTAATGATGGTGGTGGAGAGCGCTGTCTAACACGTCAGTCCAAAATCTCACATAGGTGTTCAAATGGGTTGAGATCTGGTGACTGTGAAGGCTATGGCATATGATTCACATCATTTTCACACTCATGAAACCATTCAGTGACCCCTCGTGCCCTGTGAATTGGGGCATTGTCATCCTTGAAGAGACCACTCCCATCAGGATAGAAATGTTTCATCATAGGATAAAGGTGATGACTCAGAATAACTTTGTATTGATTTGCAGTGACCCTTCCCTCAAAGGGGACAAGTGGACCCAAACCATGCCAGCAAAATAGCACAACAGAGCCACCGGATCCCCTCACTGTAGGAGTCAAGCATTCAGACCTGTACCGGTTTTTCCTTTGATTTGTCACCCATCTGTATGTACTGCATATATTTTTAATATATATCACTGATGTGCTTTATTTTCATGGTTCAACTGCCAGTTCTGTCTATTTTTTTATTATTATTATAATTATTATTATTATCACCCCAGAATGACTCAAACAGAACCTTCAAAGCTTCTTCCTGAACCCCCACAGTGGGGTGCCGCACAAAAATACCACACTCATATTTACCTCTGCTTTCTGCTTCCTCAGTAAAATCTTATTTGAAGTGGATAGACAAACATAAAGGACCCCCTGCCAAAGATGTCTTCTTATTCCCTCCTCACCCTCTCTCTCAGTGCAGAACCATAAGCTGCAGTACTTTAATTAAGTTGGCATTTATGAGGCTGGCAGTAAAGCTCTCTCTCTCCCTCGCCTACCGGAGCGCCTGTGTGTATGTATGTGTGTAATCAGTGTTAAATCACTCCAGTCGAGCTACTGGCTGTGCTAAGGCGTCTCTACAACAATAGATTGTAGCGTGACTCTGTCTCTAAGCCATCTCCATTTACTAATCAAACCTGGGAAGGACTTGGCGTGTGCGACAGACAGGGGGTACGGGAAGTGTGTGTATGTATATGGTTTGTGCACTGGAGTGTGACAATAAGCACAGTAAATTCAAATGAGCAACAAGCTTTGAGTTAACAGCAAGTGCAACTAAGAAAATAAAAATAAACATTGTTTTTTTTAAAGTATTTTGACACATTTTTGACGATTTTTTTCCACTTCATAATTTCTACTATATTTTCTTTTCACACTAAAATTTCTTAAGACATTTCTAAAGCCTGAGCACCCACCTCTGCTCCTCCTCTAGGCGAGCTATGATCCGCTCCAGCTCCCCTCTCTCCTCCCTCTCCACAGCCTGTAGGATCTGGGCAGGACTCTGGGGCTGACTGCAGGGGGAGCCCTCCCCTCCCAACGTCTGACAGTACTGCAGGATCAGGGCATGCTCGTCATCCCTGTGGAAATGGGTGCAGAGTTATGTGATGAGTTGAAAACATCTCGTCCCTGTTTGCCAGTTCACTTCACCTTCTGCTCAGTTAGGGAGGAGTTACTTTTGTCAACACTTGAACGATGTAAAACGGAAAGAAATGTATTGTAGTTGAAGAATTATGGTAACCACTTATAGAAAATTAGAATGGTTGGACATATTGATGGTTCAGATTGATGGATGTAACACAGGACTGTTCTACAGATGCAGAGAGTAACTACAGAAGAAGTGAAATTGAGGAAAATGGTTTAAAGGTTTTGGGCTGGCCAGCAAACTGTGTAACAGAAAGGTTGTAATGCCTTCATTTTACGCCTGATTATAACTGCCATTAAATGTAACTGTTTTGTTAGTGTCTTTGTGTCTACTATTAATATTTAGAGCTTACTGAAATCAATAATACATAAATTTTTGTTTAGTACATTTAAATATGTGATTTAAAGATAGTTTAACTACACTAAATCCTAAAGCTAGTTACCTTCCACAGGAGTTAGGTGTTTTAATAATTCTTTATTGCATTTAGCTACTTTTGTGATGTAACAAACTGAATTACCACAATCTTGATAGGTTTTCCATAGACACTTGCTATATCTCTCCTCCTTTAGCGTTAGCTGCCTAGTTACTACTATTTTAGTATTTCTATGGCATAATCATTCTTGATATTGTAAAACAGATGCCAAAAATTCAGATTCCTGTCTTAAATGTTCAAATATGTGCCTCCTGGCTTTTTTAAGCATAGTAGATCCCTATATTTTGGATAGAGCTGAAGATGAATTGTAACCCTCTAAATCACCAGTGAAGTGGCACAATGTCATGGTTCCAGTGACTGATACTGTATTTTCTTGTCTTTTTAATGAATTTATGATGGAGGACATTTAAAAGCACAGGGTGGACTTTTGAGATAAATGCTTGCTTCCTATAAACAGAAATAAAAAACAGCAGCCTCCAAGCACGTAATCTAAACAAAGATTGTGGTAGCTGCCATGATATACAAGATATTGTACTGTGGGTCTGCCATGCTGTAAGCTCCACAATCCCTGGTGGAACACAGATGTATCAGTCTCAACTATCTGATAACTGGAAAAAGGGAGGGCTGCGAGGAGATGGAAGGAGCAAAGAGGAGAAAGCTTGGCAGACAGAGGGAAAGATAAGGGGAGTGAGGGGAAAAATAGCTGCTGGTGTTTGTTGCTGTGTATCTGTATGTGTGTGTACGTCCATCTCTTTATGTGCTATCTCGGTGATCAGAGAGGGGGTGGCAGGTCTTGCCAAAGCCCAGCTGTCACCTTCATTTGAAACACAACCTGAGCCTTTCAGACTAGAACCTGACAACCGCACGTGCGAAATGAAAAAAAAAAAAAAAAAATGGCTGTCTGCTATTTAAAAGTTCTTTCCATTGCTAAAGTGACTGCCATTTCCAGAGCTAGTTTGACAGCTTGAAATGGAGTTTGGCTGAGAAAGTTTAGTGGCATGAGAGCTCCATGAGTAGCTTTATATCCGCTACTGACTTCCATTTTGGCATTTCTTCATGGATCCAGCTTGTCTAAATGTCCTCCAGCACTGATGCTGTCATGCTGTGGTGTTAATATCCTGCAGTTAAGTAACATTCAAAATGATGTCTTAATCAGCATAAGTCCAAAAATAATTTATGAGTCTGAGTCTGCTAATATTTCCTATAATATATGAATTTAAAGGAAAATTGCTCGGTTATAATCTTTGCAGCTTTGGTCATTGTTTCTAATTGATTATGTTAACATTCTGCTCACCAAATAAGTTATTGAGACCTTGAAACACAGCAACAATGCCACGACAAAGTTTAACAAGGCAGGAAATGCGAGCGGTCAGGCAATCAAACAAGAGAACAGTTAAACCAAATCATTAAATAATTTTATTTGGAGATAAAACCAAAAGCTAGTGCACCCGAAATGCTGATTAGAATTCATCATCGCACAGGAAAACGGTGTGTGTGCAACTACAGTAACTGCGGTGGGTTATGTTGAACCAGGAAGTCAGTCTGTAAACTGTGGTTGATGTTTATGACGGACAGTTTGGGTAATAATTTTACCTTAAAAAAGGGCGTAAACTATTAAACAAATCAAAAGGCAGGTAATTTAGTTTAAATAGGTGTTACTTCTTTCACATCAACAATAGCAGGAACATACATGAAAATCAAGAATCAGCGGAATCAAAATTTGCTTTTGGTGCTGTGCAGTGAATCTGCTTCAGGGGACAGAATACTGTATCTTAGTCACATAAACTTATAATAGGTGAAAACTGTAATGTAGTTTTGGCCCCATATCCATCAGTGATATTCCGGCGAGTACTTGGAGCACGCTTTAAAATATGCCGTGACTTGCAATAAACTCAGCTCACAAACTCTTATCAGGGTCAGACCATAACTGGGGACATAATCCTTGGCTATAATGAGTAAGTTAATCAAATGCGCTCTGGAGAGCAAGACGGAAAACTGAAATTGTCTCAGGTTTTACATAAGTCACCCTTAAACTGCACCACAGCAGACAATATAATATTCAGCGAATATTCAGAATGCCATTATCACTACTCGCATAATAAGAGAGATTACAAATAGGAAGCTTTTTCTTTCTAAGAGGTGACACTAATTATACTATTTCATGACCAAAAGACTGGGTGGAACAGATAGTTAATGAAAGGTACACAGAATGAGTTTTTAACCTCTTTTCACACAAAAGACACAAAATGCCAATCCAGTAACCCTCCATGTACACTGAATAAAAAACGTTTTTTTATCATTAAGCGCCTTGTGAGATTTGAAGTACAAATTTAGAGTGTTCTTTTCTTTAAGAATGGGATTTGCGTCATATTCAGCCTTTCATTTATTTTTCTAAAATGAAAGGCGCTAATGATGAAAGAGACATGAAATAAACTTTCTAAACAGTGAACTCAAAATGTTTCGAACCTTTCTGCACCCTTAATCTAAAAAAAAACATTTCACTGCCTTTTTATCTCCTGTGAACAGTAACAACTCCTCGTCTTTTCTTTTACACTGTTTACTTCAAAACGTTCTTTATGCAGTCTTTCCTCTTTTTATGTTTTTACATGACATTTAATTTCCCTGAAAACTCTTATACATTCATATACATGTATACATATACATAGTTATTCATCATTTTCAGTTTAATGTGGAGACTGAGACCGTGTTGACACTGCTGAGTTACTGATAAATAATATAAAGAAAGCTGGCAGAGAGAGGAAGTCACATTTCACACTGCTACTGCTGCAACATGCAGCAATATACCCACGCAGACACGTACATTTCTCTCTGAAATATGGGTATGCTGTGACGAGGGAGACGGGAATGATGAAGAAAAGGATTAGTTCCTGTAGAGAAACTTGAAAATTGGTGGCAATTTTGTCTGCTGGGGCCATGGGATGGGGGGTCCGGCAGAAACTAAGTGACCAATTAGACTGGTCCCTGGCAACAGGAAGCTGCAGCAGGACATTATGGCTGGCGGGGGGGAACCCAGAGGACAGAAGGAAAGGGATCATTACAAGTGGAAATGGGGAATACAAGGGGTAAGGTTAGCTTACAAACCACCTGCTCTGGAAAATTGAGAGAAAGAGGAAAAGTGGTGAAAGGGCTCAAGCAGTGTGGTGGGGGAAGAGGAGGAAGGATGAAGGGACACGGAAAGGCGACGGAGGAAGACAGCATCAGTGTGGAAGGAGTATCAAATGTGAATAATGGTGATGAATGGCGGGGCTCTTAGCTCACTATAGCTGCAATGCATTGTGAAAATGAGGTTTGTGCTTTGTGAGGTTGAGCGGAGGACACGGCTGAGGGGACTTTTACAGTCTTTACCCTGCAACAATAGTCTCTGGGCCTGATGCCTAGCTAACATATCACAAAGCGAGCAGCTCCTCTCGAGCTGAATAGTGTTATCAGCTGCCTAGACTGAGCTCAGGAAGAAACAATGAGAGATAAAGACAAAGAGAAACGGGGGAAAGAGAAACAAGGAATATGAGAGTGAAAAAAAATTGTTAGAGGTAAAAGAAGGGAGAGGAGAGGATACAAGTCTTTCATTCCTCGACTCTGTTGAGATGTTAAAATCTCACTTTCTGTGGGAATTCCACACATGGGGACTGATCACAATAACGTCCATCGACTTCTGTTACAGGAGGTGTTGTGTTGTTTTTGATGCAGGGCTTCAAAAAATATTTCATTGTTTACTTCTGGGCTTGCTGTTTAATCTGAAGGTTGCCTCGGCCCAAAGGTAAAACATGATCAGACTACAAGTAAAACTGATGAAAGGAGAGGAGGTTTAAAAAGAAAAGGCTTGAGACATTAAAAGGGTGGGGGGGGGGGCAGAAATAAAAGGGCAAATATGAAAGACAAGAAAAAAAGGGACAGCACTGGGGGAAAGACTGGAAAGCAGGAGATAACCAAACAAAACATCTGGGTGAAAAAGGGGAAGCGAGGAGTCTCGCTCCTCTGTGACTTCCAGAGGCATCGATGGCAACGCTACACTTTGGCTGGAGGTCAAAGAAAACAGGCAACACGGACTTCCTAATTAAGGATTCCCTTTTAGATAAAAGCAACGCAGGTTAAAAATGACACAAGCACACACACACACACTTTATCGCAAGCACTCTCTCTCATGCACACATACTAATTACTGATATCACTGCACAGTGCACATCAATGTTTGCAGGCTTTGAACCATCACAAAATACAAGCCAAAACCCAAACATGCATGTATTTGGCAAATGCAGTCATCCATATCCATATAGGCTCAAACACAGCCGAGAAGCCACCTTCTACTGTCCTGTAGAGCATGGGGAAAATGTCTGTGTGTCCTCATAAACAACCACATGTAGTGTTGTGACAGATAAAGAGGATTTGGTTAAATCAACTGTAGGCTGAAGAAGAAAAGAGATGGAAGACAATCAACTACTTTCTTCTTAGCTTTTTTGAGCTGAGATATGGCTGAGTCTGCTATTTTACTGTAGTAGTATCTACAAAGCACAATATTGCTATTTTTACATGAAAAGTCAATGGTAATTTTTCCTTAAAAACAAGGCTAGATTGACAGTTTGGTGTATAAAACCGGACAACTGGCTGGTTCTAGCCTTTAAAAAACAGCCCACACTTCATTCACAAATAATGTGAATGACATTTTATAGCAGCACAGTAACATTTAAGAGAACGTTTTCCCATCACAGACTCCCAAGAAATTTTCAGGGATTAAAACAAGAAAAAGATTTGCGAGCCTGAAAAGTTGTCCAGGAGGAGATTTGTACAATGTATTGAATTAAGCATTATATGAATTTAAAACAGGCATGGTGCTTGAGAACTTTAACTCCTGCATTTAACTGGCTCTGATGATGATTGCTTTCACAAGTACCAATTCTCATCACAAAGACTTTGGCACTTTTCTAGCTCTCCATTCAAATAAGTTAATTATCCTCCACAAAACCACCAATGACAATCATAATATTAAAAACTGAAAAACAACAGCTGATATATTGGATGTAGTTAATTTTTGTTCCTAATTAACACATTAATTCACACTTTCAGACTATAATACATAAACATTTATATCATGTCTCAGATTGAAATGTTGCTTATTAATTTTATGCATGATAATAACCAGATTTGGCTTTGAATTTTAAAAGGAAGTACTTTAGATAAATAAAGGATGTGCTGAACAACATCAAACATGATTTTTCTTGACATTTAAAGTACCATAAAGTACATTAGTGCCATATTGTGCTTCATGCTGCAAGGACAAAACAATTTTTATCAAAGATGTTTTGTGACTGGCATTTAAATTTTGTTTTTCTTTGTGCAATTTATTCATCTTCACAGTTACTTTGTGGTTGTTGCTGTTGTTTTGCAGTTTGGAAGTGGAATGCAAATCTTACAGAAATTACACTCACGTAAAATTGAGTGAAAGCACAAGTACTATGATTATGTTCTAAATGGACCCCGGTGGGTGTTTTTTTCCACCACTATTAAACCCATTAGCCTTCATAAAACCATCATCTTCCTCACCTCATTACTGCTCTTCTGTGTACGTACGTCAGTTTTGTTTCAGAGCCGGCAAAGATAATGGCTTCTTCTCTTAAATAGGCAGCATACAAAGCACAAAATAGCGTGAGGGACTGGGGATAATGTGTTTGTCCCACATTACGAAAGCTTTGAGAGGAAAATAAATCCACCTCTCTTTCTACCTTCCCCTGCTCAGCAACACTTTTTGTCTTCTTATTCTTCTATCTTTCTATTGATCAGTTGAAAAGCAGTGAGCACTGAGAAATGCGGCTTTTGGGAGTCTTCAATCGAACACCTTGTGTTTTCTAAAACTGCTATTCCAAGCATCAAGGTCAGATGAAGGTGAAGTGTGGGAGCAGTGGTCCACACAACGCATTTGTATCAGCAGAGAATACAACCCACAAAAAGAATGAAACTGATGCTTCACTTCATCTTCACCAAAGATGAAGGTTTCAACCATCTTCCCATGTGCATTTCCACTGTTGTGCTGTATTCATTTTTCAAGGAAACCTTTTTTCCCTTTCTTTCACTTGTCATGCAGTGTATCTCTTTGCTCTCCAGGTGCACTCTTCAACACTTTTACAAGCACACTTTTTTTTGGTTATGTGCTACTTTCTACTCTCTGAAACCTGTGACATTCTCAAGCACAAATATATTACACACATGGCTACACACTTTGCTAATTTCTTGCAAATCTATGATAATGATCTATGATTTGGGAAATCTTGAAGATCCACAAGAGTCTTATCAAAACACGCTGGCAGAATGAAAAGTAATTCCCTCCCAAAAGAAGCACAGTGACAAATGTGTGCGTGTGTGTTTCTGTTTAAACACACATGTGCGTTCATGCCATGAGCTTAGAGGGCGTTTGAACCTTAAGAGCTCATTCCGCCGATTAGAATCCCATTTGGGAAAAGAGACTAATACACCCTTCAACTCAAATGGCCTGCAGAGGATCTACACGTCTACACACATATACCCCCCCCCCCCCCCCCCCCCCCCATACACACACACACACACACACACACACTAACAGGGACTTCATGCTCCTCATGAGCTTTTACCCTCATTCTTGTGATTTCTTCCTTTCTTTGCCATGTTCTCATCTCCTCTGATCAAAGATAACGGGCCGTTATCAGACATCCTGAAACCAATCACTCTCACTTCTCATTGTTGGCACTCTAATCCATTTCTTCTAAAACTCCTTCCTGCTGTATTCAACCACATCACCACACTTCTTCTGCTCTCCCAAAACCTTTCTCAATTCTCTCACACTCCACCTTGTCATTTCTTTGGCTGGTTTTGATACATTGAAGGCATGTATGTTTTTGGTCCACTGTGGCAGGTAAACAGTGCACAGGGAGATGCTTTATTATTATAATTATAATAATATATAATATAATAATTATAATAACATTTCACTTGACTTTTAGACCAAATTTTGCTATTTGGAGTAAATGTTCATCTGAATTCCCTGAAATGAAACATTATTAGGGCATTGTTAATTATGCATAATCAAAAACGCATATGTATATATGTCTGTACATTATGAACATAGAGCTGTTTATAAGAAAATGTTTCAGGGCCTATAACCGTTTACAGCAACTGGAAAATAAAATCTGTGAAACAATGATTGACGGTAACATACTGTAGTCATGTTTTGGGCGATGTAGGAAATTACCAAAGGTGACTTACATGCTTCCTGTGGCTGAGCTGCTGTCTGTGGGCAGAGAGCCATTGGACCGCTCCATCTGAGCCAACCTGAGAAATAAACATTCATCAGTGACTGAAACTTAAACTACCAGTTAAAACTGAAGCATCTAAAAGTCGTCATCATGTCATTAAAATGAAAAACACATCCATGTCAACAAATGAGGATGTCGGTGCCACAGCAGGACACCAATTAAAATTTAAGAATGTAGTGAATGTAGTTAAGCCTCCAAGCTGGTAATAAATGATAAAGGTCCTAAGTTATGACAAAAATACATCAGTGACTGATGCAACTTTGACGATGTTCTGGTATACGTGTGCACAAGCATATTTTTCTTGAGACATTGTAGGCATGCATGTGGAGGCGTCCATGTACAGCAGAGACATGTGGTTGTGTGTGTGTAGCAGCATGTGGCTGTGGGGAAAACATTAGCAGCCATGCTAATGAGGCTGGTTTCCCAGATCAAAGCCTGTATTTACTGAAGTCTGTAATGGAGAGGCAACTGGCTTGTCCAGCAGATTAAGAGCATGATCCACACACCATCCTTTATGATGAAATACGAGGGGAAGTGACAGAACAGGACAGCTTTTAAGTCGGAATTCCATGTGTTAAATCACATCATTGCATACATTTTTAAGCAAATCCATAACTTACAATATAATCGACAACGTCAGTGTCTGTATTTCAGTTAAAATAGTCTTTCACTAGGTTTATGTCTGTTGTTGCTGATAAAACAAAGCAGCCAGAAATGCTGAGCGAAGGTTAATGGTGTGTGACCAGTAGTAGGTTACATCAGAAGACCCTTCATGATTAAAGCTTTGTGTGGAAGGACACACTGGGTTCCATTTCAGTTTTGACACAAGTAACCCTTGTCCGCTTTGGGGAAGATAAGCTTTGGACTGGTTAGAGATTCTTTCGAGGGACAAGATGGGATTTGTGCTAGTGTGAAATTTGTGGATCTCGATATCCAGGCTTATCTTGAAATCAAACATGACAGGTTTTCATTCTCAGCACAGAATAACATTATTTTGGTGATGTTAGTAATGATTAACTGCAGCTTGCAAGCTGTGTACATGGGTGTGTTGATGTACGCAGCGGGATCATTTGAAGTGGGCGGCTGAAAACAGCTATCAGCCCGATCTGTTACTACTCTGATCTCAGCAGTAAATCCATAATGTCACCAGCCCAAGTGGTGGGTGGCTGCATGTTCTCTGAGATTGACAGTCATCTGACATTTAATATATGCACGCACAAAGTTAAAAGCAGATACACAATGTTCAAAAGTCTGTTTTATGATTGTTGTTGTTTGTACTTTGCCTGACACCAAGAAAGAACATTTTCCCACTGCACTCAGTGTTATAAAATATCTATAAATACAACATTTTTCATCATGCATATATTAATAAATTCAGACTGACATTCAGGATTCAATATTTTAAGTTAACCGAACAGTTGTGGAGCATTTGCTTTGTATAGATTGTTGGCCATGATAGCAATCCAGATAATGGCTCTGGTGCTATATGAAAGGAAAATAGAGAAAAGCATTTTTGCTTCCCTCATTTGACTGTCATTGCATGGTGAAACAGGTTTCAATATTACATTTTTAGCACATAAATAAAGGCTTTTTTCATCCCCTTCGTGGAAAAAAAATGCAATTTCCTTCCACTTGTATTTGGATTGAATCTTTAATGTTTCGGCTCAAAAGAGTCAATTTAGTTTTCCAAAATTAGCAACAGTGTTCTTTGATAGATTTTGGCACAATGTGCTTTGTTTGTGTTTGATCTTGAACTAACAATGTAATTTCAAAATCTGTTTCATCGTGTAATGAGAATGAATAGCAGAGGAGAAAAAAAAGGAAATTTTCCACAACGTAATGTCTCCGCTCCAAGAAGCACAGGATCAATTGATAAAGAGATTTGACATAATTTGGATTTACAGCTTTAAGTACATTAGCAAAAACACTGTTATGACCCTTTAAAAGTGTATTTATCATTCTATAATGAAGCTCTTTAACAGTTTTCAAATGTGCAACATTTAAATGCAACTCTTCACACAGGTGTGTCTGCTCTGGGGCATGTGAGCTGATGAGATGATGATTGGAGAATGCGGTGCGTACCTGCTGGCATACTGCTCTATCCTGGAATGGGTGTCATCATGAGAGAGCTGAGGTGACTGGGACAGCCTGGAAATGAATGGGGTAATGGAGATGAATGAGATTCGGCATGCTCACACAACCTCATTAACACACACAGACATTCACAGGCACATGCACACACGCGCTCAAAACAGGCAGGCGCACACACACGTACAATCTAATGCCCCTTCACAACATCACCTAAAAACAAATCTGATGATCCTAGAAAGAGAAATAGGAGAGCAGGATGATCTACGGTATGATTGGATGGTTTTTGACAGCGGCTGCTGGGATGAGCAACTGTATGCTAGTTGGATGCTTTAAAGAGGAGAAGAAGGTGACGGTAAGGGGACAGTGGGTGAGTTTTTGTCGCATGATCAGCCAGTGGATCGGGCAGGCAGGCGGGCAGGCAACATGCAGTGCAGTCATGGCTTAGTTGGTGTGAGGGCTTAGGGGGAGGTGAGTAAGGGGAGAAAGGAGTAAAAGGAGGTGTCATTTAAAGGCATTCCAGTCTGGAGACGAGATTGTTGTTGCTGGTGCTCAGAGATACTCACTCGTACTGCTCCGGACACATGCTGATGAGGGTGATGGGACTGTAAGAAAATTGGAGGGAGGGAGGGAGGGAGGGAAGGAGGGAGGGGAATAAAGGTACCACAAAACATTTCAGGGTCAAATCCACTCAGCGGGTCAGAACCAAAAACACAGCAGGTGGAGGAAGAAGTGGAAGGTTGAGTTTATCCAACAGTTGAGCAGCTGGACTCAACACAGAGGAGAGTGTAAAACAGTCACTGAAATACACCACATGAGGTTGTGAGTATCCCCTGTGACGTTATCTGAAAGCCACTTCAAAATAAACTTGTGACACAGGAAATTTGTAGGTTGACAGTCAGTTTTGAAAGGGTCAGAATGGGCAAGTGGATCTGTCAGCGTACTGTAATATACCCATGTGGTGGGTGTGTGTGTGTGTGTGTGTGTGAGAGAGCATGAAAGCTCACAGAGAAAAAAGGTTGAGTCAGTTGACTTAGCCACTGTCACACATATTTCATTAAATTGATTTTACAGTTCTTCCTGCATACAGAATGATATGTCCCAAATTTGTTCCCTTTTCTTATTTATTTCTAGCAGGATTTACTCAAATAGCATGCCAAAAAAAAACATGTTTAGAACCTATTTTCTATTAAATCTAAAAAAAAAACTCCCTGTGTTTCGAGTATAAGAACCCAGCAAATGAAGCTACTTGTCATTAGAGTTTCTGGAAATTAAATATGACCAACTAGGATGTGTGACTTTTAAAGTTTCTGGTTTCTAGTCTGTGATAATTGCTGCTATTCTCAGAGACGCAGATCATAAATTGTTATTTGTAAATAAATTAGACACTTTCTTATCTTGAAGTCGCCAAAAAAAAGTGTTATTTTCATGGAGGAGGCTAGTTAGAATTGGTAAGATAACAGTTAAAGTTCTTCCGCCTCGCACTTTTGTTCCCACATGAAAGCCGGGAAATTCAGAGGGAGACGTGTGGCATGGTGGTTATGTTTTTCACAGTGGGGCAGCTACTGTAGTCACACTTCTGTAGCTGAAAGGAGAATTTGAAATGTAGCAGGGGATTCAGACGGAAAAGACAGAAAGAAACAGAGATAGTGAGAGAAAAAGAGATCGGGGTCGGCGGGGCAGACTGAGCTAACTACTCAGAGCTGGTGCTGCGGCAGTTTGCACGCCCCCGTCGACATCTTTGCCAGAAAGAACAGTCAGTGTGCTCATTTTGTTTTCCAGGATGTCAGTTTTCATCTTTGCCACGAATGTATAGCCTTGTGTTGATGTTTTTTTTTTTTTTCTTTCACCCAAATTTTTCATACCCACCATCTAATGTCATAACTTGGCAATTTAACCTTCAGATGGGTGCACTTTAAAAGATGTACATAACACAAGTTACTGTAATAGACAGGGAGAGAGAGGGAGAGAGAGGAAATTGGAAATGAAGTGTGAGGAAAAAAATGGGTGAAGGAAAGCTGACTAAAGGAGAGAGAGAGAGAGAGAGAGAGGGGAGGAATCGCAACAGCAAAGACCTTGGGAGTGTTTGGGGTGTGATAAATGTGGTATTTTTAGATGGAAGGCTTGTTGTGCCTGCTGAAGTACAATAGCAGCATGAATAAAGCACATTTCACTTCCACTGGTATTCAGTCTGAACAGGCAGATTTCATGGCTACAATGAACCCAAAGACAAAGGATCAGTCAGTCTACTATGAATATTTTAATTTTATTGCCTCATCTTAAAAAATAAATCCTTTTAAATGCGCACACAGGGCAAGACGTTTTAACATCTTTAAAGTCTCTAAAAAAAATAAATAAATAAAATAAAAGTCAACGTCTTGCCAGTGGGCTGAATGTCTAGCCTGGGGTAAACAACTGGTAATGGACCTTTTGCTAAGGATTAACACCCACTCATAAGTTGTAACACTTGTGCCGTAGAGCAAGGTTTTTGAATGGGCTTGCTCAAATAATACTTACACTTGCTACTTTAGAAAACTTGGAACTGCTGACTGAGAAGACACTGCCAAAAAAGCTGATATCTTTTGTCATCTGTTTATGTAGTTGTCACTGTTTGGTTTCTTTTTTTTTGGTGGTGGGGTGGGGTTGAATGGTCTGAAAGGTTTCTCAGAATCAAATGAGTCCATTATGCTGAGGTAGTCACTTTGTCACAGTTAGCACTCCTCTCTGCTTTCTCCTGTCCTCCGTTTTCTCTGTCAGGGGTAAAAGACCGTCTTTGCATGCTGTCACCTCTACCTGTCTGTCAAAAGGACAGCTAGAGGACTGGAGAGAGAAACATATGTGTGTATGTGTGTGTGTGTGTGTTGTGAGTAGACTGAGATAGACAGATACATAAAGAGAGTGTCCTGTTTTCATCTTTCATACACCTGAGAGGTGTGCTATTTATTACAAACCAGTTTTCTTGGGCTTCTTTCTTTCATAAAGTTCATACTGATGTGTGACAAATTAGGACAGACCTTAATAAATGACTGAACAAAATGAGAGAGTTTGATGAATATCAAATTATGTAAATCTGCCATGGCCTTCAAAGGTACCAGATGCCATAGGTGCCAACACCTATGGGGGATTTTGGAGCAACGTGTTTAACAGGATTTATAGTCAATAAAAATGTTAATGGGAGTCAGGTCATATATCCCTGTGATGTGGACCTTGCTTTACAGTTCAGTGTCAGATTTTATCTCTATACATCCCTAAATATTATACTTGTCCGTAATGTAATAAGTACTAAATTCAAAAACTACTTTGCAGTTATCATCTTTAATTAACCGCAATACAGAGGTTTACTTTTTCAGTCCTGTATAAATTTCTCTCTCATTGCCTGCTAGCATACAGAGGGCACAGAGGACATCATTCTTCTTTAACTTTGTTTTCTGTGATCAAAAGAAAATTATTGTGTTGAGACTTGATCCCGAAAAACAAAATATAGTAATTCAATTGCACGTCCGAACCCATTAACCTCTCTGCAAAGCTTAATGTAGCAGAGACTCGTCTTCTCTATCTGGTTATTTTGGATAAAAAGCAAAAAAAAAAAAAAACAACAAAAAAAACATTAGAATGGTTCTTTCACATTATCAAATACAGCTGTGACAAATCAAAAATCCTATCTGGTGTGAAATGAAGCAAAGATATAAGTGGGAGGTGAGAGTAGGTGGTGTTTTGCTCTCTCAAGGTGGAGAGAAACAGAGTGGGTGGAATTAAAAAAGAGAAACGATGATACAAGAGTGGAAAGGAGAGCGACAGCAAGTGAGTGAGTGCATTAGGGAGGGCAATTATACAGCAGACTATCTCATTTTCTCTTCTGAAGCTACAGTACTTTAAAAATTACAACTTCTTAGGAGATTCATTTGTTAAGACGACCAAGAGAGCCTGACAGCACATTATAAAGGTTTGGGGGGGGGGGGGGGATTTTAAAAATTAAATCTCTTAATATTGTTTAAAAGCAATACTCAAACTCTGTGATGATGTTATTCAGGATGATGTCAATAGTAAGTTTTTGTTTTGTCTCTTGTGTGCACTGTATTGCTTATATGCTTATTACCAACAACATGGTAGCAAATGTGTTGCTGTTTACCTAATCTGTTTAATCCCTTTTTAAGCAGGGACCTAAACCTTGTTCCAATTACAGAAAAATCCATTTCAATTTAGGGCACAGTGTTCATTTTCACTGTGACAATAAAGGTCTAAAATAAATGTGGTATACTCAGCATTTCTTAACACCAGTCTTACTATATATTTGAGCCAAATCTTGTAAGCAGTTAAAAAGCTAAAAATCACAGATAGTGGATTCTTTCTGCACATAAAGCTGTCTAAAGTGCCCACAAGCCTGTGGCTAGATGTAGCAAGCCCACAGCTCACAAGGGAGACATAATCCGAGAAAATAGACAGAAAATGATGACCATGAAATAGTCCTACATTTCTCTAAGTGTCCGTTCCCTTCTGCCGTATTTTGAAAAGATCTCTGTGTTTCGCCACAATTCGTCTACTTTTTAGAGGCATTTATCAGGCAGGCAGCTCTGTAGGAGTCATTTCACAGGGAAGTGAGAATGGAGGGGGGTCAGGAGGAGGGCGGGCCAGGATGGGAGGGTTGAAAGAGGGAGTGCAATCCATCTGAGAGGTGATTGTGCACAACTGGATGTCGGGGGAAAATCTATTGTGAGTGAACAGGTGAGTCATTGCGTGCGCACGCATGAACATCTTTGAGAGTTTTCCGTGCTTACAAGATGCAAAACTTCATAGTTCAAAAGTAAAAGAGCATGAAGTGGGAACGTCAAAATGTAACATTAGAAGTGACTGAGTGACGGCATATTCCACAAAACACAAAACATACTGACAGGCAGACAAAAGGAGACAGGAGAAAAATAGATAAAATGTAGGAAATTTACATAAACGACGTGTGAAAGTACACATGAAAAATGGGCTGCTATTTCGAAAAGGGTTGCAACTGAGACACTCCGGTGGGGAGGATGAGGCACCCGCCTGGGGCATCTGCATAAAGTGGGCCTAGTTAAATGGCTCTCCAGGGGGATTTACGGATGGCAGGAGCAGGGACATAAGTCAGACGTAGTCACTGGGGCCGGTGCCACAGACAGAAGATCTACAGTGCAGCTACCACACCTGATAAAGACTGGGGCCGACAGGTGAATAAGCACATAAAGTGAGCTGGGAATTAACACTGCCCGGAGAGTGTCAGGCATGAGACTTTTGATAAATGGAGATGCACTGATTGCCATTTGAGGACATTTATAACAGAGAGAGAGATTTGACAATAAAACAAAGTGACATCACTGGAGTTATCTCAGTTTGGGATTGAAGACTACAAACTGGGTATTATTGGTGTTACAAACTGGGTGCATGTTTGGAAGTTTGGAAGACTTGGGTTTACTCAGCAGGAAAGTTTTAATGAAAGACACTATCAGGTTGCATTGTGGGAAATGTAGGATTCAAGGTTTTTGGAGCTTGACCTACAGTATACTAGAAATCAAAAATGAGAATATCTTGATTTTGACCGTTCCTTTTTCAATCTGTCCCCAAATGTTATGGATGTCCCATACTAAATAACTTCTTTTACACGCAGTTTAAAAATTCTGTCATAATCTGTAAATGAACTTAGTTTTGTGATTATCCAGAGCTTCACAACAGTTACCTCTGCCGATCAGATTTGAGTGTTGTTCTGTTTCATAAAAGACACTCAAGTGTTACTTACGTTTCCAAGTTGTCGCCCTCTAGAACCGTCTGGACAGGAAGGTAGCCTAGCCGAGGATGCTTGGCAAAGTACTTCTTAGATCGGAATTTGTTCTTCAGCACTTTGGTGAAATCACGCATGTCCTCACCTGATGTCGTCTACCAGAGAGAGAGAGAGAGAGAGAGAGAGAGAAAGACAGTGTGTTATTTATTGCAGCGTGTGTGAGATTATGCATTTCCACTGTCTCTTGTGCACACACAAGCAGCATTTGCATTTGTGTGGAGGAGAATGTGTTTTGTTAATTAGATGCTTAGCAAAGGTGTTCCTCCTGCAGAAGCGGTTTCTGCTTCACAAGCAAACAACAAATTACCACAACAGTCTGACCAGAGGGGGAGAAAATCCCTTTGCAGAGGATTCAGACAACTAAGCGCACACTTACACACACACACACACACACACACACACAAGTACAAAACTCCCACAGTGGACAGATATGCTTAAATGAACAGACTCTATTGAGTTCACTTAAGGCTTATTGACTAATCCACGCAATTTAAGATGGTAGCTTGAGCAAACTAACAGCAATTACAGATCAATTACGCTAAAGCTGGAGGAGGGTTGGTACAAGTTTATCTACACGAGTGTGTGCGTGTGTGTGTGTGTGTGTGTGTGTGTGTGTGTGTGTATTTATGTATGCTCCTTTCAGTATGGCTTAAGAGATGTGCTTTTTTGGCTGGACTGGCCAACAACCAGCCCTATAACCGTGTTTGTCTATGAGTGAGTGAGTGAGTGAGTGATGAAGTTACACCATTGGTTGGCTGGCTGACTGTTGGAGTTTCCCCAGTGGCTGTTGCTCTTCAATAATGAATCGGCGTGAGACAATGGAAGCGGAGGACAGGAGCGCTATGCAGAGTGACTGTGTTTCTGCTCTGAGCTTTGACGCTCTCACCTCCGGTGTTAAATGCAGTGAAGTTGGCTAAACTCCTGTTTAAACAGACACATACCAGCGTCTCTACTGTCTCCTCCTCTGTTGTCCAGTGTGATCGACTCTGTGGCTGACAGTGGTGTCAGCAGCCGGCAGGAGAGACACTCTGTGGTGTGTTTGGATTTTATAACTGAACTAATAGCAGGACGCAAGCTTTTTATTTCTCTGATGTTTTCACATCACAAATGATGAACAATAGCATTAAAACTTGCAAGTAAAACATGTGACTCATGTAGCGGTTATATCAGTTTAGTGTGGGGCAGCTGTTCTGCAGGTGCGCTTGATTTGACTGCAACTGCGGTAACCAGGCGGAGATAAGCCTCCTGAATTTGCACCCAAAATGCTGTCAAACCTGTCATTTACAATTTCCGCCGCAGCCTCCATGATCATCGACCAGGAAAGAGGCAGAAAAAACAGAGGCATACAGGCACAGAGAGAGAGCACACAGTTAAAGCACCCTAAATATTGTTCTCAAATGTAGCTTAAACCATGTGATATGCTGCTTCACTACACTTTACCAGCAAACATTCCTGGGACCACAACAGAAACTTGCTGGCAAACATTTAATATCCAGGAATTCACATTATAGACACTATCACTGACTATTCCTGTAACAAATTGGCCACAATTTCACACAATCCAGCCATATACTTGGTTTTGACCTAATCTTTTTCTATTTAAGATTATTTTTTGTGTAGATATAGACAGAAGACAATAGGAGGGAGAGAAAAATATGAGGTATGACGTGCAACAAAGGTGCCGGCCAGAGTAAAACCAAAGACGTTGCAGTTATACGATGGGCGCCTTAACCACTGGGGCACCAGATGTTTTGTGACAGCTAGACATTTTCAGTTATTTTTTCAGTTCCAATAAAATGACACCAGTCACAGTCAAAGCGAAATAAAATCTCCACTTACAAAAAGTAAAAACAATAAAATTACAGTAATCAATACAGCACAGCAGCAAACCCGACTTCCTCAGTATCACTGACAAAACCCATTGGAACTATAAAAATGCCACTCCCATAAAATCAAAAACTAATAAAAAAAGCAATATTGTGGCCATAAAATAAACAGTATGACAAAGATGAAAGAAAGAATCTTATTAAATGACCGCACCAAGTCTCACAAAAGCCACTATGAATCATTGACTCTCTGTAAAAACTGTTTTTTTGTAGCATCTGCCCAGCTTCATTATTCAATATAGATGTGATATTTTCAAAGGAATAAAACTGAAACACAAAATGGTTTGAGCTTAGGGAGAGGGGTAAATATGATTATATATTACACTGTGATTTTTTTTAGAGCAAACCAAGAGAAACAATAAAAAAAATTTGCACCTTCAAAGGTGTCAGATAAGTTCAGTTGAAGTGACTCAAGTTTTTCATTTGATTACCCCCAGGCAGGAATTACAGATTTGGGTCTCAGATACATCTGTGAGCTTGGAACAGCTGGATATGGCTGTTTTTTTGTTTTTTTACAGCCTTGTTTGCAGTTCTACAAAATTCTGGTTATATATATGCGCTGTCTAAGAACAACAAGCTTCAGGTCATATCGCAGCTTTTCAGTTGGATTCCTGTCAAAGCTTTTCAAGGTTTTTCTTAATTTTGTTCTACAGCCATTCCAGTATTGATCTGACAGCATGCTTTAGGTCATTGTTTGAACAGAACATAAGCTGTTGTATCAGTCTAAGGTGTTTGGCACTGTGAAGCGAGCTGTCCTCAATAATTTGCCTGTATTTGGCTCCATCCATTGCTCCCTTTGTGTATTCCACTTGCTTCTGCTGAAAAGCCTCTGGACAGTATGCGGCTGTCACGGCCATTCTTCACAGCTGTGATGGTGATAAGTTGTGACTGGCTTCTGGCTGACACGGAGCTTAACATTATGGCTGATAAGTTCAAATATTCATTTAATCAGCGCATACAATCTTTTGTCTTAAGCTCTCAGTCTTTCACGGGCCTTTTTGCAGCTTCCAGGCTGCTGTCATGAGCCTCTCTTTTCTGCCAAACAGAACAGATCTCCGCCTCACCGATTGTCCTTCTAACCAGATCTGCCATTAAAACAGTTTTATCAGCGTAGTCCTTAAGTTCATGATCTCATCTGGGGTCTGTCATGCCTGGCTACTCAGCTTGGTTGGGTGACCAGCTCTAAGAGAGTCTAAGAGAGCCCAACAATTTCTTTACTGTGCCCCTGCTATACATGTTGTAGAAGTACTTTACACAAATAATTTGTAGTCATGTCTAATCAATTGAACTGGCCACATCTGGAGAAGCATAATTTAATTTTAAGTGTTACTGAATGAATGCACTCTAGGAAATGTGGAAAAAAGTCAAGGAGAAATGTTGAATCCTCTAAGAAGGCATTGTTTATTTCTTACTTTTTCATGAAGTTGGCAAGTAAATGCTTGTGTGAGTAACAAACCCTGTAACAAAGCGCTAATCTTTAACCAACATTCTAAGTGTTTGTTGCTGCAACACAGCTGAAAATAAGATAATGTTCTTTCAAAGTCATGGCAGGCAGCTGCTGGGCATCTTAACTTGGGAAAGAATGATGACTGCTCCCTACAGCTGCTCCTCCGAAGTCAATATCTATCCCATTTGCAAAATTGAAAAAGCAAATTAAAAAACAGAAATGAGGAAAGTCTTCACTTGAGTCACTCAAAGTTTGACGTTAAGCAATATTGAAACGAGTTGGCCCGCAAGTCTGCGATCCTAATTGAGAAAAGAGAGCAATGTTCAATTTCGCCAAGCTCCCCTTTCCTAATATTCTTCTCTCTGCGTAGTAGTAAAGTGAAATATTGCTTTCTGGCAGACATTATAAAAAGACCTCAGAGAGCCATGAGTACTTTACCATTTGTTCATGTAAATTCAAATGAAGCCAGAGGTCTGTCAGGAGGGTTGATTGTGGAACAAGTTGGAGAAATCAACTGTATGGGACGTGGGACATAGAGGCAAGGGGCAAGAGTGATGTCAATTTGTATTAATCATAGTGTGGGGATAAAAATCTGTGCAGAGAGACACATGAGGGGGACTCATTTCCCAAAAGCAGGTCCCCACAAGGTAAACCATTAAATGTTCAGGTTAAGACTTGGTTATTGGTGACAGGTGAGGCCAGGGCTGGGTTAAGATATGATTAATGTTAGGTAAAGCTAAAGGGAATGAATGTAAGTCAGTGCAATGTGCATTTAAGTGACACAAACAAGTTTGTATGTGTTACTGTTTTGATTTGATGGCCTTTGGGATACAGAACACTTGTATAGGGTCAGTATATGGACATCCCATGTGTCCAATTAGGGGAAATCGTAATGCTTAGCATACAGTCATATAATACTTTAGACAATAGTGCACATATAAGGGGTCTCCCAGTGGCTTCTGAGTTAAGATGCTGAACTGCAAACCACCTGCTCTGACTCTGGCCAGGGACCTTTGTTGCATCTTTCTTTCTCGCATTCCCTCTCATCTCTCGCTGTCGCTGTCTGATAAAGGCTTAAAATGGCAGAAGGAAATAAATAAATAAAATAAAACACTAAAAAATAACGTGCTTCCAAATTTATGGCAACATTATCGGTAAGGTCTGAGATCTGAGTTTGATGTGGAAGAACTTAACTGGCCTGCACAGGACTCCTATCCTCAACCTCATCAAACTCTTTTGGGATGAACTGGAACATAAAGTGCAAGCTGGACCTTATCACCCAAAATCAGAGACCCGACCAGTTTGCAGAATCTTGCGATAAGCTTTCCCAGAAGAGTGGAGTCTTAAACATACCGTATTAATGCCCACAGTTTTTGTAATGACATGCTCAACAATCACATATGGGTGTTATTCTCAGGAGTGCATGCACTTATGTCCATGTAATGTATCTTGATATGCAAACCAGAGAGTTAAACAATACTAGGAAATTAAAACAGCATGTTTTCAGAATAAGCACATATACAAACTGAAACTGCTGTGAAAGTAACATACAGTAGGAGTAAATATACAGGGAGTTGTAAGAGTGCGAGTCATTAGGAGAGAGATAGTTTTAATGAAAGATGGGATGGGAGGTAACCAAACTAGGAAAGTGTGAATGTGTGTGCTTTCATTAAATGGATGAGCGGAGTGTGTGAGCATGTGGAAAAGAGATATGAGATGAGCTGCTGAACAATGTGTGTGCCTATGTATATATGTGTGTGTGTGTGTTACTCTCTCACCGGGGTGCAGTACTCCACCATTGGGTAGTTGAGCTTGTGGCCCTTGGCAGTGCGCCCAGAAAAGAAGCAGCTCTGACACACGTCGTAGTTGAAATGCTTCAGACTGCGATACCTAGTGGGAGAGGAGAGAGAGGGAGGTTAAAAGTGAGATAAGTTGAGTTGGGAAGTAGTGTGCGTAGATGTCACTTACATGTCCTCGGGGAGTGTGTGTATGTGCGTGCAAATGAGCACATATGTAGCAGTGCAACATGACTCATCTCCGGGCTACACTGGGGCCTCCTGGAGAGCTGTCGATTTCCACTGTCACTCTGTCACGCAGTCCTTCCACATACACATGTTCATGTGCATGAGAAGCATTCAAACCATCCTCAATATGCTGACAGTGTGGCAGACATTTGGATTTCCACCAAAACACAACGATGTGACAACAACTGTCAGGGTGTTGTCCTCAGCAGCTGTAGCCAGAAGGCCATTTAACAGCTAAATAGAGACAGAAGCCGTTCAGACATAATAGCTTAAGTCTTTTATCTTTCTCTCCTCTCCAGCTCTCCCAAGGTTAGCTGACTGATGAGCTACGAGAGGGAGCCATATATCAAAGGATGCAACATCGCACACAACACTGCCAAGTCAAATGCGCCATTACGTACTGACACGGAGCATATTACTGTGAAGAGGGGGCGTTAATTCACCTTCACAGCAGGAGGTGCCGGGATGCCCCTAATTAATGAGTTTATCCACTAACAATTTTGGTTTATAATGGAAACCTTATGTCTGGTCTGCTTTGGGAACATCATGATATCTGTTAAAAAGCACTTTTTATTAAACACTTTTTGTGTCCAGTGCAGGTTGCTTTGTGCAGAAATGATCAATATAATATGAATTCAAGGCAATAGAGGATAAAGAGCTGTAGCAAAAAAGTAGTGGAGGAACAAACCTTTGCACAAATCTTTGTAAAGTATCATATTTCCTCAGATTGTGAGCCATTCAGTGCTCCAAACCAAACACAACAAGTCACAAACATAACAAGAACAAATAAAACAACCAAAAAGAGATTAAAACAAAATTGAATCAAAAATAAAGGTCAAAATCCAATGCTACATAAATAATCCTACAAATTATCATAATAAAAACACCACAAAGCTCTTTTGTCTCATTGGCATTTTGTAGCAGAAGCTATCAAGTTTTAATCAATGCTGGCAGGTCCGACATTGCATATAAATATATGACGCATGCACAGGAAATGGTGCATGTTGAAAGTGGCTCCGTGGCTTGCTAACTATCCCACTCATTTGTTGTGGTTAAGAAAACATTTATTAAATGTAAACATATGTGCTTACACATTATCCTTTACATGCTGTGTGAGTTTTTGGACGATCCCATCTAAACTGACTTGTAAGACTTACAACAACACAGAACAACAGAACAACAACCTAGAAATCTACTTGTAACACAGTTGGTGTCATGTCTCAAGACCACACAAAATGCCTGCTATGCGTTTTCCTTGCTCTTTCTCTCTCCCTTTCCCTACCTCCATCGTTCCCTCTCATCGATCAATGACAGAACTTGGGAGACGTGTGCTTCATCAAATGTCTGACTGTATTTCTCTTTTTGCTGGCAAAGCAAGGGATCTGAAAGGGACAATCCTGCCACCCTACTTCACTTAGCATGGTGTTATGCTTATCTTCGGCTTCGGAAAAAGCTTTTCTCCGCTGGACTTCTCAGTGAAAATTAAAATTTAATGATAAGTTGATTTAAGCTGTTTGCTGAGGCAACGCCCATCTTTCTTTACCTGTTGTTTCTGTATACTATTGATCCGGAGACAACTGAAACAAAAGCAGTCAGGGGTACACATGTGAGTCAGTCTCGCACAGTATCAGAGGGTGGTCTGTTATGGATTGCTTGCCAGGCGATCGGCTCTTTTTGAACTTTGAGAATGTGGCTGTGTACTATATGTTTGTGTGTTTATGAGCGTGTTGTTGTGTTTGTGAGTGTGTATGTTTCATTGCAAACCTCCGGATGGTATTTAGCCAGTGGTGTATCAGCTGCTGACATTTAGATAAATGCCTGCCCTCCAGAGCAGATCTGCCCTTTATGCTCAACCATGAGAGAACAAGACAGAACAGTTCCACATTCAGTGTGCGTGTTAGTATGTTTGTGTGTCTGGCCTTTTGTCACCTCTTTTTATTTTGTGCATGTGCTTTACAAACCCTGAATTAAATGCTTCATGTGAGCATGTGTGTGTGTGCCTTTACCTGAAGCCAACAATAGGACACTCCTTGCAGATGTTACACTTGGCCTGATGCTTTGCCGTCTCTGCGGCAGCTACTCTGTGCAGGACAGGAAGCCAAACCATGGACTGTGGCTCCAGGCGCATCCAATCAACAAACTGCCTGGGCTCCAGCTCCACCTTATTGGTCACCTGGGCATGAAAGAGGCAGTGCCAAGAGTTAGGAGGCTTTAAGTCAAAAGTTTAGCCACCATATAAAATTTACAGTTATATAAAAAAGGGCTGATAAACTGTAAAGGCACTTTGTAGCATGATAGAGAAACATACACAACATCATTTCCAGAAATGAAGAACAGACTGTAACTCTTTGCTTGTTACCTAACAAATTTAAGATGACCATACATATCAAAGTGACATTCCCTTCAGGTGCATTCTGGCCTTGAATTGTGGACCAGACTAAGCTAACTTTTATGAGCTCATTATTCATGTTTATTGGTTGAAATATCTTATAATAAACATTGATTTTAACACCCTCACTGCCCTTGTCCTATCTGCCCACAGCTGTTGGCATACAGGTGGAAAAACTTGTGCTTTAAACTTTTGAAGGTGTGATTGTGTATGTATCCAGTATTTGCTTTATGCTAAGTCCAATGTTTTCAATAAGTGAAATAATTTTCTGAGCATCTTTTTGGGATGGTGTTTCTTTGTTCAACTGCAGATCATAATGAGCCCATTGGAAAAGCCAGCACTAGGGCAAGAAGCTTTGACATGGCTGCTGTTACTGCTAAACAAATCAAAGACGACCTTTCCATCATTCTTGACACACAAAAAGGGCAACAAATACAGCAAAGGGCAGAATACATTTGAAATAAGAAGAGAGACTAATCAAAAGGAATAGAGCATGTGGGTGTGTGTTCTTCTGATCCCTTCCTAAGGCTTATTGTGTGCAAGACTGTAGAATGTCTCAATTTTATTAAAATATCCTTGTGTGAATAAATTCATGATACAAAACAAACTGAAAAAGAAGCAAATTTCAACTTTAAAATTGAAATGAATCCTCACAGTCAATACTTTTTTGGACTCGACCAAAATGTGTTTAAAGCAATAAGTATCAAAAATACTGGTATCAAATATTTGTTCAGATTTGTACTCTTCTTCACCCATGAACAGTTTCAGATTTAAATGTCATTTTTTATTTGAACGATGTTCTTAGTCCCATTACAGCTGATTAGATTTAGACATTTCAAATTTGAGAAGTTTTAGTTCTGTCATAGAAAAACTTCCTACAAGTAAGAAAAGATTAGTGCTTTGTATCATTACTGGAACTTGTATCGTAGGTATCATATCAACATCGTATCAAGGCATTTAAAATTATATCCAGCCCTAAAGATCACCTATGTAAATGTATTTCGGGCCAAAACTCGTTGAAATGTGAATTTTATGTACATTATTAATTAAGTGTGATTCTTTTACCAAGGTTGAAGTACACATTAAGTCTTCTTCAACTGGTTTTGTAGTCAAACCTTCATCCACATAACATCATTTTTAAATCTTTCATTCATCCATTTGACCTTCCCCTGCGCAATCATAGTACCTCTTTGTCTCTCCTTTCCCATACGTTAGTCTCATCTTTGCCCCCCCCCACCTTGCCATCTAACAGCAGAATTATAGCACTTACAGATTAATTACTGCAGTGGAGAGATGGCTGAAAGGATGACTAGATAGACGGATGGATGGATAAATGAAGGAGAGTGACAAAGGAACAGTCAAAGAGGCCATATTTATGGCAGCGCAACTCGTTCATCACAGGCCCATTAAACCAAATGGACTGGGTGACTGCACTGTCACTGGCAGGGCAGATTGACACACAGGTGTCAGAGCTTTTCTTGTGTATGTGTGTGTAAATGATAGAGAGTGTGTGTGTATGTGTGTGTGTGTGTGTGTATGTGTCAGCCCGATTTCTACCTGCCAATTCGGTTTGATGATTGAATGAACTGCAACTGGACTACAGCTGGCACAGCAATTCATGACCAAGTCTGTGAGCAAATTGTTTGTGCGTGCTTGTGTGTGTACTCATGCATGCTCGCCTCTCAGTGTGCATGTGTGTATTAATATGTTATCAAGAGAGTGAGATGTAGGCAAGGCGACAAGGTGTTTGCATTCTTGTCTTTTGCATTATTTTGAGAAGAAAAAAAAAAGAGAGAGAGAAAGTTTTAAGATGCTGGTGTCTGCTGCACTCTGCTATTTTGGGAGGCGCAGCACAGGAAATAAGTGAAATTTATAACCTCCTAATTTTAATGTTTGGCTCCCATTTATTACTGCTGAAGCATGAGCCAGGGGAGAAAGAGTGAGAAAAATGAAACTGATCCCAGTGGATGAAGACATCATTAAATGCCAGTAATGTCCAGAGATAAACCTGGAAAAGGGGTTAGCTGGCCGCAGTAAACCACTTGAGGACAGCCAGCAGAAGACTAGGGGCCATTTGAGGCTTCATGGTTGGCCAGCAGAGCCTAAATATTGAAGCTCTTTTACAGGTTTGAAAGAGGCAGGTGTTAGATAGCTGAAGGAGAGTGAGGTACTTCATAACAATTAGTTTCAGGGAAGATGCATTGAAACATAATCTCTTACAGAACTGATTACTTGCAAAAAACTATCACCTGCAATGTAGCAAACACTAACAAGTGAATTTAGAAACCACTGCAGAAATGTTAGCAGAGAAAGCTCCATGTCCTTTACAATCATAAACAGCCATGCAATAAATCCTGTCTTTTGTTAAGCTTGTGGTGTGTAGCGTAGCTTTTCATACGGTATCAGATAGTAGTAACAAAAATGCTTTGCAAGTATCTTTAATCTGTCTGCTCTTCTGTTGAGTACATAGCTGCCTATTGCATTATATTGCATTTTCTTCATGCAGTGAGAAGCTTGTCTTTTTCTCATTAATTTCATTTTTCAGTTGAGAATACATCCGGTAATCATTCATTCGTTCATTATGTTACTACCCAATCTGTGATGAAATTGAATCCCTGGCTTATATGATTCTGTATATGTTTCTGGATGTCTACACTAACATGTATGTGTTGAGTGCACATCTACATGCTTGTGTGTGAACATACGTGCTGGAAGCAGCTGCGGACGCTGGGTTCGATGTTGGAGCCTCCGAAAGCGGCCACCTCCCCCAGCTGCCTCGGGATCTGGATGGCTTCATGAAGCAGCAGACCGAGCTGCCTCTGGTCACATGTGTCACCTGCTGACGCAACCTGGCTGAAGAGGTCTGGGGGGGCGGGCAGATGATGGGGTGGTGGGTGGGTGAGGAAGAGAGAGGGAGAAAGGGACAAAGAGAAAAAAAACATGAAAAAGAGGGAGTGAGGGAAAGAGTCAGAGCATGTGGGTGATATTTAAAGTAAGAAATATATGTATAAATAGATGTGGAGCGAGAAAAAGTGACAGTATAGAACGGAGTGGGAGGGAAAGTGTTAGTATGTGCGTGGGTGGGAGGTGGTAGGGAGGACATGGAAGACACTAGGGAAAAGATACATTTTTAATCTTTCTGACTCACTTCTTTCATGCCAGAATCTTTCTACCTAAATCTCTCCATCCCTGCCTCCAGCTCACATTCTTAGGGAGATTGACAGAGCTGTACTAGATGTGGATGCCTGCCCAGTGACACACAGGCCTGGCCAGTGAACACGTTATATTTTAAATGAAGTTATGAAACATCTCTGGGGCTCGTGCACAAACTGAGCAAAGAGAGCACGGGGGGTGATCCAGAGAAAGAGCGGAGGAAGAGGGAGAAATGAAGGGCATGACAGGTCTTTCTGCTCCGCTTGCAGCTGACTTTGATCTCTGTGTGAGGCCTGGCCCTGATGCCAGCTCCTGTTATGTACAGTATGTGTGTGTGTGTGTGCAGTACATGCAAACACCAGCAATGATGTGTGTTCGTAACCCCCTTCCTACACACCTTTTGTGTCATTTGCCTGATCAACTCCCACACCCACAACTTGCTACTTTCTGCTCATTTGACATACGCAACTGTCACAAAACAAGTGTCAAATGGCAGTATGCCTGGTTAGGTGTGTGTCTGTGTGTGTGTGTGTGTGTGTGTGGGTAAGTGAAGGTGAGTTGCTGTGTAGCTATATGCATGAGACTGACAGCCAATGAGACTCTAAGAGTACAGGAGGACGGACGCAATCAGGCGTGCTTGATACCCTTCTCGGGCTAATAGAAACTGCCAGTGGAACCAATAGGCTCAGGGATGGAGACCGTGCCATGGCGAGAGAAAGAGAAAGGGAGGAGAAAGAGGAAGAGGGGAAAGAGGATGGAGAAAAGGATGGATGAGAGAGTAAGTAAGATAGGACCAAAGACAAAGTGGCACTGGTAGATTGATGAACAATGCTGTGAGCAGTGACAGCGGAGGAGGATAGACAGAGAGAGATAAAGCAGCAGAAACAAAGAGCAGGAAGCCAAAATGACAGTCTCCTCCCAGTGCAGCAAGCCTATATTCATGCTTCCTAATCCTCAAAAATAAATCAGAACAAAAAAATTAAATAAAGAACAGGGGAAATGCGTAGGAGGTCTCTCATCCAATTAGGCAACCAATTCTCTAGTTCCTCTCTCTCTCTCTGACTTTCTCTCTGTATGAGGCTGATTAATACTTGAGGTGGGAATCACAGATTAACTATTGATACAATACTATCACGATATTCCTCCCATGATCACGATATATCACAACAAAGGCGATTCTGCGATACATGGTATATCACTAAGAAATAGTTTACAATAACTATTTCAAAGAGCAGGAAATAGTCAGATAATGTACAATATTTATTAACAGTACATTAGTTTCACAGAAAAGAAATGCCACCTCAGTTTATATAAATATCACAACACCGCGAACTTTAGCTTCAGTTTATAGCAGCACACTGCTAACTTTAGCTTCAGTTTGTATAAATATCACAACACTGCTTACTGTAGCTTCAGTTTGTATAAATATCACAACACTGCTAATTTTAGCTTCAGTTTGTATAAATATCACAACGCTGCTAACTGTAGCTTCAGTTTGTATAAATATCACAACACTGCTAACTATAGCCTCAGTTTGTGTCTCTAACAGAGCTGCTGGTCACGTCAGTAAGCCTGACAACAGAGAGGCGACGTCGTGCTAATAATCCAAAGATTTATTCCTTTTCTGTGGCAGTAAACACAACACATGACCCGCCAATAACTGTGCCATATTCAGAGCTTTATAAGATAATCAGGGCTGATGTGTGATGACATAACATGGCTGCCAACTCTCACTCATTGACTGTGAGACTCACGCAATTGACACTTTTCACACACTCTCACGCCACACATTCATTTTCTCATGCAGAGAAAAAAAATTCATAACCAATAATGTTGTGGCGTGAAAAAAGGACACTAACAGCGCACAGACAGACAAGACAGAGCAGCACTGTGTTATTCAGACAATCAGGGGGAAAGCGAGAAATATACACAAATCTATATTGTAATGTATTCCTATGCATGCTGCTGTGAGTAATCTCAGTCAGCGTCTCTCCCTCTCCTCTCACACCGTCCGCATGCAGGCAGGAGTGAGAGTGAATTACTATGGTTATGGGGACGCTCTGTGTCTGTGTTTTGTGATTCCTAATAATAGGTTTTTAGGTAACCTACTACCATTTTAGGCTACATAATGTTTTTATAAATATAATTTCAAATATGAAATAGCCATTCTTCTAATAATCATTTCCTGTCTTGATCCACCCAATTATAAACTGTTCTTGATGCATTCTTGGTTTTCATAGCACCCTCAATCTAACTAATCTAGACTAGTGCAAGTGGCTGTTTCTTGACTTAATCCAAGAGGTAAAGTGGTGTAGAACTGCAGAAACTTTGTTTTAAATTACAATTGGCTATTACAAGTCTGGACCCCCAGACTCCCTGCCAATTATGTATCTTTCCAAGTTTACTCTCCCATTTTAAAACATAACCAGGGGCCTATGCTTGCACGTGTTGTCTTTCTTCGTGTATGTGCAGGCAGTGGGGTGGCTCACGGATTTCAATCATTGACTTTATGGATTTCAGTCATGTTAAGTTGACAGGTACACAATGGTCATTTGTCTAATTTTATGAATTTGTTCAGTGTTACTCAGGATCTGTTGGTGTAAAGTTGTAGAGTTGGCCTAAGTAGAGCAAGGTCAGTAAAGTTATTGCAGAATTGCAGCACTAAACAAGGCCAGAGGTCGAGTGGGTCAATTTACCATGAACAATGCTCATTTTATTATGAACAAAAATAAGTACGACTAAAATACCTCCCCAGCCCTAATTAACACTGCTGAGATTAGCTTACAGCTGTGCTGGAGCAGTATGGGATAGACTTGCTAGACTGACCTGCACAGGGAGCTGGGGAGTGGTGTGTTTAAGTGCATGTGGGCATCAGCAGATATCTTACCTAGTCATTGACACTTACATTTGTATTTCTCCTCCAGGTGTCCCTTGGAGAGAGAGAGCAATCCAATCTTCATGGACAGGACGCGGATCTTCCCGCTACGACCACTGCAGGGCCCCGACAAAAACATACATCAGTCAAATATATTGTGTGTGTATTTTTGTATATACAGTATATTTTTGTGTGCTCAGTTCAGTTCAGATCTGAATTAAGTGCAACAGCAGTGACAGAAAATCATTACTTGGAAATAGTGTATGTGTGCTCTTGTACTTCTATCTTCGAGTGAGAGCTGGTGAGCTTCTAATGGCATATACTTTATACAAACAAACAGTGTTTAGACAAGTATGCATGTTGATGTACAGCATGTGAAGACGTGATTATACAGTGTGTCCATGCTGTTCAAGCCAATGCAGAGTGTATTTAAACAGGTGCGCATGCATGTCTGTTCCCAAACAAACTCAGTGTATAACAGCCATTTGCATACCAGCTGAGTCACTTTCAGGTGCACATAGCATGTTGACAGTGTCTGAGCATGTAGAGTATGAGTGTGTAAGTGTGTACAATTATCATTATCATTAAAATGTGGTACTGCAGCTGATTTTGAACATTTTACGTATGTATAAGCTTAAATGGATAAACAAACAATAACACGAGGGATTCTTGAATAATTGAGTTGAATTATTGATTCAGTTAAATTTTAAAAAGCCAAGATACAATGTAAAAAAAACAAAAGACAGAGATTGATTCATAATCCTTTGTCCTAAATGCAACACAGATGGTACACATACGTGTCATAGACATTCAGCAGCCAGTTGAGACTCATGTCGACGCAGAGTGGCACATTGACCAGGTCTTTGTGCTCCTGCTCCAGGCCGTCGTAAATGGACGTCAGGCAGTTGATGACGTCCGGAACGGACAACAGCTGATTGTTGTTTGTGAGCTTGTGCTGCTCAAAGGTGTTCTGGGCCACGCTAAGGTCCAACAGGTCCACTGCAGATGACGATCCGGGACAAAAGATGGAGGGAAGAGTGGTAGAAGAGTGGCCAGGGCAGGTGGAGGAAGATGGAAAAGAAGGGACAGAGTAGGAGAGAAAGAGGGAGGAAGGACAAGAGGTGAAAGTGAAGAAAGGAGGATAGGAAAAGGTTGACAGGAACAGTGAAAAGGAATAAGACAAAGAAGATAAAAAAAAGAACAAGAAATCACATAAAAGGAGACAAGGGATGGAAAGAAAAAGAGTTAGAACCATTCATAGCATTTCCAACTTCTTCCTTTGGCTTTCAGCAGAAGCTCAGGTTTTTTGAAAATGCCAGCATAACTGAAGGAAAACTGAAAACGACACAGAGGCATTTCAAAACTGCAGACTTGACTGATATTTTGTCCAAAATAGTTCAAAACAACTATCTGCGAGAGTCTGCTGGGAGTACAGGCACAGAACAGACAGCTCATTGTGGTGAAATATTAATATGAGAGAGAAATCTGAACAAAAAAGATAAACAAGGAAAAAAAATCAAGTGACTCAGACTGAGAGCAGAATCTAGTTTCTTCTAATTTAATTTGTTGGCTACATCTTCAATGACAAAGCAAAAAAGAATGTTATATTTTTTATCAGTTGTACTCCCATCATGCTCTACTGTATACTGTAGCCATCATTTATCTTCAGAGGGAAAGAGACTGGGAAAAAATGTACAGAAACAGGCTAATCTAAGTCCTTTGTGACAACACTATTAAACAAAGTAGCCAGCTGCATAAATTCACCAGGTGTGACAGATAAACACACCCTCAGCAGCTATAGTTTGGTAGATACTGTCATTCTCTCTCTCACACACACACACACACACACACACACACACAGTCAGTGGTGTCTCATTGACACATTGTGGTAGTTACACTAATTCAGCATGACTGAGTTTAAACTTCAAGAACTCCTTGCTGTGCCTTTATTCTGTCATGTATCAAGATACTACTCAAACTGTTCAAGACTAAATCTGATACGAAATTATTTAAGATGATTGTTTTTGCAGTGAATGTACAACATATTCAAAAAACGTAGAGTTAGCACCTAGTGTGCAGTTGGGACATTGTGTTTTACTTGAATTTAAGGACCTATTAAAGCCTCAGATCATGATGGAATTCTTAATTAGTGCAAGCAAAGGTCATCATGCTGTTCTATATGCATTTCTCCCTCCGACTAACTAGCACTTTTCCACATACCATTTAAAAACTGCTCCCTCTCCTGCAACCCTCATTCCCCTCTCCTCCTCTTCTCACACCTCCCCTCTCTTGCCCCATTGGTCGGTCTCTGTGAACCCCTCTGCAGCTCCTTTCCTTGCGTTACCCCCTGTTCCCCAGACAGCACTAATTACTGGGGTGTATCCACGTGGAGCGGGCACAGCAGGGCAGCCATTCTGTCACAAAGCAAAACTTTACTTCTCTCCAGCTTTCTGGCTACACATGCTGATATGAAGTGGAGAGGCTGTGGCACATTAGCGGGATGCCACGCAAGCTCATTTGTGCTTCTCCAGCCCCCTTGGCACAGACTTAACCCAATTAGCCGTATCATAGTATCCCTGTCATGCGTGTTGTGTGTGTGTGTGTCTGCACACATGCCCTTCTCTCTCACACACACAGGCATGTAGCCTACACATGCAAATTTGCAAACATTCATACAGGTCTCCGAGCCAAGATTCCACATGAATCCAGGCTAATAGCTAATAACTACTGATCCTTCTGATGTGCGAGTGCCTGTGCCTGTGTGTGTGTGTGTGGCCGTGTTCTGCGAAGTGATTGTTCTAATCTAATGGATGAAATTGAATTGCAGTGCCCCAAGTCGAAATCACTCAGGCTAATGCATTCCCGTCACAAACACACGCATAAGATCAGAGAGGCAATATAAGATAGAAGACTAAAATGCCTGAATGCCTGAATCACTCAAACTCATTAACAACCAACAAACACAATATCACACTTTGATACCTATGATTATTCAGGTACACAGGCCTAAAGCTGCTTGCACACACACACACACATCTACAAAAGGCATGGTGTTTTTTATCTTTTGGATTCACACATCCACACAGAGCAAACTTCTTACAAACAGCAGGATGTAAATGAGTGGTGTGGGCACGCAGACTGTGTTGCTATAATAATGTCAACAGCTGGATAATAGTTAACATTTGTCACTGTTACACTGTGCTGAGCCCAAGTAGCTGCTGCCATGCTGGTTGAAACCTCACAAGGGAGGAATCTGCATGCACCTGCAGTATGTGTGTATGTGTGTGTAGATGGGGTAGATAGCCACCTGAGATAGTAGGTAATAGCTGCCTTTATCAAAGCTTCCATTATAAACGAGAAAACAGCAGCTCTTGTGTTGAGAAAAATACTAAAAAAGACCAGCCTAAAACAAAGCCCACCTGTGCACACCAAATGAATCTATGCTCAACAGGCTTAACACAAGCACCAGCTGTGACTGTGAATGGACAAAATCCATGCGCACGCACACACACACACACACACGGACACAATGCGTGCAATTTTACAGCCAAAATATCCTTGGCTCCTGTGCTGTTCTGGCACAGCATCTGGCAAAGCTTCAAATCATTACTGCATCCCCTCGTTGCACCCAGACTTCAAAAGAAGCAGACCATGAGTGTAGGTAGTAAGGTGTGTGTGTGTTTGAGCATCTTACTTACAGCACAGTGCTTTCTGTAGTCTGCGGATCTTCATGGCTGTTCGGTATGCTGAGAATCTCACATTGTTCAAGTCCGCTACAGGCGGGAATAGAGACAGAGAGATAAAAAGGTAGATGGCCAAAGAGAAAATGGAGGCAGAAAATCAGAAAACAAAGTGCAACAGAAATCTGCCTACTGGGCAACACAAGCAGGACCTCCGTCTTCAATGAAAGCCGACTTTTTGTTAGTTATTGTCTATGGAGATGACCGAGGGGAGTTTGGGGGGTGTAATGTGGACTGTGTAATTAGGTTAGTGAGTTGTGTCTCATTGGGGGCTGGTGCTATTTGTTGAGCTGCTGGCCTACAGCAAACACTCCCAAAGTTTCACAGCTTATTACTTATCTGGATGCTCATTAAAAAAACAGTCACACTGGCCACCCCACAGGGATAGATACATGCATATGGATAAGACCAGGGAGCAAGAGAGAGGAAAAAGATCAGGGTGCAATTTCAATCAAGTTAAAAGTAAAGAATAAACTAAATGGTCAAGTGAGAAATAGGTCAACAGGATTTAATTGATTCCTCACCAGAGAAGAGCCTTCAAAAGATCAGGGGCCTGTTTCACCAAATTTGCAACATAATTTCCTCTTATGTTCATTTTTACCTGTTTCACTTATCAAAACAAACACTATACTTGAGACCAATGCATGAGCATGCAAGAACACTGTAATACTCACAAATGGACATGCAATTTGCAAACAATCACTTTTGAAAAACCATGATGACACAATTTGCAATATATGTGTAAGCAGTGCTCGCAAAGTCGCTTTTTTGAAATGGGCCCCTGGTCCTTTAAAGATCTATACTGCCATGAAACAGGCTTTGTTTAACTGTATTTAAAGGGTCAGTTCACCCAAACTACACAGCCTTACAAAGCCAATATGCAGTAACCACATATTTGGTTGCACTGACTGTACTTCAGCTAGTTAAGGCTAACTGGAGAGCAGTCACAGCTAGCCTTAGCTAAAGCAATTTACCATCTTATTCCTAACTGTTTCCTGTAGTTGAAAACTTAATTTTGATACCCCAACATCTGAATAACCAAGTTTGTTATACTACATAAATCAGGCAGAAGTTAAATCAAAACATAATGGAGAAAAACAGTAACATCAGATACACTAGTCCTGCTAAAAGCTAACTAGCCTAGCTTAAATGCTCTTTAGATTGTCCAGAGTGCAGAGTGATTTTGTCAGAATTTATTTCTGTTTTTCTGCAGAGGGATATTTCTCCTAAAAAGTAATATATTTAAGACTTTAAAACTCATTTCACTGTTTCTGTACTTGCTGTCTACCTTTGTAAGGTAGTACAGATAAACACATCTTATGACTTACCTCTTGTGGTATCTGTCAATGGAGGTAGTTTGAAGTTTATTTTCATGTTCTGAAATATCTATCTCTGAAATTTCTGCCTCCATCACAATACAATGGCAGTGAAAGGAATTTTGTTTGTGGCACCCACAGCAATGACAAATTACATTTTAAAAATTCAACAGAAACATCTCAGCCCTGAGTAACAGGGCTGCTGATTCTGAAAAGACACACTGACTACGTTTAGCTACATGCACAAAATATTCCAGTTTTTGTCCTTATTCCAAAAAAGACAATGTTCCTTCTAAGCTGTTTACATGGCTAATGAAAATGAATAAACCTCTATTATTCCCGTTTACATGCAGAGGGTTTGCTGAGTGTCTTTGGTGCACCATACCGAGTTGTCACCGTAAGGCTGCATGTCAGGATAATAACCAATCCCCTGTGTCCCCGTCATGGAGAAGGTGCGCTCTGTTTTTCCAGCCCACCCTGAACAGCTCTCCACTCTCCTCTAATTCCTCTCCTCTGTCTGCCTTCTTGCTCCAGCATATGTCATTTTGCCTGCGCAGGGGTGCGTTACACAACCAGCCCATCATGCATCTCTATCCCAGCCTTGCAAACTGTTGGTGAGTTGGTTTGTTTACAGTGCACAGAGCTGAACGTAAACAGGCAAGAAGCCGTGAGTCGCAAACTGCGGTAAAAACCCCAATTGAGATACATATTCTGAATTTGCTGCATACATATCCAAAGAATGCCCCTAAAACTTGAATAATATCGGCATATCCCACATGTTTTAATCGGAAAAAGCTACACTCGGATTGAGGCCTAATTCGGAATATCCAAACGGAATATGCTGTTTAAGTGACGTGTATCAAATTCAGAATAATAGTGGAATATTAGTGTGCATGTAAACGTGGTCATTGTGAATGGTTTGTACTGAATTACTTTCTACCTGAGAAATGTATAAAAACAGTTGAATTCTGTGAATTAATAACTTTTTAAAACTTTGAGCACCACAAATGAAGTTCAGCTCTGTTGTACTGGGGTGGAGGCATAAATCTCAGCGACAGTTACAGTATCTAGGCAAATAAAACCAAAACTACATACATGTCTAAATACCACTAGAGGTCAATTTAAAAAAAGATTTCTGAAAATATAATGTAAGACGCATTTTAAGGTCCTGAAGACAATGTGTGTGATTATGTGTGATTCCCACCTAGTGACTGGTAGAGCTCCGTCATCTTTGGATGGTCCCAGCAGGTTGTCTGTGTCTGGTGACTGAAAACCACAATAAAAGACACCCATCAGACTAAACAAATAAGCAGACACACAAACAAAACATCAAACATCCTGACATCAAAACACGTACATACACAACCTGACAAACATTTTCACGCTAAAATATGCAAAAATATACACAGAAATAGCACTAGTAGACACAAAAAACAAGTACATGCTCAAAATCAATACACACTTGCAATAGCACACAAGCTAACATCACTATTTAAGCTGTCACCTGTATTTGATGTGTGCAAACATTGCCAATGCTTTACTGAGCTCAAATCGGTGACAGAGGCTACAGATTTCTCCACAAGTAATAAATCAGAATGCGGAAACCACAAGAACCTTCTGAGTGAAACAGCACGTACACACACACACACACACACACACACACACACACACACACACACACACACACACACACACACACACACACACACACAAGAATAGAATAACTGTGAATCCCTCTCATCACTGCAGGATCTGCCTTTTCAAACACGGGACATAAATATAAGGCAACCAAGTCTCAACTCTGTGTTTATATTTCTGCTCTCAGACAGAAGTCACACACACATAAGCACACAAAACATGAACAAACCAAATCTATTGAAAAGCCAACACTACGAAAATAAATAAAATAAGACCCATGCTAACACCGATCAAACATGGTTTCCTTCACACATAGGACGGCAAAGAATCTGACTTTTCTCAAGCTGCGGTTGCCAATCAGTTCCTCTATTTGAGCACTGTTGGCCGTGTGTCTTTGTATATACTGTATGTGTGTGTGTATATTTCAAGAAGGCACCTGGCTGTCAGAAGCCATACTCAGATGTGTGTGGAGTGTTTGAGACGATTTCAGGAAGAGGGTTTTTTTGAAATAAAAGCCTGTTTTTGAATGCAGAGGCTCCCCTGTGGTTCTTGCGACGGCTGACAGGCGCCAGGAGGTGAAGTTGAGTGCTGACAGTGAACTGAGGTGGCGAGTTGGATGGCAGGAGCCCGCCTTGTATGCAGATATTAATCACTATTCACTGGCTGTACAGACTGATGACCCCTTTCATGCCTGCACAAGCATTGCTAATGCCTGGACCTGCTCACGCTGAGGACAGGCTTGTGTTTTATTTAGACGGCCTGCAAAGAGTTCGGCTGAATCGACAAAGTGGTTCAGTGAATCCAAGTCCCGGGATTTGTTGATATTTGCTGCACACAAACACAACAAGGAGGAAGAACACTGGCTATCCAAGCCACAACTAGCCAACAGCCATTGCTGTAAAATACAGTCTTGTCATTGTGATCTAAGTGTAGCAGGGTGCTTGAAAAAAACAATAGCGCTGGTACAATGATGGAATACACGACCACCTTGCTACACAACAAAAATCTGTATCATAATACCTAAAGGCAGGCAGTATTTCCATCAACAAAAAGATAAGACAGCCGTTGCTTATATCCACAGCTCATGAATGCCATAATGAGGACGACTGAGTTGTCAGGTTCGACTGTCCTCAACGTTTTCCCTTCAACACATTGCCTTTGTAATGCCTATTCAATCTTTTTGCTGTCCTGCAGGAGAGAAAAAAAAAGCAAACCGACACGTTTACTACAAAGCTGCTACAGTTTAGATAACACAGCGGGACACATTTGTAGGCGAGAGAAGAGGCATCAGAGAAGATTAAAGAGTAGGGGACAAAAACTGAGATTTTCTGGCAGATATTGGATATATTATATATATTTGATATTTGATATTTGAAAGTGTCTACAACAGTACATCCTCAGTGAACCCAGTGTGGAGTATTCCCAATCTAAGAAAAACCTCCTCAGTCGAAGGACAAATGTAGTGCTGAATCAATTATTTGATTGGCTGATCAATGGAAAATAAATGACAACAACTTTGATGACAAACTCTTGGTTATTTACATTATATATTTCCAGCTGATTAAATGTGAGGATTTGCTTTTCTCTGTTTTATATGATTATGAATTGAATACTGAACTTTGAGTGTTTTGGACTGACTGCTCTGACTTCTGTTAACTTGCTACAGCTAATATAATCGTTAATTGCCGCCATAGACATGACACCACCACCACCACCACCAAGATAACTGACAATGAGCATTAACTCTCCTACTTTTCTTGGGCATGTATGTCCCAAGTAGGAAATTACTTGTAATTTTTCACAAAGTCAAAACAAACTGAAATGGAAACATGGCAATTAAAATGGCCTCTTATCAGAAATGGTGCTTTTCCTGATTTTTCAGAAGGTGGCTAACTGTGAGCGACAGGGGATAAAGCCACTTGGGAATTGTGGAATGCATGTGACATTTTCCGTCATAAACATCATTAAATGACATCTCAGAGTAAGCATCAATAAATCAGATGGGGTCATGGAAGGGGGATACTGCAGCACACGGAGGAGGGATGCAATTTATGTAGTCACCAGGGTATCATTTGGGGGGAAGGATAACCTTTTACAAGATGTTTTTATGAGATTTCTGTGTGAGCGAGCAAACAAAATCAGCGGCCGAAACCTTCCAACCTTCCAGAAGTGAACAGTCTGACCCTCTTAGACTAACAGATCACCATGATAACAATTAAGCTTATCAAAAATAATTGCTATTTCCTTTGACGTTTTCTGTTTAGCACAGCCATTTCCAGCTGCTACGGAGTCCAACAGAAGGTTAAAATGGTTTTCCTAATTGCTTACTTCTTCTCTGCTGCCCCATTATTAAACATAAGCACAGTTTTCACACTACTGTGACTGTGTGTCTGCCTGTCTGTCTGTCTGTCCTACGACAGGACAGAATATGAAATGTTCTAAATCAACAACATTGATATCTCTGGGGAGTAAAAGATTAAAAAATCCTTCAGGGATGCATCCACCCTTGCCCCATGATCGCATCAAATTGTTGGCTGCAGATCAGCCAACACTTCTGCACACCACTTTTCTTTTCTGCGGGGAGTTTGTCACTGTCACACACTCCACGAAAGGCCAGCATGAATAACCATGAGTCTGTAAATGAATGATTACTCGCATATCTGGATATCCAAAGAGACAGAATTAGTTAAATATCTGAGTAAGCAAGAGGAAGATTTCAGGAGCTTTTTTTTTTTTTCCGCTGACAGCAACCTGCCAGACTTTTGATGAAGAGTCTGTGACAGGTGATAAGTGTCTGCATTCACCACCTGACATCTTCTGTCTTTCTCTGGCTTTCCCCTCACCTCTTCTGCCTATTTTTCACTTTTTAAAAAAACAAAAAACTGCCACCTCTTTCCCATACATTTCAAATAGCTTTGGATTCTTCAAGCTTTATTAAATTTAGAGCAACATACAGTCCACCCATGTACAGTATATAAAGGCTGTTTGCTCTGCAAGGTACAACCAACTACACACACAATTTCTCAGTGTCATGTTTTATGAAAATAATACAGAAAAACAACTAGAAAAGTCTCAGAATGTAGAGTAAACTTTGCAGACTTGCAGTCTCGCTCAGTTTCCTCTCACAGAGCCCACCAGGCATGTGAACCCCTTCTGAAAATACCAGAATGGGTGAAATGGGACAGCATGCGAGCTTGCCAGCGTGAGACGGCAGGCATAGAACTCGTGTGAAACCATTTGATTTCTCCCCAATATGTCGCTTGAACTCCTCACTACAGGGGGTGGACAAGGCACGGTTTTAATCAGGGGCCCTTTGTCAGCTCAAAGAAAAGAGGCATGGTATGAGAGGGGATTGAAGAGGAGACGAAGACGGGTTCAGGGAAATGAATATGTCAAAGACTGATGGGAGTGTCCTAAGGATGTCACGGCACTGAAAGTGACCTGTGATTAGTCGTGGAGATGGGTTTAGAGTTCTGTTTTCAAGCTGCAAATTAAGTGGTTATGCATGAGTGTGCACCAGCCTGTATGTGCATTTGTTAGCGTGCAGAAGGATGGGAGAGGGGAATGTGAAAATGTTACAGACAGTCCAGTGACTGTGAATGCTGAATGCTGTAAATGTACATCAAAGAACAGCCACACACTGTGGTTAACGTTAAAGGAGGAGTGATTATTTTCTTCCTGTTTCCGAAAGGCAGTTTGGGGTTAATGCGAGAGCCACTATGGAAAGAAAAAACCTGGTCCAACCAACCTAGAGGCGTCAACACAACATATGGTGTATACTCATGGTGTGTGTGTCTTCGGTTAGCGAGTTTCAGCTTGGTTCCCAGTTGGGGTTCATGTGCATCTTTGGGTGTCTGTATGTGTTTTCTTGCCAGTGTGCATGTGGGGAAAATATTTGTGTTCCCCCGGTCATTCTCTGGTCATTTATATCCTGGAAGCAGTAGGTCATGGCCTGTCTCTTTCAGAGCGGTTCACCTCTATGTCTACTCAGGTTGGCTGGGGTAACCAACTGTCTTGAGTGTGCATCTCTGTGTATTTGTTTTGTACGAATGCCCTTGTGTTTTGTTTTTGCGAGTGGGCGGATGCAGGTTCATTGGCTGGGCACATCTGTGATCACAGGCTGTTGACTCTAAAGTTATAAGCCTGTCCTCCGAGTCACTGCCTGTCTCTGGCTTTCATCTCTGATCCCCCTGTGGTGCCAAGCTGCAGGCCCAAACAGAGCGCAGGTGTCATTCCCCTCCTCTTTGTCTAAATCCTATCCTTTTCTACGTCCCTGTCTGGCTCTTAATTGTCTGTCTGAAGACATTTTATCTTGACCTCATCTCAACTCCAAATTTTTAATATGATTTAATGAATCAAGTAAACTGTTTTAAATTGCTTGATAAATGTTTTTACTAGCTTTTGAGAAGGACTTGAATGCACCACTACCAAGCAAAAACAGTCCACAAAAAACAGTCCAAACTCTACACAAACTAATGAAAATGTAAATTAACCCATCTCAAGCTAGTTTCATGTCTCTAAAAGTTGAATTTTTTGACAATGCTAACATGAATATAAATGCTTTGGAAAATGGTTGCATCAAAACATTTAACCTAATCGCTGATACAATACTAGACTTGTAAATCTTTGTAGCTGTATTTATGCTAGTGTTTATGATGGGGTGCTTTAAAAAATGGCCATTAAACTGAGACAGTGACATTTCAACTCACGACATTGGGCGATTTAAGAGCGCATCCTTTAAAAAAAACCCCACCAATTTTATCATCCTAAATCATAAAGTTAGGCTGTATCAGTGTTCTAACATAAACAAAGAAAGCAGAACTAACAAATGATAGCTGATACTGCTACCCAAAGATGCTTTCTAAAGATGTGACGCCCCACCAGACGAAAATAAGGGTGAATTCAGGTCAGTATTAGTCAGCACTTTACTGACATATAGTTAGATTATTTCTGGATAATGAGGTCCATCATACTTTCAAAACTGACATTTCCTGAACAGTCGAGAAGCTCCTACTAATACAGGTCTTCTCTCTGCCTGTTTAAATAGAAACCTGCTATTTGGCCTGATTTGGCAAAAATTAGAATGGGAAGCAGGACGTCGAGCTAATAGTCACTATTAGAACACTGTGGAAAGCTGTCATGGGATTCAACCAGATATTATCTATTCAAAAGGAGTTGCTAATGTTAGACTGAACGAGAAAAATGAAAAAGCTTGAATTTTAATATACACACAGGAGCAAAATGAATGATGTGGACAGAATATACATAAAATTATGGCTACCTGACCATTCATGGATGATGTATGTGAAAGGTCACGAGAGGTCAGAATGTGAAAAGGTTGAAAAGATTTAAGTATCAAAGTCCACCCTGAAAAAAATGTGATAATGATCATAATAAGCCATTTTAAAGTCAGCGGTGAACATTTTTGCAATTCAAAATCATGGACTCTACTCCATGTGCAATATAATGTCCACACTCAAAGTCAGTCTTCAGTACCTTGAGGAGGGTATAGCAGTGGAAAACCTATAAAGCGATCCATTTTCCTTTGAAATGACAATTTAAGTTATAAAAGATGATCTGACTGTATGACAATAGACTTATTTTGGTTTGGTCTAATTGCCTAAATGATATGGGATATTTGAGATATTAAAATAGACTTTTTTTTTTTTTTTTTACAAACTTGCACAATCTACATGTGTATGAATCTGGAATCTCAGAGGTATAAGGACAGTGGCTCCCAACCAAGACCCCCACAAGAGGACGCAAAATGTATTTAAAGGGTTGCTAGATAATTACAGGGGCAGGGAATACAAAACAAAACAAAAAACATTCACTCTTCTACACAATATTTTGTTAATTTTTCAGGCTTTTCTAAAACCTTTGCTTTTTTTGAAGGTCTGTATAGTTTAAGCTCTTCAGTCCTCTAAAAATGGGAAAATCATTCTTAGATTTAACTGCTCACAACTCACAAACAAGCACCCTTTGACAAAGGATCACAGGTAGACATTGCATTGTAGTAAAGGGTCACGTACACACACACACACACACGCACACGCACACACACACAAACACAAACACAAACACAAACACAAATATTTGAAAACCAGTAATAGAAGATGTAGATAAACACCAAAAAAATAAAGGAAAACTGGATTTAAAAACATCAGCATTTATACAGACAATACAATGATTCCTCTGCTTTGAATGCCTTACCAGTGTATAATCATCATCCCTTCTATACACACACCAACACGTATGCAAAAACAAATGCATACAGATTATACAGAGGCACAAAGATGGCTATCACCACTTACTTGATATAATATGGAACCTTATTCTGAGAAACGGCACGTTGCCACGGGAGCTGCACCGAAGCTGCAGAGAGCGAGAGACATGGATATAAAGACAGAGAGAGAGAGAGAGAGAGAGAGAGAGAGAGAGAGACAAAAAGTTTAGCAGTCAAAATCGAACACCATCTTAATAAACTTTGCACAATTTTACCATGCAGCACAGTAATCCGTTTAGCGTTCAGAGCTTGACTTGAAATAATTCTTATATCTACCACTTCCATAAAAACACAGTCTACCTACAGTATATAAGGAGGACTCTTACTGTTCATGAAATTGAGAAGAAGGGGGAGAAAAGTAAATGGATATTGTTTTCTCAGCAGAAAGAGAGAGGAAGGAGACAAGGGGGCATGAAAGGAAATTAAAAGACAAAGGGAAAAAAATGTAGAAAAAGGTGCCAAGTTCCTTGATTCATGTGAAATCTTTGTGGGTATGAACAATGACAATTACGGACAGACCAAGGGGAAATTTAAAATTTGAAAAATGACAAGCTGATTCAGTATTAACACCAGCCAAATATAAGACTTGAGAAGCTCTCAAGAGCAATACAGAGCAGAAATGTTGCTTGATTTATCGCCCTCCCACTTTCCCGCCTCCTTGACACAGCTCTATGCACAGATAGAGAGATGAAAAGACAGTAAGAGAAAGAGATTAAGTGAGATTGGGAGATATACTAGATGGATAGGGCCAGATAAGAACACAGTACTTTATTGATCCCTGAGGGAATATTAAGCTACTAGTGTAATGAGAGTGAATGTGTGATGGAGGAGATAGTGTCATAGTGCCAGGAAGATGAAAGAAGAGACAGTAGTGTTTTGTCTGGTGCAGTTGCTGAGCTCTCAGCAGGGCTTACTTAGTAAATTCACGTCTATTGGTGACACAGCACGGCAGCCAAGCCTACCACCTGCTCTGAATTGCACACCGTTCATTTTGTCTGCGTGTCTGACAGCCAGCAAGGCAAATCAGGTGGAGCAGAGAGAACACTAATGGCTGTATGATTATAGAAAATGATGATAGAGAGAGAAATGGGGGCCGAGAGACTGGCTGCTTTGTTTAATGTTCGCACTCCTGCATTTGTCTTTTCTCTTCAGCTTTGTCTCGAAGTCTCTCTGTTCCTCTCTCTGTCTCTGCTAATGACCACTCTAAAGAGGTAGAAGAGGAGGAAGTCAGTGGAGAACTGTAATTAAGCTTTGCATTATTTAAGAGTAAAGTGCCTCGTCTGCAAACTGTGCGTGTGAGTAAGCGCATGCACACGTATATCCACATGTCTCATGCGAGACTGTGAAGCACATGGTACCAGAACGATGGGTGAAGATGAAAAGATGGGAAATGAAAAAATTGAGGGGATGTGAACCAGTGTAACTGAGTGGAAACAAACTCCCCCAAAAATGATCTAATTTCCCCAAGAAAGGTAAGTGGTTCTGTACTCACTGGAGAGGAAATGTTGGGAGGAGGGGCCGAAGTCTCGGTGGGCTTCCTGAAGGAGCTTCAGTCTGTCCTCTACTGCCACCTGCAAGAAGACAAACAGACAGGAGGCGAGACAGTCAGCTGTGGACCTGAAAGTTGTACTCACAGAAAAAAAAAAAAAAAAATTTGCAGTGGCTGGAGTTGGCGTCATGGTTGGGATGAATTCAATTTCATTGCAATTAAGTTAGAAGTGGATTTGTTGTAAAACCCTGAGCTAAAGGGACATTTTTCTCACTGAGGTATAAATATATACTGTATCGCCATCTAGGAGTTCACTGATGTGTACAACATTGTATAGAGGTTATTCAGCACAGCTGAATAACAGTTTGAACTAATTGAGCTAAAGTGAATTTAACCCCGAGGGTCAAGTTCCCCATTGTTTCTATTCTTCACACCCACTGCAGGTAACACTGCTGCTACACTGGATACATAGTGAAAGCAGCATGACAGCAACAAAAGTGTAAGGCTTACATCAGTGTCTACAATGGATATGTGTGTGTGAAAATCATGTGGTTTCTCAGTTCAGTGTAAACATTGTATCTTGAATATGATCAAAAGACCCAAAACTGTGCCGATGGAAACATTCTGCAGATTTCTTTTTCCTTGTATGATACTTTATTTTTACAAAATTACATGACAAAAACAAATTGTTAGTGTTGCTTATACTGTAAATAATGCCAAAAATGAACAAAATTAGAGCAATAGTTCAACTGTTCACCTTTGCATGCTGCCCCTTCAGTGACAGGAGAAGCTTTATAGAGGTTTGAGTTATCAATCACATACACGCATTCACTCCTGCACTCGTGTGAAAGTTGTGTATTGACCTCTAAGTCAATACATCTGTACCCTACGTGGCTGTGTGGTTGCTTTGCTCCATCAGTCTGACCAGCAGGATGGTATTGGCAATCTGTAATACTGAGGCTCACACACACACACAGACACCTCAGGCATCATGGCAACCAGATCACAGCTGTCTACACAGGGATCCGGGAAATAGGCACAGAAAGGCCAATAGCTCGGTTTCTTTCTGGCCACTAATGGCTATTATGGCCTATGTCCTACAGAGAGGAAGATGGGATCTGTCTGTATATGAAAACCAAATCATCAAACTACACAGTCAGACCTGGCTTATTAGTGAAGCTGTCGCCTTCCTGCAGACTGAGAGAAATAAGAGAGGACAACAGAGAGACGAAGTGTGCAATCCACTGAAACTCTGCCCTCCTCTGACTCAGTATTTGAGTTATTGTCATTCTCCAGGCAGTAAGACTATTAGTGGGTGTCTGTACAGTACATGGGAAATATCACAAGGCTACAAATTAGCCCAGCTACCCAGTTTCACTCTGCCGCAGTGTCACACTTATAAAGGGGTGACTTTAGGTTTCTTTCTGAGATTTCAACTTTTCTCTCTGTCATGCCTTTTTCTGCCCACGTTCCCCACTAATTTATCTTCAGCGACGACCCTGTGTGGCTGCATAGAAGGAAAACTTCAAATAGCTTTTATAAAATATAAGTTTCTATGAACGTGTCTTTGAAATCATAGTCTAACTGTGGCTGCTCAATGTCCTTCAAATGGATGTCAGCACAGCGGGGCAGTGTGACCTGTATTCATTCTATTACCACTGGGTGCCACAGGCATTACTGGCCAGCCTGGTCAAGGACCTTTAAAGGATTTGAAGAGTTAGTCATTAAGGAGAAAAATACTCACTGAATAAGTTTTCAATCAAAGAAAAAAGAAAAAAAAACTGGCAACAAGGACACCTGACATCAAGACGAGAACGTGTCTGAAAGAATTCTTCACAGTTCACACACTCCTTGATTTGAATTTGCACACTGGTATGCTCTTGTTCGCATACAAAGTTAAGGAAGAGGATTTCACTACCTAATTCACAACCAACATCATGTCTCGTCTCTTCGGCTCTGATGACTTGTAAAGAGACTCTTCCACGACTTTCCCCTCTAGGGCTGAGACATGCTCCGCTCTGAGAAAACACTCACCGATTCCCTCACCGTACAACATTCAAGAGCGTCGAGAGCCAAGAATGTGACTGGTGTGCCGTGTGAATAGTGTCCATTGATGTGTAGTGACAAAGTGTTGCGGTGAGCACGTAGCTGTGTTCAAATAAAACACAGGTAGAGGGATAACTCTCAGTCTCCTGTGTGTTTGGCTGACACGAAGTAAAATCAGCATGCACACGGCGAGATAGACCGAGGGAGACGGAGATAAAGACAGACTGAAAAGATTAAAAAAAAACAGGCAGGCTGTAAAACGAGGGAACAGGAAGAACGAAGATCAAGGTATGTTGAAGACAGCATCAATTTAGGCAAGTGTGGACAAGGAAGGAAGGCAGAAAAGTGGCGCAAAAACACAAGAGAAATCAAGCGTGAGCGTGGGAAACCATGGATGCTTCAACATCTGCATGATGATCGAGGAAGATTTTGAACTACCTGTAGTAGTTTCCATCTCATGTTGAGCTGGTCCAGTTGTCTGGAGGCAGTGGAGGACAGCTGGATGTCCAGTGGTGTCAGCTCTGCGGAGAGCTCATTCACAAGCCGAACATCCTGACGCAGCGGGGCGACTTCCTCTCTGAAGGCCTGAACAGAAAGTTTTATGTCGAGGCAGGGTGAATAATTGATATCATAACTTTATTATATAATTATAAACTTAATGAAACTAGTTAATTATGAAGTTTGTGCTTTCACAAAGAATAACTGAGTTCCTGTTGCACGGATGATTGGTTAATTTCTGTTTATCTTTTTCTTGTTTACTGTGGTGACCTCATTATCTCTAATTGGAGATCAATCAAGTTTTAGAGTTTTGTTGTGCTAGAACTTGAAATTTTAAAGTCTACTGTTGTGGCTGTGCATGTCACATAGTTGCAATTATCAGTTTTATCCAAAGTGGGTCCCTCCATGACATGGAAATTCAGAGCTGCACTGTGGGAGACAATCGTGAGGATTAGACGTGATGTAACACACTACATTAAACTAATGCAACAGTGAAGAGAGTGTTTTCCCCCGTGCAACCTGTTAACCATGATTTGACAGTTTTTGCTCTGTCCTCTATTTCTCCTTTGTCACTCTTTCATTTATTGTTCACTGTTTGTTATTAGGAAATGCTGCCATTTTTCCTCCTGTTATCTAAATGTGTTGCTTGTTTCTTGGCGAAGTCTCCTCAGGAAAAAGACATCCTCAGATTTGATGAGCAGCATTTACAAACACACAAGACAGAATAATTGAACTGAGTACATCATCAAATCAAGTACCATTTTGCTCTGAAGATAAAAAGTAGAGGGCGGAAATTGTGTGAGAATTCACTGCCAGCTCTTACTCACATTGTTGCAGATGCTTATTTCAGTGGTGTGCAGTTTTTTTTCAATACTTTTGAATCACAATTGAGAGCACAGACATTGCTGTTAAATCAGTGATTTATGAGTTATACATCAATAATTTACAGTCAAACTTTCAATGGAGTTATATAAGATCCTGTATGTAAAATAAAAAGTGATTTACTGAAGATGACTCGGTGTTGCATGTACAGTGAAATGGGGTGTCTAACTGCTGACTTGATGTCTTGATGTTAATGGTAAGTGAGACACTGCTCTCTCATCGACTCACCATGGTCTTGTCGATGTGGTCCTGCAGAGAGTCGATCAGCAGGTCCCCCACGGGCTGCCAGGTTTCTTTGGCCTCCTCTGCCTGAGTTAGCCGCAGATCGAGCTGGTCCATGGAGCTCTGCAGTTCCTGGAGTCGCTCCAAGGCTTGCTCCACCTGATTGTGCCAACCACCCACATGCCCTTTCAGACGCTCCCACCGCTCCCTCACCTCGCCCGTCTGTTTGCGGATGGCCCGGGCCAACCCTCGGGCCTTCTCCTCTGGGGTGAGGTCTGAAGGAAGGAAGAAGAAGAGAAAGAAAGGTGGAATAGAGAGAGAGAAAAGAGAGTGCAAGAGAAAGTTATTTTGTTGACAATGAAAGTTTCCATGCCCTTTATTATTCTTTAATTTATGCTTACTTTCCATACTGTCACATACAGTAGATTCGGTAAAGACATTTTCTAAAATCCTTGCACCAAAATGAAGTGAAACTCGAAAGATGTGGAGGGAGAAGAGAGAGGCAGGAGACAAGCGAAAACTGGGAAAGGAAGTGAAAGAGTTAAAGGAAGAGAGATAGAAAGGGAATGAGAAAAGTGGAGAGAGGAGGAAGGATACTAAAAAGGAAGAAAGGGGCAAGTAAGAAGGGATAGGAAAAACAGGGTAAGGCAGGGAAGGTGAGAGGATAGAATATTTTTCACACATCAGAGGACACAGACAAAAAAGGAAGAAAGGAGAAGGCAGAAGAGAAAACTGCTCCCCAACTACCCATTTTATCTACAAAAAGATGAGCAGCTTTTATGAGGTCTCATCTCCAGGGTAGTGACTGAATTACCATCTTCACCTGTTGCACTTCTGATTTTTTTTTTCTCTCTCTCCCTGCCTCCCATGAATGCACACAAGTCAGACTCTGATTATCCACTCAGCCTTGTGCAGATACACACAGTGTTACAGTGTCCATCTTTTGTAATGAAGAATGTAGAGTATAAACAAAACAATATAAGTCAATTACTGTCATGGACAAATCAAAATAAGAAGAAAGAGACAATGTAGGATGATTAGCTGTTAAGATTCTATCACAGTGTCACTCTACAAAATCCCATCTAGTCTGATTAAACTACACACGCAGCCTCTGATCTTAAATCCGCTTTTTATCTATTTATACAATGAGGCAACGCTTTGATATCTGTATCAAAGATCACAGACAACAGCCCTAACGGTCTGTGCTCTGAAGTCTTGCCACACCCTGACACAGCCCCTTGGGTTGTTTTAATTATTTACACAGAAGGGGTTTTAGTTTGAAGGGAAATGTGCTGACTTAACCAAGACTTCCCTGCCGCATCCAAGAGAGACAGAGAGGGAATGCTGAATGAGTCGCTGCATATTTAATTCCAGGGTGCTCTATCATGTTGGTATAACCATCAGCTCAGATTTTAATGAATTGTGTTTCAAGGGTACTTAACCTCAAAACTGGGCCAAAATAAGTCCTCACATCTGGTTTAAAGACAATGAGACAGGTTTGCTGTGTATATTTAAGTGGTTTATTCATCTGGTACGCTGAGCTGGTTAAAAAGGAGCCTTCCAAGAGAGACTGTCGACGATATCACATCTCCCCACCTCTCTATGACAGTCGGCTTTACACTCAACATCCCCCCGATTTAAGTAGAGCCATGGACCCTTGTTTGTGTGTCATCTCCCCTCATTTCATCCCTCAAGTTCTCTACAGCATCCTATCCAATAAAGGCGAAAAATGCTCCAAAAAAGGAGTCTATTTTTACTATTATTACTTTTCAGTCTCACTGTGTATTCTTGAAGATGCGCCCTCATATGACAAAAGAGGGAAGAGGTCAGGCGACTTAATCTCTCTTGTATGATGTCAAGGGTGCTTAAAAAAGAATGGAATAGAATAAACTTTATTGTCTAGAAGAGGCAAGAAAATTGTCCTTGGTCTCACCCAGGAAAATATAAACACAAACATGTCAACAAGATAAAAACATCACATTAACAAAGATCTCTCAATTGTAGTATGGATTCAGTGGATTCATACCTATGGTGTACAACCTATACTCCCCTATTTAAGTTTACTGTAGTTTGTTGACCATATTAATTGCATTTGGGATATAAGAACCCTTGTAGATCTTTTCCTTTGCCAGGGGTATTCTGTAGTGATTGACAGGACTTTCACATGTACAGTTGTTCAGTAAAGGTCATCTAATGGCTTTTGTTGGCAGCCTACTATCTTTCCTGCTGTCTTAACAATCCTGGTCAGCTTATTTCTCTATCAAATCTCACCCTATTAACTATATAGAGCAGTATTTTTACCTTGGCCATTTCATTTTAGTGTCTATATTCTGAATGTGAAATCTATGCAGTATATAATATGGACTATAAGTGGCACGGTAGCAATAGTTATAGTAACATTTTTCGAAATAGGTTTCCTGGCCTTCACGTTTTTTTCATTATGTTGTATAATGTTCAACACATTGATATAGTCGTGTATACAAACCAGTCTTTGGCTGCAGGTTCTTCCGCGGCTCTCCGGGACCCTCGATGGGCTGCTCGGCAAGAAACATCCGGGCTTGGTCCAAAGTCGTGACCACCAGGTGCTCACGTTCTTTCAGTTCTGACCGTAACACCTGTGGGACAAATGCAGAGCGATGGGTTAAAGGCGCTTCAGTTTGCATTAAAAGCTTAGTATTACCACAAGTTAATTACTTTCTAAGTGTCCAGTCTCCAATCAAGTTTTTGCAAAGACTGAGGAAAGAACGAGTCACAGCAATGAGAAAGAGAGAGCGTTTCTTAGCAGAGTTTATTTTTAACAGAGAATGTGAGAAAGGTGTAATTAATGCATTCCCTCTGCATTAATGTGCATGTTTGACTCTTGTCTCCTGACCTGGTCGGTACCAATGAACTCAAAGTGAACCTGGCGTATTTTGAAAAGGGTGTTGTATCCAGTTTGCTGCCCCCCCCACCCCACTCCACAGAAATCCACTAATCAAGCAGCTCTGCTTAAATCAGCTCCGGCTTTCATTATATTATGAAAGAGGCACTTGTGATTAACACACACATGCACACGCACATATAAGACGTGAAGACCAAGAGCAGATGTTTATGTTTGGCTTATGGACGAGATAAACAACACTCTCAGCGGCTAATTAGGTGATTGCTGCATAACAAAACACTTCCCCTGCTCGTTTTTCCCTTATTAAGAAGAAAAGCGAGAGGTAAGAGAGAGAGAGAGAGAAGCTACGGCAGGAGTGGCAGCAGGAGTGAGAGCAATGGGAACAGAGCGGTGATTGAAGGCCGGAGTATGGGGGTCAAACCGGGTATTTCCTTGGGGTTGGTGTGAAATTAGCAGAACGATCCCAAGAGTAAAGTGAATTGCTGGGTGCTATAACCCTGCAGGAATTGTCATAACAGAGTCGGCTAGCAATACATCATATCCTGTTCTAACTCTCCCACTGCAATAGTCAAATTACCACACAAACATATGGGCTAAATTACCATACTTCAGGCCTTACAGGTGAGAAAAAATAGATTGATTACGAACACCTTTCGTATCCACATGTCAACTAGTCAGCCTTGCCACAGCTTAGAGCAGGCGATAAAACTAGACAGAGGGAGTGAGCATGGCATGTAACAGTATAATTATTCTTGTTTTAATAAAAGTGTGACCCCGGGGGAGTTCATTGCCTATTGGAGTGTGTGATTGCTTTGTTGAGGAGGCAGTGTAGTTTAAGACACTGTGAGGCAAGTTGATTAGATGGGACAGCTTGCTTTGATAAAGTCTCCCACTTATCAGACTTATCAAACAGATGAGCGCAGCGAAAATGAGATGCAAAAAGTTCCGTTTTTTTTATTTGTGCACACAACTTTGTCTGAACGACAGATGACCACGTGCTGGGATCAATGGTATCGGATATACAGCATGATTTGAAGAGATGAGAAAGGAAGGGAGAGAATAATAGAGTATGGGAAATTACAGTATCCTCACAGGCCTTAAGATGAACACATTCTTTTTTTTTTTGTTCTAGTTTCAAAATACCAAAGCTCATTTCAGAGGGTAAGTTCCAGTTAAAGTTCAGTTGGAACCACTGCAATGACAATTTCACACAGCCTCCTGTGGACAAATGTACCCTCACGCTGAAATGGGGCATCCTGCTGAACGCAAATTAAATCACCCCTGCTAATAAATGGTTTGCTCCGTTCCAATGATTCCCTCCCAGCTCACATGGAAGAAACATAATAGGCAGGTAGCTCTGAGAGGGGACCTTGAGATATAGAAACTAAATGAGAGGTGACTGAGGAAGAGGGGGAAAATGTGTGTATGGGGAGCAAAGATAAGAAAAGGAGGAGTGGGAAGCTAAGCTGTGAGGACAATTACCAGTAGAAACCAACTTCTGTCTTCTTGTGTTTTTGTTTTGCACTCACAGATTTGTTGGGGGCTTAAAATTAGGCTTTAGAAGGGATTGAATTGAGTATGGAGAGGTTGTTTGTTCACAAAAATTCTTTGCATATTGCTTAGTATTTAGCAAGTAAAATATTCTGATATTAGTTTTGTAACATCACAATAAACACTTTCCAGCAAATTACAGATATTAGCTCACTGTGAGCCCAACAGCGTCCTGGTGGAAACATCTATGGTTGGATAAATAAGGGAATGATGACAAGTAGATGTAAAATGGACTAATATTTACAACATCAAATTAGCAAGCTGTCTACTCTATACACACAATGTAATATGTGTATAATTTGCTTCAACTTCATACAGCTAAATCAAATTTAACACCTATTACATCACAGCAGCTGTTACCAGCTAATTCCTGATCACAATTGATTGGTATGACAAGCAGTTTCTGCTTTTTACAGAAAACTGCTGGTACAGCCTAAATCTTTTCCTGTTTTGGCTCTGTTTTTTAGTGCAATATTAATAGGTAATTTTAAGATTATATAGAGTTGCTAACTTTTCTGAATGTTTGCTTTAAGCCTGATTTATTATTGAATATCCCCTTGGGTATCAATGATTGATTGTTGATTGGTGTTTTGATTACTCAATTCATCATTTAGTCTATAAAATGTCAAAAATGTGTTTCCAAGGTCCATGTTGACATCTTCAGATGTATTTCATTTGACCAAGGAGTCCAAAATCCAAACATATTCAATTTATAGTGATATAAAATAGAGTAATGCATTAAATTCTCATATTTTAGTAGCTAAACCAGAGCATTTTTGGCATGTTTGTTTCTAAACATCTTAAACAATTGAGCAATTATCAATATTGTCGTCATTTAATTTTGTGTCAAATGACTAATTGATTACTGACTTATTGTTTCAGCTCTAATATTACCGTTAATCAACTTTCAGCAAAATAATATTGAGTCAATATGATGGTTGGTTATTTAAGAAATGAGGGGTTTGGTCTCATGTATAGTAATGCATAATAGTGGTACCGGTTCACTGCTTTGAACAGCAGTTTGATTACTTTGTATGTGATTTTGCGTACATTTTCCCAATTGGGATAGACTATGTTAAAATTGAAATCTTTATTTTTTATTATTTATTTATAATTCACAAATAAGTTAAAATACAAGTATAATCACATAAGACATTATGGAGATATGTTAAATGGGACACCCTGATAAGCTATCTGAAGCTTGAGAACTTGGGCCCAGACGCAGATAGTATTTAAAATATGTTTACTTACACATTGTCTAGGTTTTTAAAAGTGTATGTATTATACAGTAACATTTACAACCTACAAAACATGTAAGACTAACTTAAGACCCTAAAAAGTACTACTAAATGGTCAGAAAGACAAAGACATTTAAAGATACAATAAATAGAGACATATGGCAAGTGAAAATAATAGTACAATTTAAATGGATTTCAGAGCAGAGTAACTAGTTTAGAAGTCCCCGGCCGTTCAGGGTACTCAAGCTTAAACATATTTTAGCAGCAACTGCTGCCTTAAGCTCTTTTTGAAAACAGACACAGATAATGACATTTTTATAATGTTATCAAGCTCGTTCCACACCTGTGGACCTCTACAACCCACACTAAGGCTCATACATTTAAGTTTATCTTCCTTAGCCTTTATAAGATGATTTTTTTCTAGTCTTATATGTATGCGAGGGAACATAAGTCAGAGTAAGGTCATAGAGTCTGTCATTAAGCATATATACAACATTATACATTATACAACCAATGTGAAAAATATTACATTCAGTAAGCCTCAACTTAAAAAATAAACCCACATATTTGGACAATTTTTTCATCAATTCATCAATATGGCCCTTAAAGTTTAAAAATTCATCAATATGGACCCCAAGGAATTTGGTGGACTTCACTCTCTCAATAACCCAACTGCTTATTTTGATACAAACATGTTCAACATTATTTCGATTTCTACGAGAGCGAAAAGCAATGAAGTTTGTCTTGCTTACATTTAAGGATACTTATCCACCTTAACTAGTTCTTCATCTAGATTATTTTGCAGATCATTTAGATTTTTGTGTGATAAGAATAAATTTGTATCATCAGCAAATAACACTTTATGTAGAATGCTAGAGGAATACCCAAAATCATTTATATACAGACCCTAAAATGGATCCCTGGGGAACCCCACATTTGATGGTTTTACTTTGAGGTTTGTGACCATAAACATATTGCTTCCTTCCAGACATATAGCTTCTAATGCTGCAGTCACCTGTATCAATAGCATCATTGATTGTTATTGATCATTACTGATATTGTGGTAATTATTTCAGTCATACAACCCAGCACTAGTTTGCTTTTGCCCAGTTGTATTAAATATGTATCGCAATAAACGTTGAAATTTATGACAGTATTCCCCCGAACACAGTCCTTCAATGTTAACTGGCTCAGAAGAGACAGAGACACAGCTACAGATGGTTGTAACTGGCAACACAAGTAGTGCCAAGTAATTCTCTCTGTCAGACACAGCCTCTCTCTCTCTCTGTCATCCAGCCATTGGTTATCCTTGCAGTTCAGACAGACGACAACAGCAAAGACCTTTCTCTACCACTCAAACAAGTTTTTTTTTAGTGAAACTTCAACACACTCATATTATGTGTCAAACAGGGACATGCTTTTGAGGGGGAGTATGAGAGGTAGAAATATCAAACACGTGTACAGCTTTCAGGTTAAGAAAAAAGCTTTTTTTCCCCTGGCAAATCCCAGCTGGCCTATGAGTGATAAGACATGGCTGTCTATGTCAAAGATAAAAAAGGGGCAGGTCTTCACTTTGCTCTTCTTCTTTTTTAATAGTTTTCAGCACTAGCAAATCAGAATATGGTCTGGCCTTGTGTGATTTGTGAAGACCAGAGAAAGAAAGGACTTTTGTCAGTTCACAATACTTATGGTGTGTATCTTGTAGCTGTGAGTGACTGTGACCTTGGTTGTGCATGTGTGTGTGCATTTCAGCATCTGACTCATTGCGTTTGTGTCCAGGTCTGTGCGTCTGGTGTGTGGCCGTAGCAGCACAGCAAACTCTTATCAACGTATGCCCTGTGCTGTGGCGGCGATAAGATAACATCACAACAGTTACATTCAGAGCTCTGCAAAAACATCCCTCTTCCTACTCTCGAAACCCTGCTATCTCAGCCACTCTTACCGCACCCCTCATCTTCTTCCAGGACAAAAAAATAAGCCTCTCAAAAGGACTACTCTACCAGCTCTCAAAATCAGAAAAGCACCTGATCAGGATTCAAGGAGCCTTCACAAAAGGAGCTAACTCACATTCAAAAATTACAGTTCATCAAGAAACTGGTAACTTTTTATGTTTCTCTTGCAAATAAAAATAACTAATGTAATAGAACTACATACATGAATAAATAAAAGATCTATTTTTGGTCATGGAAAATGTTTGAACTGCTATTATTTGGGCCAAATTGGATTTGCAGCTGCATAAAGTTCATGAAGGAACCTTAGAGTGACTCAACCTGAAAATTTAATTGCTTCGTTGCCCTTAACATCCACTGTTACCTTGGAATAGCTAAAGGCTAGTGATAGGTAGTGGTGGTAAAATCATACTCTCTGACATTCTCTACTAATTTATTGCTTCCAGCCTTGGCCATTTGTAAATAAGTAAAATGTCCAGACTGATGGCGCCTGCAGATATTTTAGAAATTAACCTGTGACTGCTTTGCAGCTACAGTAATAAAATAGTAAGGCACAGTTAAATAATAATGCACACATACTGTAAGTTTCTTCATCGACAGTTTGTTAGTTATTTCATTTATTTCTTTAAGATATGTATTAGTTATGTTTTATTCTGTTTTATTCCAAGGTTGTGTTACCGCCACTACAAAGATTTACATGGACTTTAGAGACATTTGTGGCAAAAAATAATATTTTCAAATAGTCCTTCAATTCTCAATAAACATCATAGTTGTTTTTCTCCCTTTTAACTACTCGTTTCTACTACTAAACACACAGTGAATAACAAAAGAGCTGTAAACGCAACACTGACATATTATAACCAAAACTGTTCATATACTGTTGCTTATTTACACATCCAGGAGATGCAGTGCGACATTAGCATTCATTTGAGGTTGTGTTTGTGGCCACTTGATGAATGTATTCACTCTCCTTTAGCTCCTTTTTATGGTCTACATCAACAAAAGAAAGAAAATGTCTGGCTCATACTAAACTGTATTCACCAGCTAATTGCTAATTTTCTGTCTGTCATCTGGTGCTGGGCAGGTAGTGTACAGTGGGTTTGTAGAGCTATTTTGCTTGAAAATGACTCTGATGAAAGTGAACCAAAACAGTAGAGTTGTGTGCTGTAAACCAAGACACTAAAAAACTCCATAGTGCCGAGTGGAACATCAGAGGCCGACATATTATGACTTTTTAAGTCTTTTTTTACTATTTTTATCATTGCCCTGCATGATTATAAATGATCTCAATAACTTTGTAATTTGAAATCTTATATTATTTTTTAGGGTGACTTTGTAATATCTGCCCAGGGACTACAGATGAAAAAGAGCCTCTTGGGCAACTCTGGAGCATTTACTGTAATGTTTATTAATGTGCACTGTCCCTGTTAAACCAACCGATAAATAAGATTAAAAACTAAAATAGAGTTGTGTGATAATTCTCTATGTATTTTCATGTCATTTGAGCCATTATTAATATCAAAGTATTGATTGTTGCTGCTTTAATGTTGCAATGCTTTATATTGTTGATTTCCGCTATATGGGGGACAGTGAAGTTATATTGGTTTGTAAGGCTGAACTAAGCTTACACAACTAAACAAAACTGCATTGAGCCAACAGAGCTGCGGACTGAAACTACTGCCAACTAAAGCAGCAAGGAAGGAAGCAGACAAAAACAATTAAAAGTTACTCAAAACGAGGCAATTGTGAGTTTAAAAAAAAAGAAGTCCTTTCCTTACAGATAAGGTAAAGTCCAGCGCAGCACTTTAATCCATTTCGTTCTCCTTTACGACCTGTCCGTTCAGGTGCAAATGGTGCTAATCAATCATGCGGGCACAATGATTAAGATGGGTTCTGTGGCTGATTATTAAACCTGCCGCAGTCTGGACAGACTAATTATAAATTACTTAAGCATAGTGAGATGAAAACTAAGTTAAATAAATTTACATTTCAACAGAATTATTCTTTTCCTTTTAGTCTTTTTTAGTCTTTATTCACACAAATTTTGAATTGACCAGATTGAACTGTCCTAACAATGAAGACAAAAAAGCCAACTGTTACTGAGAGATAAGAGTCATTAAAATGCCCACAAGCACTTTGTGCCTTCTTCCCTCTTATTCTCCTCTTGATCTAAAAGCTGTTAATTTAATAGAGCAGATTGATGAGTTTAATCAGCTGGATGCTGATGAAGGCCTTTTATTGGATAATTGAATGTGCGAATAACACATTCTATTATGGCCATTTTAGCAAAAAGAAACACAGACACAGATCAGTACACAGAGGAGGGAGCAAGAAGTCACTCAAGGAAGACAGGACATAAACCTCCCTCTCATTCCTTCAAATCATTCTTGTAAATTGTTAAACAGATGTCTGCTTTAAGGCAAAATCTAATGGGAGTCATGAGTCAATGTAGAAATTCTGAAAACAAACAGATGGAAGTGCACCAGAATCTTCTAAATATTTGCCTTTTCACACCTCTAATAAACACCTTTCTTCCACATGTTACCCTCTTTACATCCTCTTTCTTCCTCGTTTCTCTTGATCTAATTTTGCCTCTGTCTGCCACTTCCTGTCCATCACTTTCTTCTCTGACTGTCGGACCACTGCTCTCATATTTTTCTTCTTCTAACTCTTTAATAACTGCAATATCCATTGCTCTCTGTTGGGCTAAGTGGCTTAGCCTACCTCTTTTATCTCCCTGAGTCTACCAGAAAAAAAAGGAGGGAAAAAAGACGCTTATCCCCTCTAAGCCCTCCCTACCTCATAGATACCAATTTCCATATTGCTATACACATTTCCCTCCATCACTCTGACAGAGCAGCTGGTGTGTGTATCACTGAGTGACTAAAGTGTGTATGCGTGAGCACAGGAGACTTGTGTGTATGTGTGTGTCGGTGTAAGCAAGATGACGTGTTCAAAGCCCCGGCTCTTTGTGCTGCTCAGCCACCTCATCTCTCTCAGGGTCGGCGAGACCTCTAGGCCAATCTATTAAGGATACAGAGGAGAAGGAAGCGAAGGGAAAAATATAACATAGTCAAAATGAAAAGTGAGCCTTCCCTCACTTTCAGCTCCCCTGTTCCATTATTTCCTATTTCAGTGATCTCAAAGCCGAAGACCTGAAGATGAACAAGGGAATGTGGAGAGCGTGAAGGCAAAGAGAAATGAGGAGTGTAAAGAAAGGAGATGCAAAGGTGGGGGAGAGCAACAGCAAGATGGACACCACAGAGAACGACAAAAGAACTGAAAGAAGGTAATGAGAAAAGGAAGGTGAAAGTGGAGATGCAGGGAGATTGTACTCTCCTGCGGTCATTGTGTGATCTTGGCCCTATTCCTTATCTAATGGTGCCTGTCTGATCTGCTGTGCTGAGGCCCGTCTCTCCTCTCCGCCAGGTGTTGGATACAAAACACAGAGCGCACATCAACATCATCTCAGAACTCAGAGGAGAAATTCTGTCATGGCTCAAAACACAGATAGAAATTTAACTCTGATATTGAGTCTTGACTGGCAAACTATTTGGGAGAATATACCTTTTTCAATCTATAATCCCAATTATCCATATATATACAGTATATTCCAATTTCATTAATCTCTTTCCTTCGCAGACTATATTTAATAAAGGCCAGATCAATGACAGATTGTAGTTTGTTTTCCCTAGATAGAAAAGGGAATTAATATTTACATGATTTGGCACTGCCCAGCAATACATCTTTAGCCAGGATCTTGGGGACAACTATTGTTTTTCACAATCTGTTGTGCTTTTGAACAATGATCCCTCATTAAATCATTAAAAGACTATACTTAGCAGGCATTATAGCAGCCAAGAAATTGATCGTCTTCAATTGGAAAGAGTCCCACTCTGCCTCAACAGTTGATTTGTTACTGCCTCTCCCATGTTTTGTTTTGTTTACCAGGTAAAAGAATGCACTGAGCACATAGTGCTAATATTGAAGCCTTTGTCCTCACTTTCTTTCTTATTTCTCTTAGGAATTTCTACACTTTATAGGTTTTTGTATATTCGTAAATATATTTTTTTGCCTTTTTTCTTCCCTCCTCATAACTTTTTTCCCTTTATTCTATCTTCCTTCTGTACTCTGAGGTATTATTTGATGCGTCAGGAGTTGTGGTGTTTTATTCACCTCCTTATAATTGAATATATATCTCACCTCAGCTTCTTCTGAAAATATTTATTTCTCTCTGTGCGTGACATCTTGGTTAGCCTTAATTAGTTTTGTATGTACCAAAATATAAGGGGAAAATGTAACGTAATATACAGTATAATTACATAATAAATCACATTACAAAACATACACCCTTATACATATATGAAATGTACGTGTGTGTGTGTCTGTCTGTTGTGTGCGTGTATGTTCCAGAGGGTGACTGCTGATCTGTTTCAGTGTGTCTATGATCCTGCGCCCACGCATGACTGCACATGTGTTTACTCTCAAGGCGTTTTGGGGAACAAAATAATAGTGTGGTGAACAGGGTGTGGAGAAACGCATTACAATGTCAAGAGCAACATCAACAGCAGTGGAGGCCAGCGGACTGGGAGTAAAGAGTAGCCACAGGGTGAGTCATCTATCTGAAAGCAATTACACGCCAATGCACTATTACAATAACCAGTGGTTAAAATAAAAAATATAGTGGGGAACACTGATGAAAAATATCAGTGATGACAAAAATGTGAACAGGTAAGCACAGTGAAAGTACTGATCGCTCGTTAGAATAAATGATAAAGTGTGGTATAAGGGTGATATAACAACAATAATTCTAAGAATGAAATAGATGGAACAACAGTACCGGTTGTGTAGAAGTGGTTTTCATATTGGTTTTTTAACTCTGCACTAATACAAGTTTTGCGCATGGTTACTGCTGAGTGACCATAATAACACTGTTGATTAATAACTATGGAGACATAAAACATGCAATCTGTAGTTTATCTTAACTGACTGCAGACAAAGTGCTGACCAGACTGATGCTTAATATTGTCAAGGTGATTGCTGCGACTGCTTTACAATCACAGTAAGTTCTTGTGGTAATAACCTCATATTTCTATGCAACATTGCTTTAAAATAACTACATCAGCTGTTTGGGTTATCAGTTATGGTCATGTGGATGTCAAGAACATTAGAGAGTGTAGGTAGAGCATGCACGTGAAAAGAATGATCTGTTGTTGCCTTTTAGTCCTGGTTTTGTTTGTATTCACACTAGCTTTTTACAACAAAGAGCTGTAAAGCATAAAGTCGATATGAATTGACAGGTAAGTGTGTAGTCACTACTTTTCTCTTTCAGCAGATGGATTTTGTAGTAGTTTAGCTTTTGGACTCAAGCTAAAATCACACATCTTCTATTATGAAATCCTGTGGCTGGTCTGATTTGCTTTCACACAACAAACAAAACATCTGCTTAGAAATGCACATAGACCTTCCTTTTCAGGCAGTCTGGGTCTGGGTGTTAAGTCCAATTGACTGATGGATTGAGTTTGATTGATAGATTTCACATTGTGAACCAAACAGGCTAACGCACCAGAATTCATGTGAGACGCATTGAACAGGTTAGGTGTGAACACACCCTTAATTATGTAGACAGCAACCATTTTCAATTTAAAGAAGAGTATGATAAAAAAAAAAAAAAATCCAAACTCGACTGTACTAGTAGATTTTATAAACTCAACTTTTTGGAAAGCTTGAGATAACAGTCAGGGAAAAGGTATGATAAATCCTGTACAGGCAGGAACATTGCCTGTGGTGAAAGTATGTACCGTGCAATGGTTCTGCTGTTGCAACAGGGTGGGCACATCTCCTCCAATGGGCATCTGCTTGGCCAGCTCCTCATCCTTCATGCAGATCCACCTCCACAGCTCCTCCAGGAGGCCCAGCAGACGAGACCAGCGCTCAGCACTCGCCTCCAGATGGGCTCTGCCAAAAAGGAACCATCCATTTAAACTGTTAAGATACTGTTTGTACCACCCAAAGAGTGTCAATTCTGGATGTACAGTAGAATACTTTATACTTACTTTTATTAAAACTTTTACAGTCAGCTATTGAAAAGTCCATTTAAATGACTCATCTGTAGCATTCTTTCTTCCTTTGTATAATATTCAATTCAATTCAAACTACATATACACACATGCATACAAACAAACATACTGTACAAATATAATGTGTTCATTTAAGAAAATGTTCAAGTGACAAGGAAGGTCTTTAATTTGGTTTTGAAAGAACACAGTGTTGGAGAAAGAAAGAAAGCAGGCAAACTGTTCCATTCTTTAGGTGCATAAATACTGAATGCCATCTCACCAGACTTTGAAATTGCTCTAGGCACACGGAGAAGATTTCCACCTTGTGACCGGAGAGATCTGCTGGGGCTATAAACTGACAGCATGTCTGAGATATACTGTGGAGCCAGACCAGCAAGAGTTTTGTAAACCAAAAGAAAGATTCTGAATTGGATTCTGAAAACAACGGGTAGCTAGTAAAGGATCCGGAGGTTATGTCAAGGATATGTCCTTGCAGGTTTGCAATAATATAAAGATAGACTGATACTTGTTGGTGAACATATTTAAAGTCAGATATAGTCTTAAAGTTTCAAGAAACTCACAATAAAACCCCCATAAAAAACAGCTTGCTGACCACTCAGGGGAACTTGCTGCCCTTCTGAAGTTCATGTTATTTGTAAAAGTGAACACAGCTGGACGCTAATTGTGTGGGTGGTAGCATACGTGCAATGTGTGAATAAGCACTTTTGTTTTTCTCATATCTGCTGGGCAAAATGTATCTGAACACTGTGTGCAGAGACCTCCTATTGCCGCTCACAGAGTTAGCCTTAATTACACATGTACTGTAATTAAGGCATAATGGGCTGTATACAATCAACACACAGCACCTCACCTCCCACAAACACAGACACGCTGACTGATCTCTCGTCCTCTCTGTCTATTTTTCTCTCGCTTGTCTTTCTGTGGAACAGGTTCGGCCTATTATGTCTGAACTGTTTGACCTGAACTCACTCCCATTTATTCTTTTCTGCTCAAAGCAATCTCTTTTTCGACGCAGAATCTTTCCCAGCAGCTTCTTTATTTCCCCTGGTGTAAATTTTCTCTGCAGCATTTCTAACCTTTCCCCCTGGCCCCTGTGGCTTTGTTGTGCTCCGGTGCCGTTTCTCTCAACCCTCCCTCTTCCTCTTTGTCTTTGAACATCTCCATCTGGCCCTGTCAACTTCACTTCCACCTTCACTTTCTTCACCCTAACACCCTTATTTATTCATGCCCAGGTTGTGGCTGACTATGGCACTGTCTGTGTCCTCAAAAGTTTATGTGTCACAATATGCAGGTCCTTTTGGAGCTGTACTTCATCCCTGTGCTCCATGACAGGCATGTTGAACACAGGGCCTACTGTATCCGTACAGCTGATCAGTAACAACAACATGCGTAAATGTTCCACAGCATGCTGTATGTCATGTGTGATTAATCTAAGACATGTGAGTCATGTTCCATCATGAATGGGACGAGGTTTTCTTTTCATGAGCTGAGGCTGTTGGCCTTGGACTAAGCTTAACTCTTGATTTGTACTCCATGCACTTGTGCAGAGTATTTCCGTAGAAACATTTTTGGCCTCTAAGAGATTGAGTGCTTGGTGTTTGAGATGGAATTCAGTGTTGCAACCTTGAGTTCTTGAGCTTTCTTTTTTGGTCTTTTTGTTTTCTTATTTGGTATGTGAGAAACACATTCTCACATTTGTGCAATGTATAATTCACTGGTTGATTAAAATAGTGAATTGATGCAGACATGACTTGAACCATTGCTATGATTGAGATTGTCGATATTTTGTTTTTTCCATAAGTTCAGAGCAGTAAAAAAGCATTGCTAAAGCATTGACAAAGAAAAAACAAACATCTGTTTGTAAGTATTAGTTGAAGTTTCACTGACCGGATGTTGGCTGATTTGGCCTTCAGATCGCTCCAGCGTTGGTTCATGTCATCCAGTCTGTGTTGGAGGAACACAGCTTCCTCCGAGCTGCCCAGAGCCTTGACCATCTTCGACTTGTTCCCGTCCACACTCTTGTAGATGTCATTATGGGCATCGATCTCAGCCTGGATGTCCTACAAAAATACACAGACAAAGAAGAATTATCAGAAGTGACTTGGAGGTTCTGAGCAAATGTACAGTCAAGGGCAGCAGTAAAGTAAGTTCACATCACAAAACCCCAAAATTGAAAGTCACAGTCGTCTAGGCTGTCACAGCTGATAATTCATGAACCGAAAATAACTCTGGATTTTGTCGCAAAGACTAGTTTAGAGGGACTTCATGGCACATTGCACGCAACATTTCCAGAAGGCAGAGAAGTTTATATTTTCATGGAATGTCCTCGAGGTACTTTTTCACTATCGAGATGTTCTTCTAACTTCTAACCTTTCACTGACTTGGAAGTCCCATCCCAACCAGGAGCAACTCCCTAAGCCATGTTTGCCTTCATACTAAGGACTGCAGCAAAGCAGGCTTTGCTAATTTTATGCTTGGATACAGAATTTAATACTAATGTAATGCTGTGCTATTCCAAAATACTATGTTATGTGTGTGTGGCTACTAGAGGCCACAACATTTAATACTGTGACGATTTTACCATCTGTATGTGTGTATGTGTGTGTGTGTGTCCTTAACAAGGCAGCTCTATTACACAACTGCATCTCAAAGGGTACGTGTGAGTGTTTGTGTGTGAGGGCTGAATCACAAGGGAGGCTAACGCAAGCAGAGGATCCTGTCAAATGTTTTATTTTTAGATGTGTAAAACTGCTCCATTTTCTTCTTCTTCTTCTCTCTCTCTCTACTGGGACTCCCCTCAGTTTGACCCATTTCAACTGCAGATAAAGACAAGATTCCAATACCATATGGAAGTGTGTAATACTGCCTGCAGCACAGACACAGATTTACAAATGGGACAAAATTAGTGTAGATAAGAGCAGTGTGACAAGACCTATGACCCACAACAGTATATTGATGAAAAAAAAAAAAGTCATTATTGTGTGAGAAATGGCCCAGCGTCAGTGGCTTAGTTGTTGCTTGTGTATCCTTCTCATTGTGGTATTACAGATTAGAAATGTTGCTATTAACCAAGTTTCATTTTACAATAACTGTAAAAGTACCTTATCTTGAATAATGCCATTGTGTTGCCACAGTGTTTTATCACAGTCTTTCCATTATTAAAATAAACTAACAATTACAAAAAAGAGGTGGACAGATGATTGCTCTCAGTCGTCACAAATCTGTTAATTAAGCAGAAGTCTTCCAGGTTAAAGATGCTAGGAGTGCAGTAATGGAAATTTGTAGAAGTGGCATTAACATGGTATTCCAGAGATTGTTAAACATCAGCTAATAACATGAGTCATAAATAGCTACACACTTAGGTACACAAAATACAACAGTGTAAAGGAAATCACACACATATACACACCAACATACACATCAGCAAGTAAGTGATTTAAGGTGTGAAACAGATGGGATACACACATGGTCGATGTATGTTACATGTTTTCTCATGTGCACCTAATATACATCTTCCTAATGTAAGTGGAACATGTGACGTGTCAGCTATCTTGCAAACTGCTTTTTTGGAAAAGTGCTCAAAATACAGTTCAGCTACAGTCGAACCAGATTAAACACAAAACAACTATCAATTATCACTGTCATTTGTGGCACAGTGCTGCAATTTACCGAATGCCAATAGACATTTCACAAAGGCTGAAGCAAATCCCTCCGCTGTGATCTGCAAGGATAATCACCCGCTGGCTTTTTGACACAAATCAAATGCCTCTTAAAGGTCATAGAGGAGAGGAAGTGAGAGAGAGAAAGAGAGAGACGGATGGACAGACAGACAGGCAGGTAAGCAAAGATAGACAGACAGAACCATAGAGAGAGACGGGCAGAAAGATATACAGAGTGAAAGACAGAAAGTCATTTTGCCACTGAGCCAGCTGGCTGCGTTTCAAGTCATTACCCAAGTGCTTCCCTTTTCTTTTTCTTTAGCACTTCTTCTACTTCCACTGGAAGTAACACTGCACACGCACACACACACGCACAAACACACACACACAACACAGAAGGTATAGACTGTGTGGGCATACAAAGGCACATGTATTCATTTACAAAAGCCCCCTTTAGATTTCACCCAGTGAAAGACTACTTTGAGGCAGTGGTTTATGTATGTCAATCTGTGTCCTGAGGTGCCTAAGTATGATGACTGATCACTTTCTCTCTCTCTCTCTCTCTCTATCCCACAGACATTGCCAAAGAAAATGTTAGTGTGGCACAGGTCACCGTGTAAGCTACAAAAACCTTCTGTTTGCCAACATTCCATGTTTTATTTATGGGTTATTGATAAAAAATTAATTCAATATGGGATTTTTGGTCCTGCATGGGAAAGGATCTTGAATTTGGCTCAAAAACACCAACAGTACCAACACATACTCATGCACACAACCAAGAAAAAGTAACACATGAAAACATGTCTTGCAGAAAGTCAGTGACACAAACATATATAAAAAAAAAGCTCTCATGCATCCATACTGTATCAAACACTCAGCTAGAGACTCAACTGAACCACTGCTTACACACACACTCACACAGAGATGTTTGTGTGGGAGGGTAGAGAGGCAGCAGAAAGGTTAATGGCTTCTGGATCTCATGCACACTGTAATGAGTGATGGAGATTTGCTGGCTGTGAGCTGCTCGGAGCACAGATAGGATGTGACAGAGTCTCCCATGGAAATTGAAGTTACAACTACTACTTAGAGGTTTATGAAGGATAAATGCACTAAACACACAGTTAAGCTGTGGTTGAAAAAAAAAAAAACACACCGAATGCTGTCCTGTTGATGGTAATTTTGCCTAAAACAAGTATTTCACATTGACAAACAACAATGACCCTTACTGGGCTGAACCATGTTTGTCTTTAGCCCTTAATAACACAATTATTGTAAAGGTTTGCTTTGACAAATTACATCCAATCCAATGCTCCGGGTCTCATTCTATACTAATTCTCTCTCTGCATGGTAGCCCTCTAATAACTAGCAAAGCAGACCAGAACCGATTATTCCATTTTAATGACTCCAATAATGACTGTTCAGACCTCATAAAGCTGACTACATTAGGTCCACATCTACAAACACAAGGGGAGGTGGAGAGTGAATGGTGGCTGTGTTTGTATTCATGCTGTGCAGCGCGTATGTTTGTTTAAAAAAAACTGCATTCAATAGCCAGTGTGAGACTGAGGCCAAGCTGTCATCAAAATTCTTCCAAAATCAGTAGATATATACCTGTTCAAACTTTCTTAGCAGCTCCTGCAAGCTGAAGCTCCAGCCAATCATATTGGAGTGTGTGCTCTGGCTTCTCCCAGTCCCTACATCTTCTCTGCTGTCATTCAGGTCGAAGGTCGGTAAGGAGTCGGCACAGACAGATAAGTCCTCCAGTGGTTACGATCAAAACCTTTAAGCTCAGGGCTCAGATCAATACTAAATCCAAAGTTTAAACAATCTTGAAACAAATCCAAAAGAAGCCCAGCTTTTGAACAAAAATCGAATACAAGGGGGTCAAATCCAGGTTGCTGTCCAAAGACAGGCGATTTACACACTTCACACACCCCTTGGCAGCACTCGTGCATGCGTGCCAGTGTGTGTGTTCGCCCAATCCCGCTACATGTTCGTAGCATCCTCTTCAGAAAGACAGCCAGGCTGAGGGGTGGGGGACAGCTACCCTGCAGTCATGCTTCAGAGCTGGGGCTGGGACTAACAGGACGATTAGAGCCACTGGAGGTTTGACTATGTAGCGGCCGGAGGCTGAAGGTGACAGCACAGGTCCTCTAGCCAGGAATGGGGCACTGAAACTGGGAGGGAAATCCAACAAATCTTGGGTGGAGGTCTGCAAAGTGGAGATAACGGTGTGTCTTGAGGGACGGCCAGGCTGATGTAAACCGCAGAGTGGCCGAGAGGACAGGTCTGGCTCTCTCCTTTAACTTTGCTATGCTTCCCTTCCTCCACTTCCCTCCTGGGCATGAAGGAAGCTGTTTACACGATGTCCGGCAGTCCAACCCAGGGCAGGGCTGGAGCGTTTGTTCTCAATTACTCAGATAAAAAGCACTCTATCCCTACCAGTCACACAACCCTACACACTTCAAGAGGAGAGACGGCAGCACAAAGAGGCACATGGTTTGCCCTCTCATTCCCCCAAGCAAAGGTAACTTAGGCTCCAACAGACAGAGTCACCTCAGTGTCTGCCTTGCTACCCGCCCATCGGGTCTCCAGCCCCGGTCTGGTCTCGCTCTATCACACCCTCCTAATCACTGCCATGACTGGGCCACTTAGTCAAAGAATGCCTTATTCTTTTTCTGGAGCTCTGGGCCACGTGTTCACAGAGAGCTGCCTGAAGGCTCGGCGTCTCGATCCTGGGCAGGGAGTCTGACTCGCCGGCCTCTTTGAGTCGCAGCTCTGCCGATTATCTCCTTGCCTCTTGAGACGGTGAAGGAGGAGAGGTTGATCCGTTTGTCATCCCGTCCTCTCTCTCCCCTAAGGGACGAGGAGACTTCTTAAAAAGAAGTTTCTTCGTCAGATTTTTGTTCCCTCAGGGGTCACACAAGCATGCCAAGACGGGTAACCCCATCCCGCTCTCTTCCTCTGTTGCTCTCCTTCTCTCTGGCCACTAGCACCACTCTTTCACACAGCTGTTTATTATTTTAATCAGTATCCTCCCTTTCCCCTCCTCTCCCTCTTTCCCTCTCTCTCTCTCTCCCCTAAACTAACTCGACACACTACACACCCACTTCCTGAGGCCTGCACGGGCAGAGAGCATGGAAGAGAGAGGAGTGTTCCTGGGAGAAGTAAGATTAACAGAAGGAATTTAGTAGTAAAACAAGGACCAGTATTCAGTATGAACAGGAGAAAGGATAGCTCCAAGATGGAAGTGATGAAACTGAGAAAGTAGGCCGAGTGCAAGTGCAAGGTGACAAAAACAGAGGATTGAAAAGAAAAAAGATGGCTGGGAGGTTTTTAAAAGAAATGATGTGAGGGCAGGAGGCTAAGTGTGCAGACCTCCACAAGCGGAAGCCTCTACCTGTCTGGCTCAGGAGTGATGAAGACACGTGGCTGTTTTGTTAAAAGACTGGAGAAAAGAAGGCGATCAGAGTTACCGATGGTGGGGGTGACTGGATGTCAGGACAGGGCAGATATAATCTACACCACAGAAAAACATTATTCATGCATTTCAATCAATGAACAACAACCTTTTCTTGACAGTTCTTATTAAAACTTCAACTCTTTGAACTGAACGAAGCCTGTTACAGTTCAGATCCCACAATCAATCTGTATACCATCAGCCTGCAGAGAACCGCATTAAGCAAGCCTTGGAATTCCTGCAATAGAACAAAGGGTGATTGCTTTGAAGTCTATAAATGGTGGGTTTTAACATGTTTGGTGACGCTTGGGTACCAGCTGTGGTCTTTAGGGCTATGTTAAAGAGGTGCGAGCATTGCATTAAAATGCATTCCATATATTACATCTGTGTGTGGATGTGTTTGTGAGTCTGTCTTTGTGTGTGTGTGTGTGTGTTGGCATTCTGAACAGAAGGGTAAACATGTGGTGTACATCAAAGAAACGCAGACAGATGGCTGTCAAGCGAAGGGAAAAAAAAGACAAAATACAATACAATGTTGCATATTCATAAGCGAGAGTCTTTGAAATGCGCTTAGCTAATTAAAAATATTTACATACTCGAGGCCCTTAAACAGCAATTTTGATGTATGCCGACAAATATATACTGTTTGAGGGCTTTCTATTGAAGGATGTAAAACTAACTAGTGGGAATTGGTACATTTGACAAGCATAACTAATTCAACAATGAGAGAAAACTGAGATTAAACAAAAAAAAGGAGCGAGAAGAGAGATGAAACAACATTTTTGTGAAACATTTTGGCTTATTAAGCATTTTGATACTTAAAAGTTTGTACAAGAAGAAACTCCAAGACTGTCATTCACATAAAGATATAATTATTAAATGTATAAAGTCAAACACAACTTCAGGTAGGAGACATGGGGGTTAATATTGGGCTACATTACTAAACTAAGTGGATTAGGACCGTTACAGGGGTAAAAATGTAACGCTTCAAATCTCCCAAGCAAAAAGAGTGGAGTTAAGAAAGAGAAAGTTGACTGACTGAGCAGATAGTGACAATAACGACTGAGGAGTAACACTCATAGCTAGCAGATGTTGAATAAAAACTTATCAGAAACTGGAAGAGCATGAGCAAAAGTGCTCAGTAAAGGGAGACGGGAGACAGAAAGGGTGATGAGAATTTAAAAAAAAAAAAAAAAAAAAGAGGGTTTCTCCTGTATGAGATTTTATTTTTCAAAGTAAATCTTGTGACAATTCCAAGTGTGGATCGCAGAGCAGAAAAAGCAGTAGCAACTGTGTCAAACATCATTGTGGAATATTATTTACAGGTCAAAAAGCATGAAATTGAAATATTTATATACAGTTCACTTGTACTGCCCGTCCTTTCCATTCTCTCCGTCATGGTTGCTCTACTTTACTGACTGCATATTGGTTGCATCAGTATTTTGGTGACTGACTCAGCCTTTCTGGCCTACAAATCTGAAAAATACTTTTTTTTTGTAACTCAACCTACAAAGCTGCGCAAATGTTTTATGTAAAGTAATTTCACATGTGGCAACAAACCACAGAAAACCTAATTCTGCAGTTCCCCTCAGCTATAATGAGCGTTTTAGCATCTTTCAGTTCATTGTTTTTGTTTTACAGCCTGAAATTTTACTGTTTTGTTTACTCTCATCGTTCTCATCAACGTTGTTTTCAGCCACAGAAAACAACTGTGGATCCACTGTACCCTACCTGCCCAGCACTGAACCACAGACAAAGTTAGCAACTAGCTGGTGAACATTTAGCCAAAAGAGCCATATAATTCTCTCAGGACTTGGTGGAGGCCAAAGCAGAGCTAAAAGGAGAATAAATATTAATCTTACATTCTACAGGTGGTCAGAAACACGACTCCAAACGAATGCTTATGTTGCTCTGAGTTTGCTGGATGTGTAAATTGGAAACTATTTGCGAATACATTTGCCATAACAACTTAATAAGGTGATAGATAAATAAAGTTCTGTTTGCAGTTCGTTCTGCGGCTCCAAAGTGGCCAAAAATGAACTTTAGCTACTTTAACTGTAGACAACTTTGACAAATAATTCAGGCTGAGTGCAATATGTTTTTTTAATAGAACATCCTGAAAATGAGAGGTCAGGGGGGTTGAGGTTGAGCTGTGCAGCTTTTGTACACTTCAATACACCATGAATAAAATAATACAATCAAACAATCTATTCATACAGCAAAAGCTCCAAAATCTTATTTAGTGATTTTTCTACTTTCCTACTTAACCTGATCACCTGCGTATTAGTGAGTATTTTATCCTTTCACGAGCAGTTCAAAACTAAAGACTCAAAGAGAACAATTTGTACAAAAGAAAGAACCAAGAGAAGAGCAGGAATACTAAATTTAAAATATATTTCGAAAAATATTCAAACAAATGCAGCTAAACTTTTTTCACATTTCAGTCAGTTTGGCTTTAAAAAAACACAAGAAAGAAAGAAGACTGCTAAAAGAGAAAAAGTGAAAGAGTCAAAGAGAAACTGCAAAGCGTAGGCAGAAGCAGAACAGTTTGCTGTCTCAGGGAGCAGAGGCCATGCTGCCTAAATAAAGTTGGGCAACCATATCGCAGGATCACAAACAGAGCAAATGAATGCCAATGTGAAAGAACACAAACATGGTCACATAAACAGAGACACACAAACACACCCGAAGCCCAATTCCACTAACAGACCTATCTACCATGGTCCAGAGAGAAGACTGGAGCTACTCCCTGGTCTGATAATCAAAGATTCATCCAATCAGATCTAATCCAGGCTTTCTGTCTCTAGTATGAGACAAAAATCATTGTAACTGCAGCATTCCACAATAATTCTCAGCTTCTCAAATAGGCCACATCCGATTAGGTCACTTCCCGTACCTAAGGTTATCACTGAAACTCCTCTTCCTGTTAGGAGGAGAAGCAGCACCTTTCTGGGGCCCTGATGTAAGTAAATGTGTGTGCTGCTGGCAGAGAAAGTGGTTGTTCTTTGCTGCTCATTTGTCAGAACAACCAACCTATCAAACTAATCGTAGTGGGTGAACAGAGATGAAGAGATGAAAGAACTCCTGTATGTTCCTGCATTCAAATGTATGTACCCCTCTGATGAATTCAATGTGAGATTGCGCTGTAGCAGTCGTGTTTCACACTTGAAGGTCATTCAGTGCCGCTTTACTCAAACACTCAATAATGTAAGCCTTTATTTTCTTTGAGAATACAATCTCACAGCGGAGAGTAGCTTCAGCCTTCACGTCCTGCACAAACTTCGCTTTTGTCAACACAAGGCTACAGCAACTCCCAGTTTGACTGTTTGGTAGGAAGATGAATGGTGAGAAGTAGGTTGGTAGATGAATGAAACAGCATTGACAAAATGATTCTTTGCGTCATCCGTACTCGTTTCCCATCCTATTTCCATGTTTGCTACGTTGCAGTCTCAGAGCTCAGCCCTCAAACTGCCAGAATGATGTACTTTCATCCGACAAAGCTCATTCACATGGCTCCGATGAAGGCTTTACTAATTTAGTTTCTGTCTAAATCTGAACAATTGTCCATCTAAGTCCACATCAAAATCGAAATAACACCACAAAAAACAAAACCGGTAGAATGTAATGGAAGTCAAAACAATATGAATAGCAAAGTCAAGGTGATAAAGCATGTCCCTGAATGTGTGAACTTTTAATATGCACATTCGAAAGCCACTGTCCATCACTCAATTGACAGCTGTCCTCCGCTGATGTGGCAGAGCTGCCATTAGAGAAGACAACTGGAGTCAAAAGGTCACAGAGATCACTAATAACTTATTTGAGGGATCCAATAACAGACCACAAGTCACATCCCTGTAATCATAAGCAAGAAAAACAACATCCTAAATTTCATATGTAAGCTGCTAAACAGGGAAATTGAAATTGATTAGGAGCCCTGTGTGCTGTTGCCCGATAATCAGCTATTGATTCTGGGGCCCCTTTTGTGTTTTTGTGTGTCTACAAGACAGTTGGGAGATGACCTTAAGATCGAAGTAAAACACAGAAGCTCTTAAATGCTAATCCTTGTGTTGAAGATGAAAGGGTGGCTTTGGGGATGTGCATGTGTGAATGTGGGATATCTATGCCCTCCATGAACTTATTTTCGTTCCTGTCCTGTCATTTAGTTAACATGCCTGTTTGTGTAAACATGTATGCGCTCAGACCTGTTTATAGAGTCATTATTAAAGCTGCCTTGACCACCACAATTGGGGTTGTTCAGTTAATTCAGTTCAACACTGAAACTGAAGTCTCCAGGTACAACAGCAAGTACTTTTTCCTGGGTAACAGACTATTAAGGGCAAAACGATTTCCAGTCATTGAATTTTGAAGAAAACCTACTTGCTGAACTGACTGGATTTTAAAACCAGAGGCCTTCTGAGGGCTCTCTCAGTTCTTATCACCCTGCTCTTCACTGGTGTTCAAAGACTTCTACCCCTCTCAATTTCCTTTTATCACAGCCTTCCTCTAGCGGGACATCTCTTCTACTTTTTCTCCATTCCTCACAACTATTTGAAGTGCTCTGCCTCCTGGGAACTTCAGATCTTGACCGTGGTAGGTGGTCTGTCAGCACATAGCCGCAATACACTACAACGGTAAAAGAAAAAAGTCACTGTGACCGTGATCGCTTCTGATGCTGCTGTTGCCTCTGCCACGAGCCGAAGTAGGAGTACAATTAGCGAAATGAGCCCACCACCTGCTGTGCTCAGTGGGGATGAATGGGGCCGCGAAAGGTTAGGTGACTGGACCAATTAGTATGCTGCGCTAATCACTGAGGGCCACTGTGTGAACTAAAACTAAGGGAGGCTGATCCTGTGGAGTTACGGAGGTGATGTCAAAATATCGGGCCGTATCACCCATCATAACTCAAGAGTATAGCCACCCATCTTTCACTCTCCCTGGTTCAGCCTTCCCTTTGGACATTTTATCGCCCAAAAACTGAGATTTTCCAAAATTGTCTCCAGAGTGTAGGCATCTTAAAATGGTGGCATGATGTTTTAGTGTGTATGGGGAAGACTGAGCTTTTACAAAACTAAGACTTATATTGTTATAATGCCCTTTCTGTCACTTCTAGCATTCTTTGTGATCACTCATTTTAAATGTCAATATAGCTGAATACGCCGCCGCAGCTGCTGTCATCACCCTGTACTTATGTTGATTTTGTCACAAGACATCGCACTTTCAGGGTGATGATGGAAAAGCTGAAACACTAACAGTATGTCATGAGACACACTCTCCCAAACACACAAAGAAAGATGCACTTAAAAACGCAGACAGCCTAAAGTTGCTGACTGTCATTGTCATCATTATACAAAAACAGCAGACCGCCATGGCTGACCTGGAGCAAGACATAAGATGAGAGGAGAACAGATGGATGGAGGGAGAAACCATGATGAATTTGTAAATATTATGAAGTAGAAAGAGTGATACAAAAAGAAAATTAAGAAAAAGTGCAAGACAACAAGGATATCAGCAACATTACCTCAGGAAAGCAACAGTTAAGACAAATATTCAGAAAGTGGAGTGTTTAGTTACAAAAGCATGATGATTACCTTAGGTTATTTTTCAGTCATTTCATTTGTGTGTTTTGGGATCACAAAAGCTAGATAGATAAATAAAAGGTAGCGTGAGAAAGGGTGTATTCAAATCCTTCACTACCCCCCTCCACCACAAAAAAAACATTCCATTGCAGTTTCTGATAACAACCCTAAAACCCACCCTCATATATTTTCCAAGTCACATGTTCATCAACATCACTGCTACCACCCACACATCCTCTTTAATATACTCACCATATCAACTTGCCCTGCTTCATATAGACCTATGGTTTTGAGAGGAAAAAAAAAACCTTTTTCCTGATACATTTGCTTAAATATTCATTCTGCCCTGCATTTCACCCTCAGCTTCAAACATTATCCTTTCCTTCCAGCGGCAAACTGAAGAAAAACATTATCTGGAGGTACAAAAGGATGACCTTAGAATCTCTGGACACTGTGAACTAGTAAAAACTGACCTCTTCTTTCCAATATTATTTACAATAGCTTTTTATTGAAGTTTGAGACGTGCCGTTCAACCCTGGTATGACATTTATTTTCCCTCTGCCTCAGAGACAATTTATTGAGAGTTCACATCATGCAGCGGAGGGGAACAGTCTCCCACGTGTACTGAAGCCTCCGATGGGGCCCTGCTGGTTGAGGTCCAGCTTTGAGCTTGCAGCGATGAAATAATCTGACAGTTTCTGTGAACCTTTAAATAACTGCTCCATCGATCTTACAGATTGCCCAGCTGGAATTTTGAGATGATGCCTGGATGAGAATTAGAGCTTCATTTCAGTTCAAAATCTATATATAATACGATTCCTGTTAATTGAACAGTGTATGGATCGATGGCTGCAACCCACATTCCACTCCATTCTGCGTCGGTCTCAATTTAATGGTAGACACTACAGTATGTCACTGTAATCAACCAATTAACCAGCACACAGAGAACAAGCAGCACTGATTTTAATGATAGATGATGTACATTTCCATGACCCCAAATCACACAGTGTGAGGGTGTGTCTCATTGCCTGCATGCCACAGACAGAGTTCCTGTCTGGTCCCTCAGGGACGAGCCTCTGGGTGGGACCCACAACAATGCTGCAGTTCAGGGAAAAGATAAGGCTCCAGAGTTTCCAAACCTCAACCCCCTGCAGTTACCATACAACCATGACGAGACAAAAATGTACTTTTAAAGCTGCATTATTAGTTTTTTTGACCACTAGGGGGCACACAGACACCAAACCAAACTTACAGCACAAGCGCTTTAATATACTTTTGGGTTATTGTGTTTTTCTGATGAACATGGCAGCAAATAACTGTCTAATTACAAAAAAAAAACAAAGCAACATGGGCTCTGAGCACTGCCAAAATGCTGGTGACCAACACTCAATTCTTTGCCTGAATGCACCTTGTCTAGACACAGACACAGGAGCTGCTGTGGTTCTGCTATCATGCTCCATTCACTACACGCAGCCTGTGTAGACACTGTGTAAGTTAGACAGTCTAATGCCTTTTTGACTAACTCTGGCTAACCAAATCCTGAGCCAAACATAATTGATGGACGTCATACATTGAGGAAGGATTTAAGGAGGAATCAAGACACCTAAAGTTTTGATTACAAGGGGAGACTTGATCGTTCAAACACTTTCAATCAAACTACACACTACAGGAGCTGCCTGGCCTGACAGAGTAGAAGAAGTTGTCCAGGAGAATCAAAACAACTCACAAATCCCCAGTGGGCACTGAGTCAATGTTCAATAAAGTGTTGCTGAGATGAGTGGGAAGATACATAAGCATGCAATAATATGTGCTGTATACTGTTATTGTTTAGTCTTTCCACCAAACCTGGTCAAGTTCTTGTGGAAAATATCAGCACTTGAAAATCCAAACAGACTGAAAATCCTGCTATTCTCACAGGGTTGTATACGTTTGCTGCTCAGCAAAATATGTGAAATTTTCCCTTCCATTTCAGTCCTTTGCTGTGATTACTTGTAGCTTTATAAGTCAAACAACAGGGAGATTCAAACAAACACCAGGAATTCTTTGCAAAACACTATTAGACCAGAGGTGCCAGAAGAAAACAAAGTCGTCGGTGTTCGGTGAATACACAATAAGACAGAGTGTGGAATGCCTGTGTTGAGAATAAGAGAGGCTGAGGAGGAAGAGATGACACTGACATAGTGGGCGCTATGAGTGCACGATGAGTTCTTTTTATTGCAGTGCTGTATTCTTGTTATACAGGCGATGCGCCCCCTTCACACCCCTGCTTCTCTTTCCTACCCCTCATATAAACTTTTCTTAGTCATATTCGTCTTCCTCCACTGCTCTTGTTAACTCCTCCTCCTCTTCTATCTCTCACTTTCAGCCCCTCTATTTCATCCAACTCATCTTGTTTTTCCTCTCTCGTCTCCTCCTCCCAGTTAGTTTATTGCCTAGGGAAGGTGAGTGAGCTATCTAACCCTCCACAGGTTGCCCTCCCTCTGAGTGCACCCCCCTCCCATCATCACAACAGGCTGATGGTTGGCTTATTACTTCCTGGAATGTTTACTGTAGAAGAGCTGTCTCAGCCTATAGTATTGCAACGTTTACAGTCGTGCTGCACTAAATTACTTTATGCATCAGTCATGCATGAGTCTCTGTCGTCATTTGTGCTCCTGACTCTCCCAACTCTAGTCCACCTATGCTCAAAGTCTTAACATTCACTGCGTGCTGCCATTTCAGACCACAAGCCAGAAACAATTTGCTGTTCTCTGCTGAAATTTCACATTTAATGGTGTGAAATCTGCAGCACTCTGATAACCAGTATACCACATCAGATTTAGAATAGATCTAACTCAGTGTCATCTCAGCAGGAGCACGTTTTTACCTAAGTCTACACTGCTTCAATTCCCATGTACATGCCTGAAGTTTCATATTCAGTCTCCCACTGTGAATCCATTACAAGTTTTGATGAATGTCATCAGTGCTCGGCACTACTCTGCTCCCTGAAGATAGTTTGCACAGTGTAACAACTTAGTGCATGATGTGGACTCCAATTTTCTTCCCATAGACGAGCACTGAGACACTTTTTTCACTCCGTTGGGCATAAGGTGAAAATAAGAAAATTGAATGGCGAGAGCGTATCCTGTGGTACCAGTGACTTCTCTCTCTCTCGATGCTCTTCATCTCCACAGAAACGTCTTCTTTTCATCAGAGACATAAGCAATGTTCTCTAGTGGTCGCCAAAAAAATCCTTTCATTAAATGAATCACCCTTGCCCATTTTTCTCCCTTTTCTCTAACACAGATCTTCATTGTTCCCTGTTGACTACCATACAGACAGAACATCAGGGAATAACGTCAGCTTGGGTAATATTCTGTGTTTTCATGGCCGTATTGGGTTTCTTTCCAGGGATCAGATCCAGCTCTATAATTGTAAACCCTGAAGTGAGGACAGCACATTCCTTGCAACTTGCCTTTACTACTACTCCCTCCAGAGGTGGAATCAGGAGCACTTGAAAGAACTTTTTCCCTTGGAACATTTTCACTTCTCAGCATGCACACCTCCACCGGAGTTGGAGGAGTCCAGCGCCAACACTGGCTGCCTCGGGGCTCTGCTGTCACCTACAGTATTCAGCAGTTTCGCTGTGCTCTCAATATTGATAACTGCCAACAAGCAAACAGTTCAAAGCTTAAATATGAGTAAAGACTTCTAAAGATGCCAATTATACTGCTTGGACAATTACTGAGATATGTCCTCTTCAGTAAATGTAATAATGCCTTAGCACTCCTTGACAGATCAGAGTAAACTTAACAGTACAGCTTCCTTTTGTCTGACTGAGATACAGGTAATGCCAATATTTTGAAATAAAGATTTCATGCAGAGATATCTGTCTGCAGTTGATATATTTTATCACTTCACTGAACCCTTAAATTCAAGCGATTATTCATCACACTAATTTGCTACACACTTGACTCCATATGCAACTTGCTTCTGCTACTAATGAGACATATTCTAGACATAAACTGAGGTACAAATTGAGTTTTGAAGACAGATGGTACAACTCCTAACACTGGTTTGGTGTCCTGGTTAACGCACCCCAAAAATTCACCGACCTACGTATTCTAATCAAGGTGAATAAAACTCAGTGAAGGAGGCCCACTGCAGGTCTCTGGGGGTCACTAAGAACATTTAACAGCTGGTGTCCCAAAAGAGAGAGGCTGAGACAGGGTGTCATTAGCTGCCGACCAATCAGGTTTAAGAGCCCATTAACACAGTGGGACAAAACAACAAGGTGCTATTGCAACAAAATACCAGTGTGAAAGTTGAATAGTTACACACTATTGACAGACACTAAGCACCATGTTCATGAGCCCAGACACTCTGCCTCGTTTTAAGTTTACATAATTATAATCTTTCTATGGGTCAAACAGTTTTCTCTTGGTGTGGCATTTTTATGTGAGTGCTGTTTTTCGGGATTATAAATGGAAAGTCATTTATCTCTGCTGCTCTTTGAACTCACATTATAAAAAGGACATAATTTTGTACACATCAAGAGATTTTCATTACTGTGCATGAAATGGGCTGTGGGATTCGAATTCTAGACGATCATTTCAGGTGATTTTAGCAACATCAAGTGGCTAATCAGCACATATTTGTTCAGTAGCGATTAAGCACAGTCTTGAACTAGTTTACAGTATCACATTTTAGAAAAATTGTGAGGCAGCAAATGAGATCTCCAGGGGCCACACGCTGTTTGACAGGGCCAATTATGAAGGATTCGACTCTTCTGTGTATAAGCACACGAAGATTGATGGTGTTACGTAAAGCCGCTCTGAAGGTACATGCTTTTTAATCAGGAATCGCACACCCCTTTGATCGATCAATGAGAAAAGTTCACTCTTTCCTCGTCCCAACAAAGTTTGTGCAAATTCACTCCTGACAAGCAAACAGACTGAAAGGGGGCGAAAAGCGTAACCTCGTCCAATGTTTCTGTATGCATTACACTAACACAACCTCACTGTGGAAATCAGGGCAAATGCAATCCGCTTTCACTCAAATGTACGAGGAGAGGACATGGCGACACCGCTTTGAACTTGCACTTACGAGTATACCAGAGGGTTATTCAAATGAATCTGCAAAGGGGACAGGGGAAGTTGGAAGAAAGACGTAAAGATCAGACAGACAGTGTGTGCGTGTGTGTGTGTTTGTGGCCTGAAAAGACTGACATTTCCTTTTTGCTTCGATTCACATGGGGGGGGGGGGGGGGGGGGTCGTCGTTTTGGGCCTGTACGAAAACATACACCCACAAGTTTGATCTGTCTGTGCCTTTTCTCTTCTTCAGACTTTCTGTCTGATCAAACAAAAGCTGCGTTCTCAACAGCAGTGTCGCAAGACGAGTTAAGACTCTTCAGAGCAAAGAAAACTCAATTAGTCTAATTAGACGGATTGACACAAACAATGAGTGTGCAAAAACAAGATGGAGAGAGGGAGGTGTTCTGAAACAAAAACAAGGTGTGTATGTGCATGGTACAGCGTGTGTGTGTGTGCGTGAAAGAGAGAGAGCTAAGATTTCCTGTAGTGTGTGTTTGCATGAGCGTACCACTTAGGTTGCACTGTGGGATATGTGTGCTACCTCAAAGAAGTTAATGAACAAACAACAGCTGCTTCCACCACTGTGGAGCAATAGGAGTGGGAGGAAAATGAGAGAGATGAGGAGAAAAGGAAAGCGGCGCTGCTTGTGCTCGTCTAGGCCTCTGCTGTGTCTGTCATGGCTCAGTACCTCCAAATGAAGATGAGAGGGGGGTAGGTAGGGCAGGAACAGTGGCAAACACACACAGACTGGGTCAGCCCTGTGGAGGGTACACCGCACACTTCTCAAATGAAGGAGACACACATGTTATGTATGCCTTATTACTTCAAAGCCACAGATGGATGCAAATATACATGTTAAACCTCTTCCTTTGTGTCTGGGAGATTTGTGTGAGTCATGCTGTGTCAATGACATAAAGTGAGACCGGCCATGTGACATCTGAATTGATAGGAGAATAATGAGTTAGTCAGCATAAACGTCACAAATGTACAAAATCACAGACTAGGGAGGATAAAAAAGATACATTTAGTAAAAGAGAGACACATAATGCATGTGATGTGTCTTATTAAAATAACATGTGACTCACTGCCCGAGCGATGTATCCGCATTTCTCTTTATTGAGAAAAATAGAATGAACATGTTTCATATCCACACTTCTGACCATTATTCATCACCTGGGCTGATGTTCTTGGTGAGTTTCCCAGAGGCAGAGAACAATCCACTAATAGATGCAGCAGCAGGCACTTTTAGATCGTTATTGCGTCTGAACTAAAATTGATTTGTTACTGCTTGCCTGTGAGTGTTGACAAAAAACATACTTATTGATTACTACTAAAATCAGATTGAAAAATACATAGGACAAGACATTCTGGATCATGAGCGTTCATTCACAAAAAGTGGTAGTTTTATGTCTTATAACATGTCCTAAATATGTGTGTGTAATTTGATTGTCAGCATATATAAATGTCTACAACCATTTCCAAGGGCCTCTTACCGCAAGACATATTTTTTCCAACTCTTTTGTCCATTGGTTTTACCTTTATTAGTAAACTAGCCTCACACTAATGCAATCACGTGTCGTCATTAGTAATCGGGAACAAGCTGTACAGCTCTGTTACCGAGCAACCCAAATCACCGTCAGTGAGAGTTTCACTTTCCTTCCTTTTTTTATAAACACTGAACCTGCCATTCATCAAGTCCATTACTCCGAAAGGTCCATACATACAACATAACAAACTACATTGCAGCGCATTTTACAAAAATTAAATGACAAAAAAGCTGGGAATGCAGCTACTGTGCCAGTTAATGAAAACATTTCTTCATGTACTGAATAACAGAAAAGGATGAGTTACTTGCTTCAGGCACCAACAGAGCTGCACAGCAATAAAAATAAACTTTCATAAGCAATGTTGTTAATATTAACATCGAACCAACTGTCTATTAGATAGATATAAGTGCAGATCCCACTGAGAATCCACACCCCAGTTTGTTGCTTTCGGCTTTAAAAACTGAGGGCAAGGCACTCCCTGTGCGTATAAAAGCCGTTTATGTTTGCTACCAGCCTAGCACAAAATGGTCAAAGTAGCTGGTGTGGAGAGTTGAACAGCTGACACATCAAAGAGACACAATTATTTTTCTCAGGGGGGGACCGAGACATGGCAAAAATGTAACTTAATTTTGAACTTGTATTCCTCAAGAAGTTTACCTTGCGAGGCAGCTGGAGATCGCAAGGTCACGGCATCACAAGATCACTAGAGAATCCATCTAGTCAGGCCCCAACTTATGCAATTGTGTCCGAACCACCAGTTATTCAACCTTGCAAGGTAAGACAGTGATTGACAGATGGTTCATCCAATGAACTGCCAAATATTTTTTGAAAGTGTCTGCCGTTTTTCAAAAAGTTTCCAAGGACGATTTATCACATGGTTCTGTGCAACAAATCATATGGCAGGTCAAGTATAAGCAAGAAGTATAAAATAAATAAATTTAAATAAATAAAAATAAGATATAAAATAAATAAAGAATATGACCCCTGCAGAAAAACTGTGTTGCTCTGGTTCTCCAGCATGTGTCCAGCAAGTAATGTTGGGTAAATATTGGCTTACGTGTTAGCTGTAATTAGTAAAAAACAGTATGTCAGGGATATTTGCTGCAAGCTTGGTTTGAAGTCTACGTTCTGCACCCTACTGGTCAAAACCCTTCCATGCAGCTTTAAAGACCCAGCAGCTAAAGTTGGAAATATCTATTGAATGAGTGCTTCAGATGTGTCATAATTCAAGCTGGATGCTGAGCACTAAAGTTAGATAAGGATTAAGACAAACAGATAAAAAGTGATAAACACAGAAAAACAGGGAGCTGATATCGACGTTTCCTCAGATGTTCTTTTTGTGATGAGTATTCACAGACACACATGCATGATGCATCCACATACACACACACACACTCCCACACATACTGTCTTTTTAATCTGTAAGTTCTGCCTTTGATCTGCCTCGATGAGGAAACGCATATTCAAAAGCAGCAAAGAGCGAGAGATGAAAGGCCTGTCCAATTATGGCGAACTAAAGCGATCTCTGAAATATGCAGTTGTTCATAAACACTTGTACACATTAGTTTGATACACTGCGGAAAGTCCATGCGCCAACACATTTACAGCAACGCAGAGGTTGGAAATCATTACAAATACATAAATTAATCCTGTTAATCAGTCAAACAGTGCAAAGGCATACTCTGACACATCATTAATATGGAGCATTTTGACTGCACAGGAAAGCAATTCAGATAGGAAGAGTTGCTAGAATACAAATAAGGTACTTTATTAACAAATCAGGAGTCATGATAACTAATTTAAGTGTGATTATAAAGCGTTCAAATGCTTATTGACACCAGTTTGGACTGTCTATCTGACATAAAGGGTATATATATTACACTACTCATCGTCACAGCAACTATAATCCTCTATTTACTCTCTAATCTCCTTGGTTACGCTAAACCATATCTACCATCCCACCATAAAATAAATTACCAGTACACATGTGGATGCACATACCTAATGATAATAAAAAAAACACCCTCACATCTTCCTACAGAGAGCGAATAAAGAAATACAATAACCCACATGGCCTTGTATCATAGTGACTTTGTAAAGTAATAAATAACTAGATTGTCAGTTGTGTAACATTTCTCTTGTTGGCATGACATCAATTTTATGCTTAATATGAATAGATTGTTCTTTGAATGGATTCTCTGGATTACTTGTTAGCTTGTCATCAATTTCACGGTTTGTTTCAATGGCTTGTCTAATCACTGAGCTTTCTGCTATCACAGCTGTAACATAGAGACGCTTCAAATAGACCAAAAAGCTGACTTGCCAATGACAAATAAAACAGCCTTATTTTCAAAGGACATTTTGTATTTGATAATCCTGAAGTGATGTAACATATTACCAAAGCAGTGCATGTAACATATAACAAATTACTTTAATGGAAGTAATGTTACTTTTTGCTCTATATTGTAGATAAACAGCATCTTTCATACAGAACAGAGTAAAATTAAACTAGTCAACCTAGCGGGTAGTGCATGAGCTCATCTCCTGAGTGCTCCTTACAATGAAAGAAAAAAAAACCCCACCATAAATGAAATAAGCTTTCATGTCATATCATCACCTTCCATGTCATACATCATTTCTAACAGCGATGAAAAGCTCTTTAATATAGAACATAGTAAGAAATGCATGAGAATGTTTAATGCAAATCCTTTTAAGTGGTAGCAATATCCGTCTGGATAAGTGGGAAATGGCCGCTAAAGATCCATTTTCATGCCTATGATTTGCATCCATTTAGTGTTCATGGGTGTGAGTGGTGTCAGCAGCTGCTCACCTTTTGCTACCCAATTAACCCATCTCTAACCCGCTGTACCTTTAGCAACTGAATTAGAGGGAGAAAAAAAGAAGACTGCTTCATTCTTGTTTGTGGACACAAATTCAGTAGTTTGCAACAAAATCCAACTGAAGGCAAGACGGGAACTGATAACTTTATAGTGACGACACACATGCAGTAAAAATAAAACAATGAATTAAAAGTTAAAGCATTGCAAGAGGCTGCAACATGAGACCTTTAAAATTCATTTTTATCACATACGTAATCAGAGAGTTAGAGGTAAGGAGAGAATGAAAATGTCAGAAAAGCCTCCAGCAATACTGAGTAATAAGAGGTGATTAGTCATGAGTGGGAGGTCTGTTAGAATATATTCCCATAGCTCAATATTGCTGGGCAAGTTAAAGTATTTAAATCACATGGAATGGATTCATAACATAATAACATCATTAAATTGTGTTTTCGCTGGGTTTTATGTACCAGATTATTATGACAAGGATTTTGTTGCCTCTGGACAGAGCCAGGCTTTGCTATTTCCCTCTATTTCCAATCTTTATGCTAAAATAAGCTAACTGGCTACTGGCTGTAGCATCTGAGTAATAAAAACTATGCTTTTCCACATTGTTCAGTCGTGCTGAATGCTCACCTCCACATACTGTGAAAATCATATACAGTATGATTTGCACACAGTTTCTTGCAGTTGAAAAAGCAGCACAGCTCCATGTGCAACAGTGTACTGTATATTATACTGCATTATGCATGTCTCTGACTGGCAGAGCTTTAAAAAAATAATACAGTCCCCCCCCCCCCTCCCCTTTTTTTTAATGAAGCCTGAACTGCTGAGCCATCCTCCCTGATGATAGCAGCCTCTATAATTGAACCCAGTATGTGGCTGAGATCCTATTTTTCCAAGCTAAAAATAATGAAATAATAATGTGCTTTGAAGAATCCAGGACATCCTGGTGATAGATGTTTACCATCAGGAATCTTCCAAACACACATTTTTTTAAAATTTTTAAATTTTGAAGTTTTACTCTCTATGTGATGGCCTTGACTGATGGTGATGGCCATGGCTGAAAGAAGAAGGAACAGTGGGCGCAAAAAAAAAAAAAAAAGTCTATCTGCGAGCAAAGACAGAAAAAACAAACAAACCTGTGAACACTGACATCGAGGCTATCTACACTTAAAAATCTGATTGAATGAAACTTCAAAAAAGAACATTACTGGATTATATTTTTCTGACCAAATTTAAGTTTCTAACACTTTGCACTTATTTTTTTTCCCATTATTCTCCCCCCCAACACCATGACCGTCATCAAACCCACTTGGAGTCTGACTGCAGGATGTGATTTACGCCTCATGCCTCTCTGTTAGTCCACTTAACCCTGACTGGGAGAGGTGTGATGCAGTAATTGGGTTGACTTAAAGCCCAAACTCTAAATCACGTTGCAAGGGACTCACAGCCCAACATACACACACAGATACACATACACACAGACACAGACTCACAGAACATCCAACATTCATTTTTCTCCACTTGACCAACTTTCCCTGATACAGCTCTCTTTGGAGACATTAGGATGCTCCAAGGTTTTGAAATTGACATGATACTAAAAGCAGCCCGGGCTGAGAGCTCTTTCTCTGTCAAACACAAACAAACATGTAAGCATATTTTGCACAGTAAATGTATTAAATGCAATCATCCAGAGTAATGGTCAGCATTACAGAGGTTTCTCTAACAGGGAAGCCGATATTGATTCAAACTCAAAAGAAATGCTCTAAAAGCTTAAGGACAAGCATGGCGAGGCTTATCTCTCTCCACTTGTTTTTACATTTTTTACGTACTGTGGTCCTGCAGAGGCAAAAGATACAGCACTGCAGTACAGTGAGACCAAATTAACAAGCTCTCAACTCTACCTGTAGATACAGATATGAAAGAAAAACATACTGACAGGGTACGTGCAGTAACTGCCCTTTGCTAAGACAGTAGGTAGTGTCTACTTTTTGTTAGTCTGACTGATATCTGACAATTATACAGGAAAAAAAGAGACTATTAGCAATACATGCTAGTAAGCTACAATCTCCAAAGTGCCTGGCACATGAAACAAAGACATAGCACAAGAGAAAAGTTTTTAAAAAAAGAAACACAAATAAGTGACAAAGAAGAAAGAACTGTGCAGGGAAAAGGCAAACAGTGATGATCTGATGATGTAACCCATTACTTTCTTCAAATAAGCTGCCTGGTGATTTTCATCTTGTAACCTTAATTTATGTACAGCAACTATTTAAACATAATGAGGAGAAGGAAGACAGAAAGGCTATGACCTAATTACAGCACTGACTGGAAAAAAAAAACCCTGAACAAATTAAGGTGACTTGATGGATTAAATAAGGAAGATAAATGATATAAGTAGAAGAGGACAATATTGCAACCCTGCAAAGACAACATTAAAATAGATTTAGCTTTGGATGTTTGTTGCCTTGGTTTTGGAAGTACAAAGACAGTACAGTTTATTTTAATGGGACATTTTTTCTCCGTGTAGTGCGTTTCACTCAGATGACCCCTTTCTTCATCTAGAAATTCACTTCTACTGTGATTGGTCCCACTGTGACTCTGAACCAGGAGTACATTCCCAGGGACAAAGGAAGATTAGTGTTCAGACACAAGGCATATGCCGGTCTCATGTTTGAGGGTGTAACATCTGTGCCAGTCACATGAACGGACCACGCCACTGCTATAAAAACAACAGAGAGTAATTAAAGTTTGAAGGTGTTTTTTTAAGAAATATGTTCAGTAATTGTCGTTCTTGAATGGTTTTCTACAATATACTATTCAGCAATTCATGACACATAAAAACAAAACAAATGTTTTTTTTTCTTGAGAATGTTTTGCTTCCAACCATACTGGGTTAGCAGAGTTGTGTTTTGCATAAAAGGATTAATTCATTAAGTCTGCCTCATACTGTACTGTATATATTACACTTGAAACTTTTAAAGAGAGAGTTATTGAGGGGAGGGACTGACCGGAGCGGGAGGGGGTAGACATCTTGGTGTTTTTGTTATATGCCTTCAAGATCTTGTAGTTTTCTCTGAAGTTAGGTTCTGCAGATGGTATATATCAAGAAACGTGTGATACATACTTAAAGGATAGGTTCACAATTTTTCAAGTCTGTCTTAAAACAATAGTCAGTTACCCAAATGAAAAATGAAACAGGTTTTTCTAGCTGTAATCATTCCTCCTGTTCATACTGGCCATTAAGAGATCCATTCCTAATGTGCTTCAAATGTAAGTTCATTTTGTTTTTAAACATTCATCTGAAGCTAATATGAAGCTTCATCAATTCAAGTTTGTCAAATCAAATGGATATCTTTCAAAGTTACACTCTTTTTAGTGCCAAGTTCCTTATTTTATTACTATGCTTCCACTGCAGCTCAAAAGGGAAACACTGTTGAGGAAACACAAAAGGGAATTTTTTACTAAAGAAAAAAAAACTTTTGAAGATATCCACTTGATTTCACTAACTCAGACTGTTGAGGCAGAGTAGCTTTACATAAACTTTGAAGTACATTAAAAAAAAAAAAAAAAAGAAAGAAAGAAAAAAAGAGGACTGTAGATTTTGTCACCCATCACTTACATTGAAAGCGAATTTGAAAGAGATCTTTTAATGGTCAGAATGAACAATGAATTACAACAAGTAAAACTTCTTTCAATATCAATTTGGGCACCTGACTGTTGTTTTAAGAAAGACTTGTGAATTGTGAACCTATCCTTTAATAAAATGTTTATCAAATGTGTTTCGATTATTTAATTCCAACGACATCCTGTCACATTTAAAATATCAGCTTTTCAAGAATCAAGTGCCTCGTTTGAACCTTGATGACAATACTTTCAAGGAGGAGCTTCATGAATCAAAGATCAGAGAATCCTCTCAATTTACAGAGGAGTAAGCATGCCATCTTTCAACTCAACTGAAAAATATGAAAATCAAAGTTAGGGAGTCACCTGCCAAGAGAAATATGCAGCACATAATATTATCATAAACGTCATCCCATAAAACTAGACTGCATCAATAAAACAAAATGCCAGAGAAAGGCAGCGTGACAAACAATCTCAACCGACTCAACCTTCAACATCAATGAAAAATGAGAGGTACCCCGGGCTGGAGTGAAAAACAATATCAAATCAATTCAGATTTCTTTCTCATTGATACAACAATTACACCAGGAATACTCCACGGAGAGAAGGGGAAGGATGAGGAGAGAATAAAAGGAGGAGGAGAGACACTGAAATAGCTGGAAGGTGAGTCCTTGAGTAAGGGGAGTAGGACAGCCAAGTTTAGAGAAAGAATAACACCAGAATCTGAAGTAGGAAAATGGGTCTTGTCATGTACTACGGGTCTGTATATTTACTGTCAAAATCAACCACTGAACATACACCAAAATTAGCTAAAATAAAAAAAAAAAACCTTAATTATTTCCTTTCACAAACACATTGCTACAACTGTGTTTATTTGGAGAGATCAAAGCAACACTGGACCATGAAATTTTGGTTAAACACACAAAACAGCTTTCCTCAGGCTAAGTTTTTTGTTTGTGCCGGCAGTGTTGCTGTGGGTGTTGTTTTCTCTCCGAACTGATTTCCATGAAATATAAAGCAATGTGCAATTTTAGATACATCCACACATGAAGAGAAAAAAAAAAAAACATCTGAGATGCAGCTGACAGCTTTTAAATCACAGTCGTGAGTCAAATCACAAACTTCTCCACAGAGCGTGCCGTGCAGTTTATCGCTGAGACGCAGCTATCGTGCTAGAAAATAAACCTGAAAAACCCATTAATATGCATGGATCGGCTTCTTTGACAAACTGCATATTTTGTGTGTGTGGTTTTTTTTTTTTAATTAAGTTTAAAAAATTAATAATTATGTATGACAAGATTCACTTTACTTATCCTGCTCAGCCCATATCTAACAAGAAAAAAGACATAAAAAACACTGAGGAAAGCCATTAAAACAACTAATGTCACAAATATAATTGCTGTTTTAGTGATTCCAGTACATCATGGCCTGAAACAACTTAATCATTATAAGGGAAGCAGCCATTTGTAAATGTCAGTCGTGCATTAACAAGGCCCTCGGTACACTCAGTCCACTGGCAGACGGAGAGAGTGAGGTAGAGACAGAAAAGAGAAAGAGACAGAGAGGGGGGGAAAAAAAGATGGAAAAAGAGAGTTAGAGACAGAGTGTATGTGACGTCTTAACTGTGCAGCCAATCAGTGTCTGATTCACAAACACCCGTCAGCACCTCCAGTGTTAAAGCCATTTATCAATCTCGTTTGCTCTGTGACAAACTTTGTGTGTATGAGTGTGCATGCCTGTGTGTGTGTGTGTGTTAGTTAATTAAAGTAAACTAGTGAACTGAGCAATTAGGTGATGAGTGACACGTCTACGGGAAAGGTTGGAGCCCTAAATTGATTTACCACCCGTTTAAGACCCGGGCTTGTCAGTGCAAGTGTATAAACAGAAACAACTGAGCTTAAGCAGGAGAAAAAGTGCAATCTCACACCACCATGTTAAAGCCACCGGGGCACAGCAGGCCATTCACAAAAAAAAAAAAAAAAAAAAAAAAAAAAAAAAGGAGAAATGAAAAAAAGTAGACAGAGACTTAATAGAGAAAACACACTACCTTCTATTATTGCTCCATATTGGAATTGGAGAATAGAAGTGAATAAAACCCACAATAGCCTGGGAAAAACTGAGTTATACTACATACATAGCCTCAGGCCATATTCCATTACAGTGACTATTTGTCCCCTCCAATTCAGTCCCTTTATACATGCAATTTCCAGAAGCAATTCAGCAACACAGCACATCAGCCCAATATCCTTCATACAACTGGGAAAATACAATTCTGGGGTTTGGGAGCCATCCAATCAGACTGTTTCATATGATGAAATGGCATTGTGGCAGCAATATAGCCTGAAATGCTCAAGAGAGCTTTGGCTGGACATTACGATTCAGTGTGAATTCACATCAGAATGCTAAGTGCATTATGTCTCACTCAGCTGTGGAGTCTATTTTTCATTATTCTTTTATGTTATTTTATTTTTTACAACAGGAGTACAGTACTGCTCCATTAATTTCAACCGGAGATGAACTCAGGGCAGAGTTTGAGTATTAATCTTCAAAATCGCGAGTCAGGTCGGTCAAACAGTCATTTGGTTAGCGTGTATACACACAACAATGGAGACCAGCGGGAGTTTTGTTTGAAGCTTCTGACGGCTGGTTTATAAGAAGAAGAAACAACAAGATCACAGGAAGACTTAGCAGGAGAGTTTTTTTAAGAACAACTGAAACCAGATACAATTATTATAATGTACGCTATTTAGTGCAAGCCAGTTTTATCATAATTGAATCCATTAAAATATCTGTACCAGTGATTTGAATGGCCTAGAATGAACAATGAACAGCCTCTTGAAGCCAGACTATAAATGTGCATGAATGATGTCTCTTCTTCTCCAATACATTTTACTGACAGTCTGGCCCTTTTTTAGTTTGACTGACATTTGTCATAAAAATGGAAACTTTCCCATAATTATTGGGCTTATGAATCACTTAACTTGGATTGATTTCATGTATTCAGGTCACATTGCATATATTTTTCTTCTTCTTCCTAAAGTTGGATGTTTGAGCTTTACTGTGCAGAATGATGTATGATGTGCAGAGTTTAACATTAGAAGGCTGTTTTCACATTCATCTGCTGAAAGTGGGAAATTTTTCTCTGTGCTCACTGAGAATATGATTTTAAGGGATGGGCCTAAAAGCAGGATTTGTGACATCACAACTAGTTTAGATGATACATCCAGATGATGTGGAAACTTGAAGCTTTCAGTACACATCAATCAAATCAAGAGCAAATAACTTTTTGTTACCCCAAAAAACAGCTAAATAGCAATGTACTGAGGAACATGAGGGCACGTGACCTGAAAGGACAGGTAAAAGTAGCAGTAATACTGCTTCATGTAGCAGTATTGAGGTGGCACGGGGCGCAGCTTGAGTCACAACTGTTTTGTGCGGTGAGCCTTAGTCCCTGTTGCGTGTTATGAAACTACAACCTTTAAGCAAACTGGCTCTGGCAGTCCTTTAGCTGTGACCAGACTACCAAAGTATATCTCTGCTTCATGTGCAGGGTAGGATGTCATCTCTTGTTCCTTCATTATTTCTCCTTTTCATTTCCTCTCGCCTGCCTGCTCGATGGTCCCTTTACTCCTCCAGAGGGCTGTCAGTGACACTGTCATGGCAACCAGCATCTGCAGTCCATGCTAGCTAGCTATACAGTATTGTAACCCATACACAATGAAGCCCACGCCTTGTTAATGCTGTCAGTCTTTTCATACAAACATGGTATGTTAAATATCGCTATGGATGGATGGAAGGGCTTTTGCATGATGAACAGTGTTCTTTACACTTGTGTGAGAATTTTTCCAAACTAATACAAAGCAAGTTTCCTCCACAAGCCTCTGCTAAACCACTTGAGCACTTAGAGGAGAAAACAAATATATGTAAAAACACTTTGAGAGTCTGTAAATCTCTTAAAAGTAGCTGTGGATAAGATGAAGAGCAAGAGTGACAAGACTTCACAGAACAGATATGCCCACATGGATGCAGCTAAGAAGAGATAAAAAAATATTATCAGCTAGATTCCCAAAGGATGTATTTTCAGTTAGTCGTCACCCTGTCAGAATGCTATTTATGCTTATTTTGAGACATTAAGCTACCCATGCTGTCAACAAATGTTATAAAGTTAAGAATTAATATCTTTGTAGTGCAAACAAGAGGACGCTGCTGGAGAGTTAGCAACGGGTACAGCTTAACTCCAGGGCACTAATGCCTCTTCTTGCCAAACAGAGAAGAAGACAGACAGCGACAGAGATATTATCACAGTGAAGCCAAAGTGATGACCCAAGTGCCAAAGAGAAGACTTTGAGCTGGTTTTAGTATTTGGTCCGTTTTTGCTTTAAATGTAAAAATCAATATGAATGTAATAACATGGAGTGAGGATATTTCTGAGACATTGGTGTAGGTGCAGTGGTGCCGTCAAACTGGAGTTGAGTTGGTCTAAAAAAGGTAACAGGTGACATCAAACTTGCACCAAATATCACATAACACTGATACTATGAGAAAATGCAAGTCTCAGCATACTTCCAAATAGGTTTGGGCTGTTTTGCTTTTTTTTTTTTTTTTATTTAGTTGTGTTTATTTACTTTACACATTACCTGTCAGTACTTCAATAGATAAATTCTCATGACTTCTCAGATATGGCTCGCAAATCATGCCAAACTTTATTGGCAACTTCATGTTCCTGTAGATTGTGCTATTTGCTTTTGACAGTGTGGCTATAACTGCTTACTGTGTATCCTTTATTCTTTTTATTTTGATTAAAAAGGCTGTTTTTTAACACTACTTGTAACACTTTCTAACACTTGACTTGTGTGCCAACACTGGGTGTTAAGACCACTAAAGCTTTCATGAATTTGACATAGCTTGACTGATGTATAGTACAGGGCTATTACTTCAAAAAAATTAAATTTGAACAAATTCAAACTGTAACCCGTTCAAATTAATTTGAAAGCAACCCATGTATCTTATTCCTAAACTATGTTGTGTAACCAACGTTGCTCCCTTCATTCATGGTGCCTCTGCTGCCTCATTGGAGTGAAAAGTTATTGTTACTGTTGAATTTTACATTGTCAGCAAACAGCTTTACCTTTATCCATAATTTTTACATATAAAAAGGTATCAAATCTAAAATGCGTCCTTCACTTCAGATGCTTTGGTGTCACGATAACCCTTTCAGCACTGGTTGCTAGTTCAGATTGCAAATAAAAAGTGACCGTCCTAATAAACAGGCCCATAGATAAGGTTAGAAGGCACATTAATAATATAGTCATGTACAGTTAAGCTAGTGTGCGTGTGCATGTTTAATGACCTACACCCCCTCTGTGAGCTGGGTACTCTTTCTCAGTGTGAGAGGGAACATTTAGCAGTGGGGTGTAAAGCCATACAAACTGAGTTATGATCACACTCACAGACAGTACGGCGTGAAACTAGACAGTCAGACAGCGGTGATGTCAGAGGGAAGGTCAACGGGAGGAAGGAGGGAGTCAGATGGATTTGAGCATGCTCGTCGATTTCCCTGTCAATCATTTAGTTGCCATGGCACTGTCTGGCAGGGCGGGGTCTAAAATTGGCTATAAATAGAGCATGGCAGGATGGAAAGAGGACAGAGGACAATTATGATACATCAGCCAGGGGTAGAGGTGTGTTCCTGCGTGTGAGCGTCTGTGTGTGTGTGTGTGTGTGTGTATATTTTTCCCCACAGTGGGTTAGTTGTAATTAATGGACTCTCTCCGGGATGGAAAACATCAATCCAAAATTAAATCTTGATGAGCTACCACCAATCGACAAACCTGAGAGCAAACACAGAACACACACACACACACACACGATCTGAGGATCATTTCCACTCAAATCCTATTTTTCTAACCTCAAACCCCAGAATTAACCAAAATTTTGACCCACTTGTTACATGTGACCACACACTCAGATATAACCCACATTTCACTTAGTCTACAAGAAGACTGATATACTTAAATCTCCTAGATTCACAGACTGACCACAGACCACCTCATCTCAGAGTGACTTACATGTCCTTATCCTTTAGCAACAAAATGTACCTACACACTTTTTTGGCTGATTCTCCTTCATTGTCTGAAGCATATTGGGTTTTTCAAGGGCACTTCGCAGAGAGTCTCAGAGAGATGATCTAATTACTGTCATTAGCAACATCTAATTGGAGCTTTAAAATTAAAAGATTAGCTCTGGCCCTAACTGTGATAACCTATTTTAGGTTTTCGGAGAGCAAGAGCGAAAGAATGGAAATGATGGAAGAGAGAGAGAGGGAGGAGGACAATGAGAAAGAGAGGGAGCGTGCTTACTAGCCGCTCACAGAAAATTAATTTGGTTCTGGGTATATCATTTGCCCCTTTAACCTCAACAATAAACACACAGAGGCTATGAGAGGCAGGGAGGAGTGCAGTGTATCTGGCCCTACAGCCCCTCTTCCATACCCTTTTAGCCTCCAACCCTCGTCTCTAATTAGCAATTGTTTTAATCCTCCTTTAATTCTGCAGACAATTGCACAATTTGTGTGCGTGTTTGTGTGTGCTTGTGTGTGTTTGTGTTGCACGCTGAGGGTCCCTCACACCATTCACCAGATTAGTCGAGCTACTCTCCGCCAAGCGTCGCCCACAGCGACCAAAGGTAATTGCTTTTTAATTAAGCCCCCGGTGCTAATCCCAATGATATTTAGCAGGCACGCACTGACACACACACACACACATACACAAACACACATACACGCATTCACACACAAACACTGAAGAGGGTGACAGAAACTAAAACAGGGAGACATTCAACAAGACCTACTCAGCTGTAAACTGGACAAATGTGTAATAGGCTTTGTTGGTATTTCTCTTTTGTCCGCAGTGGGAAGCAAGGCAGGCGGTGAAAATAAAGCCATTCATGTACTGAAGCAATAAATGAATTTTCACCCCATGCCCAATCTGAGAATAGTCCTTTAGACTGAAAATGAGCACTTGGATCGATTCTGGGCAGTGTGCGTGTGTGTCTGCGTGCACGTGCGTGTGTGATTATCAGTGACAATTCGGTGACCCAGCAAACCTCAAAGATGGAAAAAAGCAATCGCACGCTTTTATCGACCATCTCTTCCTCATTTTTTTCCCCTCTTTTCCTTCCTTTGTCAGTCTCAGCTCTCTTCTTCATGCTCTTTCTTCCAATCTTTACCACCCTTTCTCCATATCCAAGTCCCACTTTCCTCTCGTCACAACATCCCTCTCTTTCTATCATATCTTTCTTTCCTCACCTCAGTTTTTTTCCTTTAAAAAGAAAAAAAAACACTTGGCAGCCATTTTCTTCTCTGTCATGACATGTTCTCCTTCCTCTTCTGCCTTTTGAGTCACCCTCCTTGCTTCCTTTTCAAGGAAGCCAGACTCATCTCCTCCGGGATGATAAGTAAATATCTCCCTCTCCTCAGACATTTGGGTGGTAACTATGAAATATGCTGAATCAATGAACACCCACACTTGCAGCACTGTAGTAAATCTAATTTGATTACTCGTTGCATCAAACTGCTCAGAATTTGCTTTGATGTCTATGGTTTAATGTGTGAAGGTACCACTCAAGCAGAGTTAAAGCTTATGTTGGGCTGTCTTGCACAAACATTCTCGTTTCACACGCTGATCCTCTCCTGTGATCTCTGGTCCCACTCTCAACTTTCTTGAATATCACACATTTGATGTAGCTGTCTCATTTCTAATCTTCTAACCACGTTGCGTGAAAAGGACATTTCTGACTTAATGCGTCTTTTTCGTTTCACCAAAATCGGCTCAGCGCAGAAACTACATGTCAAGCAGGAACTCCTTTGGGTAAAGTTAAGATTCTAAAGAAAACTCGGCTCGATATTTCTGTAAAGCGATTCCAACTACACATCAAACTCTTTTTTTCCACACGGTTTTACGAAGTTGTATTTCTGGTGTTGCATTTGACTCTGGCTCCACTAGCAGGCTGTACCCTGCTGCGGATTACAGACTATATATAGCACGATTTATCTTTAATCTCCCTGTGATATAACAGCGGAAAACATTTGCAGTTGCTCTTTGTTTTTGCCGCAACCACTATATTTACCTCTAAGGGCACGCTGAGTGCACTATCCTTCTCCTTTAACAACTGCACACTGCTATTTCCTTCATTCCTATACCTTCTGGATGTGTCTGATATTCTTTTTCTCCATTTACCCTACATTCTTTGGGTGCAGCTTTTCTCCTAAACCCCCTTTGTCTTCATTTAAGCCGCTGACAGCCCCAAGTCAGGGAACTTGCCCACGTAAAAGGTGTAAACTGCTCGTGTAACTGCATTTCCAATGTTTAATGATTCCTTCATTAAGGTATTGTGTAAAAAATGTGGAATTTCATTTTAGGAAACATCTGTCTTGAGGAGGCTGCTACAGGAAGACTCTTTAAAGAAAATATGCAGCATGCATGCAAACACACACACACACACACACACACACACACACACACACACACACACAAAAGGCCAAGAGAAAAGCATACACACACAAACTTGCATCCAACCTAGGGCTGTTAAAGCAAACCACATATGATGTGTGAGTGGGCGTAGTTTCGGTGATGGAAACTGGCCCTCCGAGGATCTGACCCTGCGTGATGAGATGTTGCCGTGTCAGAGAAAGCATTTGATCAATGTTTTAGCAGCATGTAATGATCTGCTTCATAAGCATGGCATCAAGGCAGGCTCAAGTAGCATGTAAGCCATCTGTCTAAGACTTGAGGAAAAGATGGGCAGAAGGTTTTAAGGAAGATGGGAGAAAAAAGAAGGAGAGCATGAATGATTTAGGAGTGGCATGCAAAGAGCAGATGACGGCGTAAATAGAAAGAGGAGGATGTGAGCCAGAACATATGCTAACTTACTGGCTTACTGAGGGGTGGTACTTGGCAATTGGAACAGAGAGAGGTGATGACAGGAAAGAGAAAAAGACAAGTACTGTAAGAGGGGAGACTGGGGATAGATTCAAAATTCTCAGCTAAAAAAAGTTCAAAGTTTTTCTTTCATTTTGTGTGACTGTATAAAGCGCCTATAAAGGTGGTTAATTGATCAACGAAATCAAAGAAATGCTTGTCTCTACAGAAAGGGCGACATTCAGAAACAGAATGACTTTCGCTCAGATGTGAATAAAAGATATAAGCAGTGATAAATCACTGAAAATGCGCACTGCGTCTTCCACAAAACAGACGAAATTCGAAATCCTTTGGGCTCAGTGCACCACGAAAATAAAAAACCAAACCAGTGAGACGGAGCAGGAGCAGACATTATCATCCTGAACACGTGCCACTTCTTTTTAAAGAACTAATTACCCTTGACAAGAGAGGCAAAAATTACCAAAGGTAGAAGATCACAAAGGAGAAAGAATGAGTGTTAAGGACAGCAGAAGGAAAAAGGAGGAAGGAGCAAAGAGGAGATAAGTAAAGGTGAGGAAAGGTGAGAAAAGGAAAAACCAATGTGATTTCTAGGTACAATCTGAATAATAATAATTGGGTCAATCCTTTTCTGTTCATTAGTCTGGCCTCATGTTATCGCTTGTATGTGTGTGTAATGCTGATTGAGTGAGAGCCACTATGTGTGAGAGTGTGCCTGTGTGAGGATTAAGCGCCGTAATCTCTCCTCCAATCTGAAACTGTGATATACAGCTGCACAGACGCTCAAATACACACAGACGCAACACAATATGGACTCTGAGTCAGCACTGTGTTTGTGTCCTTACCATGGATATTGGCAGGGTGGGACACGGGCAGCGCGCAGAGCCCAGACCTTGTCCCTGTAGATTGATTGTCAGACCAAGAATAGAAGGAGAAGCAAAGGAAAAATGATTGCACCCCTCATTTTATTTCCCCCACTTAGGTTGCCCCCTGGGTCGCACCTTGACTTGGTCTGGCACCCAGTGAGGGCCACAGTATAGGGAGGGTGAGAGCGAGTTGGAAGGTCAGGGAGACTTCATGCTGGCAACAGAAATTGCCACCTCCTGCCTATTACTTCAGGTCAATGTGTCTTTCTCTCTATTACTACTGTATGTTGGTCTCTACAAGTCTCTTAGTGCATTTAAAGATTTTTTTTCCCCAGCTCTTTACAGATGGTCGTGACATGACGGAGAGCAAAGAACAGAGGGAGGAAATCTTGAGATGGAGCTGAATGCATCACTGTGAAGTATGTGTCTTCTGGTGCCTTTTGTCCACTGAGCCTGCGGGACATCGTAATCTCTAACCCGTCTCAGCTTGGTGTGATCCGGCTCGGGGACTGTGGCTCAGCCATAGATCATGATGTCAGGTGAGTTAGAGGGTTCAGGCCTAGTCTGCTGTCTGAAAACAAACAAGTCTGCCAGTGAGGGCTGGGTATTGAACCTCAATGTGTCACCAAAAATGTGTCTGTGGCATCAAGTATCATGTAAAGCGCTGAAAATAAACATCAGTTGTTTGCTCACATTATACATTCGTTGATCAGATTATTCTCAGTTAAGTCAGAACTTTTACAATTGTACTGTATTTTATAGCTTGATAAGTTCATATAAAATGACCAAAGAAACCAAACGCTAAAAAACACTACTTTGAAAACAAGCTACACTTCAATAATTCTCTGTGGAAAGTTGTGCGTCTGTCTCCCTCTTTTTTTTTCCAGCCCTTCCAAACAACAAACTGTTGTTTACTCTGGCCATCGCATGTTGAGGGGCTAGGTGGTTACAGGGCTTTCTGTCACTATGAAGTCTTTCTGTGGATAAACGGGCATTAGCAGGTTTAGCTTACTGTTGGGGCTGGCATTGAAAGCCACTAATGGAGCAGTGTGCATCCATAGCTTTAGTGCACAAAAACACAAACTCAACACACGCACACATCCATTACTGGCTCAATAAATGGGTTTACTGGATGTGGGAGAGACAAAGTAGTATATGTAGAGCAAGGGAAGAGATGGAGATTGAAGGAGTTTCTCTCCATTTCTATTTGCATCTAATAGTATCAAATGTAGTTAACTATATATTATGTTACCTAATGCCAGGATGGCATTTGTCAATCTCGCAGCAAGTGTTGCGGTCCTCATCTCCTCATCGCTGAATGGTCACTTGCTGCAGTAACAGCAATTGAGAGCAGCAGAGCGGCTTAACTCTGGGCTGTATCTGTGATTTAAGTGCTATTACAAATCACCATTACTGCCAATAGGAAGTCCATCTGCTGTGATTTACATGTAATGTTGATTGGAAGGGGAATCACGTCTTCATTTTCTGTTTATTGTCCCTGCCCTCTCCAATACCGCCTTGATGAATTTAAATGATCTGCATTTATGAATCTGTTACCACATAATTCTCCCGCCTGTGACTCATTACTCAGGCTAGCAGCGGAGCCTTTACACACTGAGGGCGTTTTTTTTTTTTTTGTGCGATTAATTTGCACATCAATATATTTTTCTGAACTGTTGTTTTTGTCATGAGTACTTTCAGACAGAACGCGAATATTATGCTGCGAAAAAAGTGAAATACGAGGTCGGTTTTTCTAAGCTTTTGCTCCGCGAATAAAGGCATCAACCAATCATGTTGTGTGGGATGGATGTCACGTCACAGCTCCTAATGACAATAGCGGACCTGTTGATTGTTTGTGTTTCTCATCACCCTGTATTGTATGGCAAAGGACAAAAGACACGGAGACCCCCCTGCATTTTTTTTTTACACTCCGCTTCTACTTCTGTCACGTTTAGTGAAGCGTAACGGGCACAGACAGCTGTTTAAATCACACAAATGATCCTGCTGTATATGTGTTTTGAACTCATTAACCGTACCAACATGGATTGATCAAGGCTCCCAGTCTATCTGTGAGTTTGCCTGTTTCATTACAGGCATATTCCCCTCACTCGCTACATAAAATCAATGAATCAATAAATACAAACACTGTCAATTTCTTCCTGTGGAGCCGACATGAAAACTATTTAGGTTCAGTAAATTTCTGCTGTCAGTCAGCCTGGTGAAAGGCAGTTTTGCCAGCCGCTGTCATCTCAGTTCCCCAGGAGCTGCGGCTGACAGAAAGCTGGATCTGTGGACAGAGACGCTGAACCCAGGTTGGAGATCATCATCATGGGATGATGTTGAATCCATCATTTTTTCTGAAGAATGAACTGTCGCAAATTCTTTCGCCATTTCGTGTTTCTGTCGCAAATTCGTATCGCTACCAGTATAAATAGTTTTGATGTGAAATATTCATAAATGTGTATATGCATGTGTGTGTGTTTAATAGAGAGCAGAATGCATTGTGGGTATGCGTGTCCATAAAATAAATGTGTGTGAGCATGTGAGTGGTGGGGTGGGGGGGATATCTACCTGCACCTGGGGCTCTAGCTGCTAATGCTAACACTTGCTAAAAACCAAGAGGACCCTGGTGCAGCTCAAGGACGGGGAGGTCAGACAGCTGGGCTCTATGCCCATACCTGAGTCACCTGTCCTGGGGTAGCAGTGAGCCAGGAGCAAAGGTGAATGGAGTGTGGCACCCAAAGGCCAAAGTATTTGCCAGACAAACAGTAGGAAAGACAAGGCATGACTTCACACTGTCACTGCTTTAGGGCTGTTTCTAAAGAGGGCTTTGGCACACACACACACACACACGCACACGCGCACACACACACACACACGCACACACACAGTAGGAGCCAATGCCACAGTAATGAGAGTAGGAGGACACTCCTCAGGAGAGAGGTGGGCCCTTCAGCCAATTCGCAGCTAGTGATTACACACACAGAGAGACAGAGCAGAGCAAAAGTGAGGAGACGAAATGAGCCGCTGGGGCCTTCTCTGTATGCCTCAGTATAAACTAACCAGGCATGCTACTCACAAGTACTCTTTACCAATAAAATACTCATGATACTACAGCAAGAACACAAGAGAGCACGGACTCGAGGACAGAGGAAGGGGAAAAGAAAGGATCAGGAGACGACACAGATTCACTGAACCTCACATTTACATTTAAGGCATTTAGCTGATGTCCTTAATGGCGTGCAAATCGGTGTGTGGGATAAATGTACTGTAGGCCCATATACATAAGTAAAGCCTTAAGGTGTATTGTATAGATGTTAAACTTCTCTAATAGCGTACAACCTCATTAAACATTATTGCTTTGAATTGGGAAAGAGGGAGAGGAAAACAATTTGCGCACCAAATAATAGAAGCAATTCTAAAAACAGTTCAAGTTAAATGGTTTCTGCTTGCTAGGACTGCAAAGCTCATTATTATACATCAACATAATGAGTGCCGTTAAAGCTGCAGACAAACGCACATACACCCAAAAGCCACCAGTAAAGCTCGATTAACAGGAAAAGACGACTAAGAGGTTATGACTCAGTAGATCTTATAAACTTTCCCATCATTCATAGCTTGGCGAGCTGGCACTGCGGTCAGCCTGCTCTATCCTGCCACTGTTAGACATAGTGAGGACCAATGTGATGGAGGTCAATATGTTTTAGAAGATAAGCTTGGGCTTGCAGCTTAATTGGACTGCCAGGGGTAAAATACAGCCTGTATGTAATATACAGCCTTCATGTCACTGGGCCTGATGACAACAAGAATTGTTGACCTAGTCAGATCAGCTGAAAATTATTGATATGTTGATTTTTTTTCAACTACAGCATGGTATAACTATGGTATGCTCCCCAAGAAAGTAAAGGATATCAAATATAACGCTTTTCATAACGGCTCACCTACACTATTACAGTTGTTACATTTAGTACTAATCAATATATATCTACTCAAAGAGGGAACACTAGTCTATTTAAGAGAATCAGACAATGTCCAGGTGAGCTGTTTAAGGACCAGCGCTGTCCCGCAGCAGAGAGAACAGCCGGGCCCGAGAGGGTGAGCCCCGAGCAAATCCATCATCCAGAAGTCGCTGTTCCAGTCTGGCGGCCAGTGAGCGCACCCCAGGGAGACAGGACAAGCCCGGCATTACTGATTCCCCCAAGAGGAAGGCCAAACGAAGCTGGAATGACTGATGCAACCCAGGGGAGGGTAATCGAGTGTGGAATGACTGATGCATCCCGTCGGTAGGGGCGCAATCCAGGAAGGTCTTGCCTCTAAAGATGCTGAACGGAGCCAAATGAGAGTTTCAGATCCAAAAGTTAAGTGTTGGTCTACGCAGAAAGAAGTTCACAATGAAAGAAAGCTTCAGTGTTGGTTGTGAAGTTACTGTGCTAGTACAGGGCTGTGGGAAATATTTGCATTTGCTTGCTTTTTCCCAGAATTGGTTAAATAAGAATAGGTAAGCACAGCATCCAGAGTAAAAACATTACTAATGCCTAATGCTCTGTTTATTGCTCTCTAGCAATCAATGTTCTACCAAGTCTTGTCCTCGTGCCATCCTTAGACTAGAGATAAGTAAAGCCTGTCAACAACTTCATGCAGTCTTTACTCGTCGATCGCACATTGGCAAAAATACAAAGAAAGATTGACAAACAACCAAATCCACTCCATAGGAAAAAAAAAGGGTGGAGCACTCAAGAGCGATGGATTTATGGATTAAAGATGGATTAAGTTGACCCGCCACATGTTTGTTGAGGCATGATTGAAGCTGGCGAGTAATCAGAAACTGGTCTGATGCATTAGTCTCTCTCTCTTTCTCTCTCTCTCTGTGCAGCTGTACAGCTCCTCCCCTCTGCCCTCTGACTTAGAGTGGGTCAGTGTTGTGCAATGAAAGAGAGACAGCAATGAAGATAAGCGATCAATAATGATCACCAGTGGTACAAAATGACAGTAAGTTCACCACCCGGCACCAGTCATTTCCTCTACGGTGAAATCGATAGAGCTGACAAACGGCTTTAACGGGTTACAGAGTGGTACAACTGATTTTGTGTTTTTTGTCAAGAACATCAAGAACACAGTCTGGTAAGCGTTTCAACTGAACGTGTGTGTCAGCAACATGTTCAGAAGTGTTTCGTTTCAGCATTTTAATTACTTAGTAGTAGCAAAGTTGGTTAATAACTTTAAGAGATTTAATTGTTCATTAAAGCCATTATAGAGCAAACTCTCTCATCGCTGCTTTGACCACAGATGAACGCTCATTTTCACTAACACACATTTTCACTATATCCTGTTACTATGCTACTCGCGACCACAAAAATACAGTACACACACTGTCTAAAAATAAAACACAACACACATTCTTCTCTGCCTTTGTTTCTTTTACGCCTTCGCCGCTATAGTCAAAACTCACTTCAAAACTGACAGTAGGCAGAAAAAAATGCATACACACAAACACACACACCTCAACGGGGATGCACAGTTGGAATTATTACTTGTTATGCAGGGAAAAAGTGCCAAAAATCAGTGAGGTATATTTAAAACGACATACTGTGGAGGTGACAGAGTCCCCAAAACAACATTGGCTGGAACAGAATGTCTTGACAACCAAATGACTCATGAATAAATAGACCAAAAATAGAGGAGAAAGGATGGATGATGCAGAGATAAGACTACTTGGTGAGCTACTCCACATTTGAAAAGAAAGGATATTTACAATGAAGTAAACAGTCTCAAAAACAAGCCCGAAAACCTCAAACAGACTCCAAAACATGCAAGACAATTAAAGTTTTGGGAGCTGAGCCAAATCATTAAAAAAAAAATAAAAAAGATAAAAATAAACTGCGCACACATGCAAGTTTAAACCCCATTTCCATCCGATTCAAAAGAAAAAAAAAAAGAAAAGAAGAAAAAACAAAAACAAAAACTCTGTTCTCCAGCCCGCTCTCTATCTCTCTCTCTCTCTCTCTCCTGGAGTCCACGTACCTTGCAGAGTTTCTGGTAGCGTGGCGAGGAGATGGCCATCCTCTGGAGCCTGTGTAGGAAGACCACCACTTTCTGGAGGGAGGTCCGGACCATGGCCATCATCTTAAGACTGCTACAAGTCTGCAGCAGCCTGCTCCTGGTCCGCATGCTAGCACTGCCCTACCCCGCTCATATTGTTCTCCCTCTCCCTCTCCCTAGCCAGCCGACCAGACCCCAGCCAAGCTGACGTGATGCACACACATACACATGCACACACACACACACACACACACACACACAGAGGGGAGAGAAAGAAAAAAAAAAAAAAACACGCACTCGTACTCAGCTCAGCATGCCCCCACGTTTCATCACATATACACACACACGCTACACAGAGTGAGCGCAGCCTCACTTATCTCTCTCTCTCTCTCTCTCTTCATAAACAGTCACTCCAACACAGCTCTCGGCATGCACACACACACTTTACACACACATGTGATGATGCAGGCGAGCAGGACAAGACGAGACACTCACTTTCTCCTCCACGCGGACATTCACACCCGCACTCCGACCGCAGAGCCAGAAGAGAATCAAACAAATCTCTTGTGACGGCACCCTGCACAGAGTCAGAGGAGGGTGACGAAGAAAAAGGAAATTAAGACGAAGACGGAGAAGAAGAAACAAGGGGGAGAAGAGTGAAAAGTGCCGGCGAGCAGGCAAGAGAGCAGAGAGAGAGGAAGGCACGAGTTGCACTGGACGAGAAGACAGAAGCCGGTCGTATGCAGCTCACTTTTTACTGCCACTGATCCAGAGAGAGAAAGAGAGGGAACGAGAAAGAGAGAGAGAGAGAGAGACGGAGAAAAAGAGAGATAGTGCTCCTTATGGACCACTGGATGAGAGAGAGAGAGAGAAAGCGGAGGAGAAAAGAAGGAGCGAGATCGGAAGCAGCGGTGTAAGGGACGGCAACAACTGCCTCTGCCGTGGAGGACATTACGCAAGGCAACCAACAGATCAATGAGCGAGAGACAGACAAAGAGAGAGAGAGAGAGAGAGAGAGAGAGAAAGCTACGGTGAAAGAGAGGGGGACTGAGCAAGAACTCGGCGCACAAATGAGATGCACGCACACACAATAGAGTTACAAAGGAGGAGGAATTATTGTGGGCGTCCAGGGTTCCTGGAAGCAAAAGTCCCATTCAAATTCTGCACAGACGGTTATAGGTGATTGGCAGTTAGAGCACTTCTTGGCTTCTCGGATGGACATGAAACACTTGTAGTTGAATCACCAGTGCAAAAGACGAGCCACTGCATTAGAAAATATGTTTCATTGATAAAAAAGTTAAAGCCTGTGTACATAAAAATGTCTACAAATGTCCAAAAGTCTACCAAAGAGCTTTTCAGTAAGGAAAATCAAATTACAGAGCTTAAATTTCTTTGGTGTGTGCTACTGACAGCTAACTGAAGCTCAAGATTACACTTTGTAAACACTTGTTAATGCAACTTAAATCAGTCCTCTTCAGATTCAGAGTCGATTACAGACAGATTCAGCAACTATAGTTTGGTGTTGTAACTGTCAAAACATGATTTCTTGAAAAATAGAGGTGATGTTTGAGCATGAAAATTCATTTTTGACTTTGGAAACAGTAGTTTGATGAAGATGTCTTAACTCAAGGTCCAAATCTCATGGTCTTCCTCACAGGATGATGAGGGTTTGAATTTTCCATGTTTGTTGTATCTGTTTAACAACTGAGCAAACTCCCACCTGGGTAAGCTAGTGGACCCAAATTAAGATTTTTTTTTTTTTGTTGAAAGTTGAAATAGTTAAAAGATGATGGTCATGACATAAACTTACTTAACATACTCCTGTGTTTCTATGTTGAGGAGCATTGAGGATAACATTAAAACGTGTATTCCTACTTCACAACTTAATGGGAGAGGATGACAGTCTGCGTATGTGTGGGGGAGACAGAAAGAGCATGAGTGTTTGTCACCGTGTTATGTTTGTGTGGTCCAAATGCAGCTTTTAAAAGATTAGCCGAGAGGCTTCACTGGAAAACGGCAGATTAAAGATGAGGGAAAGAAAAAGTGGGAGGAAAGTAGAGCTGGAGGAAAGAGAAAGTAGGAGGGCAAGGTCACGAGACAGTAAAAGGCTTTTAAGCATCTCTCATCGGCACAGAAAACGGCTAAATCTGTGGACAATAAATCTGTCGGGAAGCACACGCGTATCGCAGAGATGACATCAAGAGACAAAAAAAGGGTAGCAGAAGAAAAAGAGAGTCAAGTAAATGCAAAGATAGGTGCACAATCAACAGAGATTATCATGAGCAGCCTGTTCAGCTCCTACAAAGCCTCTGACCACACAGTGTTACACGCAGGTGGGTATTTTAAACCTATTCATGTTGAGTTTGACTTTTATTTGAAGTGCTGCTGAAAAACATTCGCTCTCTCCCCAACCGCAAGACAAGAGGCATTTATTTGAAGTGAGGATGAAAACCTCTGTATCGCCTGAGAGCAGCATGGAACGCAGCGTGTTTCACGCCGACGGTTGCCCCGTAACTATGACTCATTTAAAACAAGCACAAAATGACACACATACAGAAACAGTGTATTCAGTATGACACTACTGCACTTGGTCCCTGTTTGTGTCGGTGTATACGGATGCACAGAGACTCGGAGGCAGCAAGGAGAAATGAGTACAAACAAATTAACATAGATAAATTCCTTTTAACCAACATGCAGCTCACCTACAGACTGCTAGAGAGTAATCACCGTTTACCAGCATGCTCATGCACGTATATATACACACACACACAGTCACTGGAAGAGAGGATTCTGATGAGCTTGTTGAAGAGCTCTGTTTAGACAAGGTTTAACTGGCTACACCGTTCATTTCAGTCATTCCTGTCAGTATTGACACTGATTCACAGGGAATTACAAGGGGAGACTGAGTGTTTTGTTGGCTCAGTGTTAATGGCACTGACAGTACCAGGTCTCACCTAAGAGGTTGTAGGAGGCTTGTATGTCTCTGCTGCTCACATTTCAATGGTCAGCGCACACACACACAGCTTCAATTATCAAGCCCACAGTCAAACATCTTTGCACCTTTGCTCGTTTATGTTGGATGCCATTATCGCTATATCTTCTGCCATGTGTGACGGAGTGTTTGGCAACATCATATACCGTGAGACGTCAGAAGATAAGTTTTGTTATACTGTTTTCAGTGTTCAGTGTGATGGTATTCCACTTAACCTCTATGTTCTCAGGAAATTTCAGTCAATGTCCCACATTTGTATTTGTCACCACTCCTGACCACTCACCAACTGTGAGCTTAATATGGAAACAGCAGTCAAAAAGACAATGGCCCGTGGATAGAAACTGTGATTAAAGTAACTCGACACTGAACAGCGGCAGAGCAGTGTGAGTTAATGTAAGGGTGGGGTGGCAACTCTCTATGTTAACACTCATCCTCCAAAGCTCAAAGAGTGTGTCCATTTCATTAACCCACTTTCTAGACTTGAGTGCCATCCATCAATCTTAACTCCAACTGAGACAGAGAAGGAAATGAAAGAAGAAACAGAAGTATAACCATTTAACCGATAACCATTTCAGAAAGATCCACTGACATTTTGGCACCCTGGTATTAAAAGATGTTCTTCTCCGACTGATATCGTAATTAAAGTTCAACTGAATTACTTCATCATCGCATTTAACCATGCACTTAAACTTTGAGATGACTTTCACAGACTTTTTAGGAATAAAATCCAACAGTATACAGTATGTGTCCTTTAAAATAAAAAGGGCATACAATGACGGATCATATTCAATACAACAATTTTGGATCACTGAAACAGGTGAAATTTGACATTAATATCCATTTCCACCCAAAATATCAGAATTGTATTAAATCCAGCCAGGCCTCAACAATGAGCTACAAAAGTCTCCAAGTCTCCACCAACCTAACAAATCCTCAGAAATCTTTTGTTGCCATACATGCAGTGATTCAGCGTCATTCTTCCCTATAACCTTGGCCTGTTGTTACATAACTGGAAGCTGGAAACTGAAGTGATATTACTGTGGCATTCAAGATGACGAAACCACAAATGTTATTATTGGACTAAAGCTTTCAGTTATGAAATATGTACGACATTGCAGCGTCTTTCTGTCCTTTCTCAGAGACAGCTTCAAGGTTATCTGAGTGTCAGGAAGTTTGGATAAACACACATATATTATGTACCTTCAAATGATTGACGCTTTCTAAAAAGGAAAAAAACGGTGCGCTCAAATGAAAGCAACGCACAATCCAAAAGAGATGAGAACAAGTCTTACGGGGTAAGCATTTTTTAAAAAGACTTCAGTGGCATCTAAAAAAGGAAGATTAGTACTTCCTCTATCTGTTGAAATGGTAAGGTGAAGTGATTTGAGGATTAAAATGTTACATAAAGCATAAGATGATGTACGTCGACAGACTCCCTCAGGGAAGGTCTGGGTAAATGACAAGCTAGTGAGAGGAAGCAAAAACACACATACACACACACAAATACACACACGCACTGAATTCCTAAGCAGCATAGGACAAGAGGATCAATGAGCTGCACTCAAGGCATACAAGCACTCAGATGCCCTCTGTATGCCCTCTCATTCACACATCTTTAACCAGCAGCGCACACATGGATGCACCCACGCACCAGCCCCAACCCTAGTTCTGTTGGTGAAGGCTGTGTTAATGAAGGATGACACGGAGATAATAGGCTAACACCTGTGCATATATACCGCGCACACACACACACACTTTCTCTATCAGTTAAAAGCCCTACCTCCAGTTGTCGTCTCAGCTCCTTCACGTGGACGGAGTCCTGTGACAGGTCTTCCCTCTGAGAGGCGTCGGCCAGAACGTTGACAGTGGTCTCCGCCTCCTGGAGCCACTTGAGGAAGGACTCCAGCTCCCTGAGAGACATCTGCAGGCCCTTCAGTTCATTGTCCAACTGGGCGTGCCGATCACTTGTCCTGCCAATCATTATCAATAGGTCAAATACTGTATTCTTCTATGCATGACAAAACACGTGCTTTATGATTTATAACTCAATACTGGCTGCGATGTCATTGTGTCGGTGTGAGTGTGCACCTGTTGTTGATGCTGTTCCAGGTAGCGTTGTGTTTGTCGGTGACCTCTTTGATCCTCCTGGTGTCGTCAGTAGAATACTCCCGCAAAAGATGATTGGACAGCTCGTTGAAGGCCGCAACTGTCGCTTGGCCTCGGCCCAGGTCTTGGAGAAACACCTGTAAAACAATCAACAGGGTGGTGTTAGGTTCATCATGATGTGACAGATATGACTCAGCCATTATGTGTCACTGTGAGAGACTCTGTTATAGACTTCTGCATTTTTTATGTTGTTTACGTGCATGCAAGGTTTTCTATATATCATTGTGGCTTAACATCTGCTTTTAGTTAGACAAATTGCTATGTAAGAATATTAATGACCTAGTCACTAAACTTAATGAAATTAAATTAAGCTTCAGCTATTAAAAACACAAAGAAATCTGTTATTCTACTGCTCAGCCATCTGACATTGTTAGTTTAACCTCTACTTAATCAAGCAGCTTATATAAGACCCAACTGTTATTCATAAAGCCAAATTATTATTTTAAATTTAGCATTAGAAAATAAGTCACCCATATTTGACCCCGAGGTTCTTATTCTCTTAACAAAAGGAACACTTCACTATTTTAAATGGACTATTACTCATCATTACACAGCTGCACAGACTAGGAGCAATCCACAGTTACATGCTGGATTCTGTTAAACTCAGTTGCCCTCTAGTGTTCGGTTCCTACAATGATTCAGACTCAGTCATGAGGCATGAGAATTTGTTTCCAGAAACTCTCGGGCCAAGTCATCATCTCAAATTAAAATGATGGATGATGTAGGTGTTTGAATGTTATTAAGGTTCAGAGTGATACTGCAGAGAGGTGATTTATTCATTCCCACCTTGTACAGACTCAAACAGCGCTGTTCAAACTCATAAAGGGTTTCTAATGTTTTATAAAGTAAAGTTTGGTTAAGATTTTTCTCGCTATTAGGAGAGTGAGTAATACAATTCCCTTGAGTGCTTTTCTAGTCTACCTTAATGACAAGGATGCAGAATCACAGTGAATGACCTCGGGAAGGACAGGCAACAGAAACCCTGGGGACAATGAGAGAAGGTTGAACAGTGAAACTCTTCTCTAACCTTGTTGTCAGCAAGCTGTTTAGTCAGGGGATCTTGGGACTGCTGGAGCAGGTTGTGGAAGTGTCCTTCGTTGTGCCCAATAAGGGCCTTCACCTCCTTCCTCTGCTCCTCCCACTGGTTGCTGTGGCCAATCATGTTGTCCAGCTGCTGGAGCCGTGCCTCAACACCATGCTGCGTGCTGTCCCACTGGCTACGCACCTTCTCCACTACAGACAGGGACAGATGCATATTCCAAAAGCAGAGACAAACAGAGAGTGATGATGATGAAATGCTAAGAGATACACATAAAACCGAACACCAAAAAAAACAAATAAAATAGGTAAACCAAACCAAACCAAAAAAATTATATTCTCTCTGCCATCTTTGGTGATTTCTGTGATTTTGAAAAAACAGTGCCTGTTAAATTTTTCTCATGTGATCGTCCTTTTCTGTACATACGTTTCTCAGTAATGGATGTGCGAACGTCCAGGTTAGAGGTCTTGTTTTTGATGTTCTGTGCCAGGGTGAAAATGTCCTCTAGCTGGGGGTGACGCTGCTCCAGGTCACTTTTAGTCACCTGCCAGGACGAAGCACAAATACATACCAGCAGTCACACAAAAATTTGACAACATAGGAAGGCATTTGGCAGTTCAATTTTACAAAAAATATGTGCTATTCCCTTTAAAAATCACACAACCATACCCCAACTTCTCTGTCCCTCTTCTCTGCACTCCAGTTATTACCTGAAGACGTCCCATGGTGGTCCTGATCTCCTCTATGTCTCCCACAGTGACAATATTAGACTTGAGCATCTGGGTGATAAGGAGGAGCCAGTCTGCCAGCTCGGTGGCTGTCTCATTGAGGTCGGTGGGCGCCACGGTGTCTGCTGTGTGCGGGGTTTGGTGATGGGGGTCCTCGCTCACCAGGCTAGCCATCTGCACAGCTGAGGGGACTGCAGACACTGGAGCGAGGCAAAAAAAAAAAAAGGCAGGGAACTCAAGGCGAGTAATGTTGACATATAGGGCTTCTTTAAAAAGGAAATGATGCAATGAACATTAAAGATGCTACAGCAGAGTGAGAGAGGAGGTGCTGTCAGATGGCTCTCGGAGGATAGTGGCATCACACAAAATCATGATGAATGAGGCGTCGGGGCTTGTTCAGTGTTACACAACCAGGACTTTGTTGCTCACCTCTTATTTGTTATTTCATCATGCATTTTCATGCTCCAAATTAAACCAGGCCGAGAGGGAATTCAAATCTGTCACCTGAGTGCTTATTACCTCTAAGCGAGTGAATGTTTATATGCTTTTCATTTCCTGTTAATGATCTATAAGATTCAAATATCCAATTTTCTCTGTCTCATTAAAAGCTTAATACTTCATTGGGACTATGTTTTGCCTCTTCATTTCTGTGCTCTTGATGTATAATGAAGTCAGAGGGAGTGATTCAGAAATAAGAATTCCTGAGATGTCTTTACCGAGTTGCTGGTGCTGGACGACATGCTGGTGGTGTGTCCATGAAGGGACAGGTGGCGGGAGCGATTCCCTCAGTCGCCCATCCAGAGCTTTCCAGTCAGCTGCCAGCTGCTCTACCTTACTCTACACACATGAAAACACAGAGGGGCACATACGTACAATTAAAAAAATAGTACAGTATATTATTAAGAAACAGAGTGTAGCTGTAGTAGTGCTTTAACCTTGCAATATGGTATAATTATACAGTATTCAACAATTAGCAGTGTTTCTTTATTAAATCATATTACTATGGAAACTGGGACCTTTTCCTGAGGTAGCAGCTGCTGTCGTCTCTGTAGCTCAATAGAATGAGCCAACAGGTCCTCAAGGTCCTTCTTCCTGTCTTTCATGGAGGCCTCAAGAGCCTACAACAGGTAAAAGCTAGTTTTAGGTACAAAGTGTTGCGTATGTGTGTATGTGATAACTGAATTTTCAGTAAGTTTCGGTGTGCTGGTTCTTGGGATGTATCTACCAGTGCCTGGCCAGGAGTGAGGCCCCTGGTTGTGATTGTCTGGTGTGTGACGACAACCCAGTCAGTGAGCCTGTTCATTCTGTCCTGGAACTGTGCGTGACTCTGCAGGTTGGTCTCCACCTCTCCCACTTTTTCTAACAACTCGTGGGTTACCTGTAAAGGAAAGGGAAAGTAAAGGAGGGAGGAAGAAAGACAGGGGAGTTTATGTGACAATACTCATATACTCTATTTTTCACCCAAGACAACGCCTCTGATAAAAAGCAGAGTAACAAACTAATAAAAAAGCATTTTTGCAAGTTGGAGTATGGGCTTGCAGTTGTCATGTAAAAACTCTCACCTTGCTCCAGTTGAGGTTGATGACTCTTAGTTTGCCAACATGCTGGTCTCTGTTTTGAGGGCTCACACTCGGACTGGCCAGGATCTGAGGGGCGTACTTGTTCAGCCAACCGAGGCGCTCATTCTGCGCATCAAGTTCATCAGCAAGGGCCTGCAAGGAAAGTGAAATTGTAATTGCAAATCAAGAAAAAGGAAATCAAGAAGTAATGTTTTCCAGGTCAGCAGTAGAATATCGGGTAGTTGTACATGGCCTAAAACTTCACTGGCATTCACTTTCTGCAATGTGTCTCCACAGGGCAGAAAACTCTGGCAGAGGTTGTTGTCGAGAAGGAATGAAGACAGAAAACACAGAGTGATTGTCAACAAAATTGCATTGTTCAAAACAAGAGATGTGAAAGGCCAGTTCTGCGAATGTTTGCTGGGTTTGACAGGTTTTGCACCAAGTAGGAATGATTGAGATACAGGGAGCGACTTGTGGGTACAGCGAGGCAAGAAGGGCAAAAGAGCAAAGACACAGCAGGAAACAGCAACACAGTCAGAGCTGACCATTACAACAGCTGAATCTACCGGCTGTGGAATGGAGATAGAAATCACTGCGCTTCGATAAAGCGTCAGGTAACTAATACGAACTTGGTCATGTTTTGGTCCTTGCTGTACCTTGAGTTCTTTCAGGTTTTTGTCGGTGGCATTGACAGGCAGGGTAATAACAGCGTTTTCTGCCTGTTCCAGCCACAAAGCCAGCTCCTCACGTCTCCTCACCAGGTCTGACAGGGCCGGGTCCCCTCCAGCCAGCCTGCACACATACATACATACATTATGCACTAAGATAGGGATCTCCATTTCCCCCAGGTTGCAGGCTTAATCTTGAAATTTACATTTAAATTGCTGTTATAGACTGATTGACCACACTGATAATGTTAACCTGCCAAACACCGATAAAGAAACAAAGTGTGTCAGAGGTGGAGAGGAAGCGCTAACCTCTGTGCTACATTATACTGTAAAACCAAGACTTGATTCAAAACCAGACACAGCAATGATTGTGTCAGAATTCAAATTTGACTACAATACTGTATATTCCCATAATCTTTCTTATCCATACAACCTCATTTACATGGCATCCATGGTGTTTCCTTGGATACGCTACCTGCGCTGTCTGTCCAGGACCTGACGGTTGACAGCTCTCCAACGCTGACCCAGTGCATCTAGCTTTTCTTCAAGCAGGGGTCCGTCAGGGGATGACAACTGCCCAATTATCTGCTCTCCGGTGCGGATCAGTACAGCTAGGACGGGCTTGTGGCTGGCAAGGCCTTCCTCCAGCTCCTAAAATAAGTAAAAAGGGATGAAAGAGAGCATGACAGACAGAGAAGAAAAAAAAGCCTCAAAAAAAAAAAAAAAGGTGAAATCTGGGATCAATCACACAGCATAAGCCGATTCACTCAGGGCCAAATCCCCAGCTCAAGTCCATCTTACCAGGCAAATCTTTGACTGACACATGGGCATGATTTGTGGCAAATCAAGGTTTAAGCCAGTGGTTCTAAAGGTGGGGTCCAGGGACCCCCAGGGGTCCTTGAGGCAGTTTCCAGGGTGTCCCAAGCAAAAAGAGGAATCATCTATTTTCACTATAATTCCATCCATAAGTAACAGAATGACAGAATGTATGACTATTTTGGTCATGGGTTTCATAAACTTTCTGTAATAAAACATCTAAAAGCAAAAAAAAAAGCAGTTCAGGGGTCCTTGATGTGAAAAAGTTTGAGAACCACTGGTTTAAGCTGCTTCCACCAAGAGAGACTTAACTTGCCAAGACACATCCATAAAGTAGTGAGAGTGATTGTAAAGTCAGCTAAAGGGTGAGTCAGCTAATTGAGCTCTCAATTCCAATCCACTTGATTCCTTGTCTCATTCTCAGTGACTGTGAAAACTTGTAAAAGAGCTAGACAGATGGAGTGTAGCTGGAGCTCTGCAAATGATAAAGGTGTTATTGGTGGTGGTGGTGTCAGTGATAATGCCCAGGCTTTAGAAAATTTAATCCCCCATTGAAATGAAATTGGCGCTTTAGTAATCAAACAAAGGAAAATTAAAGGCCTCTTTTCATCTTGCTCTTCAGTTAATTTCTGTCCATTTCTCACTCTGAATAATGAACAGCTATGTGTGCAGTGTGTTTGTTTAGTAGGTAAAGTATACCACCTATTTTCCCCTTGGGAACAAAATGCAATTATCTCCGGTCTAACATTTCCAACCATCTAGCTACTAATATCTCAAACTTATTACTGGGGTATCCTGGGAAGGTAATAATCTTGCCTTGAGCTTATAAACATATGGGATGCAATGCTTTCTATATTGTCTATATAATATCATATAATAAACACAGAAAAATAGAAAAATCTGTGTGCTTAGTTAAACTTACAGATGTCTCAGTGGTGGTGTGAATAAATACATATGTAGAAATCATTACTTTTGTGCATGTGAATTCAGGCAGTCACGCACACACACTCACTCACACAAAACACACATTCAGACCTCCACATGCTCCATCACCCTCTACTGACCTCTTGGTGTTGTCGTGCAGAGTCCAGGTCCAGCTGTCCTTCAGGGCCAATGCTCTCGGACAGCAGTGTCTCTGTGTCAGCCAGCCACTGACTCAGGTCATTCATGTCACAGTGGAACTGCCTCCACTCCTCTATGGCACGGTCAAAACTCCTGCGGCACAACAAGGGAGCACACAATCACACGCCATGTCTTTCTCTACAATAACCAGAGCTGTAACGAGAGTTTGTAACGTAAACTGGAAAAAGGGGAGCCATTAACTTTGGAACCTTTTTTCAAGTTCATTGTTTGAGATTTGTGAAACAAATACAAAAAATAATATATTTGATAGATCTCTCAACTATCTTTTTCTCAAATCTTTACTTGTATTAATTGAAATATGTTAAAAGGAAACATGCCAAACAAATATGCTCAAGGAAATCTGACAGAAAAAAATGCTGAACTTCAACGCACAGCAAATATAGGTTGATGTGTGAACCACATTATTTAAGAATGACAGTAGAGGTCATGGTAGAAGAAGTATTTAAACCTTTAATTAGGTAAAAGTATTCATATCAGTGTGTTAAAATACTGTGTTACAAGTAAAAGTCAAAATGTTACTTGAGTAAAAGTATGTAAATATTATCAGAAAAATATACAGTACCAGTCAATGGTTTGGACACAATTTCTCATTTATTTAAAGTGTGTCCAAATTTTTGACTAGTACTGTTCTTCAACTATCAATAGTAAAAGTTATGATGGCCCCCATCACTGTTACTATATACAGTATTATGTTATTGCATTCCCTTTTCTGATGCAAAGTGTAAGCAGAATTTTAATGTCGTATCTGGTCAGAGCTAAATTCAACTACTTTATATACTATTACTCTATATCTGATAGTTTTATCTAAAGTAAACATCCTATTTATGAACTCTTCTTATATTTTGTATATATATAGTTAATCTGTTAAGTAACTAGTGACTCAAATAAAGTAGTAGAGGAGTAAAAAGTAGTGCATTTCCCACTGAAATTTAGTAGCGTGTGAGTATAAAGTTGTACAAAACAGACATACTTAAGTAAAGTACCTGAGGAATTTACTTGTAATGTCATTTTTCCACTACTCAGTAGATGTCATATGTAAAAACACCTGCAGAATGAAAGTATCAGCATAAGATTTTTTTTTCTTTCTTAAACTAAGTTAATTTTGCAGAGTTAGTTTGCAATTTCAGTGATTACAGGAAATTAGGCTTACTTTTTTATTTATCTATACTTCTCTGGTTTTAGACAGAGTGGGCTTAATACAGAACAGGATGAGAAATGAAGGAATCCGGGTGTCTAAGGGTACAACCAGGTTCTACTGGGAAATCCCACGGTTTCTGATAAGGAAAAATGGAGCACTTGACCTCTATAAAATGCATTAAAAAATGTCAGGAAAATGGTGCTCAGAAACACCTGCATCGACTGGAGAGTTCAGAGTGACGCTACTGAATAAATCAACATAGACCAAGAGGCTGATTACTTAAAATGCCTAATACAAAAAACAGATCTTTATCGCACTGATGGTCTGCATGAGGGCTATTTCCTCTTACAGCATCCCTTAGAGCAGAACAAATCTGATCAGAGAGACAAGGCAAGGCAATTAGTTTTGGATGAGCAATTTTACAAAACATACTCCATTCTTTTGATTTTTAATGATGCCCAGAGGTTATTTTGATTACATACGTAGTGCTTCAGCTTTTGTGTACAATCTGCAAAATTAGCTTACTAGCTTATTCTAGCATGTGCACATACTGTACTCAGTAAATGGAGACTGTTTATGCCTAAGGAATTGTGTTGATGGTAGTCAAGGTCATCCAGTGTGTGTGTGATTTGAGTGTGTGAATGAATGAGTGAATATGTGAATAGGCATGAGATTGTTTATGCCCAAGGCATTGTTTTGATAGTCTTCAAGGTCAGTGTGTGTGTGTGTGTGTGTGTGTGTGTGTATATAAGGTGTATAAGGTGGTTGATTTTGTGCCCTGGTCTATCTCTTTAACCGTTCCTGGTGTCTCCTGACGAGTGGACAGCTGGCAGCTCTCTCTACAGCTTCGACAAAATATCCTGACACGCAAATTCACACACATTTATTTCTAAAAATAGCAGCTTGTTTGCTTCACAACATTTTCTGTGAAAGATTTTTTCAAGCTCAATCAACAGCGCTCACCCCTTGCGGTGGTTGTACATGCGGTTGAGGCGGTCCCACTCAGCATTGAGCTGTGTGAGGGCGTCTCCAATCTGGGCAACCTCAGCAGGCGAAGCATCTCGGATGGCATCAGGATGGCGCTCATGTATCCCTGCCACCTGCTCACCGAGACGCTCCAGATTGTCTTTGATATTCTAAGAAAAGACAAATGAAGGAAGAGGGACAGCAAAGAGAGAGGGGGGAGACTTTGAATTAAAACAGTCTTCCCGGATGTCAGCTAACAACTATTTGCTATGTAAAGATATTGTGGACCTGTGGAGCAGTGAATGAAGTCACACTCCCTATGTGTGTGTTGTTATCCAAGCATCTGTGTTCTTTGTTTTGGTAGCCGCAACGGCTGAGAGTGGCAGATGCGTCAAAAACTTTCTCAAATTACAGCTAAACAGTACACTTAAATATGTTCCTGAAAACATTTGAGGTGAGAAATAGGCAATGCAAACAGAATCTTGATCCATATTTGATCAGCACTGCCTAGTTTGACAGTTTGATCTGTTTTGTGAGTTGTCAGCTTTCTTTTTTTTTCCAACTTAATTGAGTAAACGACACGTTTGTTTTGGTCTGAGATGTTGGTGCTCTAGTGCAACACCTAGTGGCTTAATAGCGTGTACTGCGACGTTAAGGTTCATACAACAAGCAGTAGAAAATAGAAGAAAATCACATCACATCAGTTGTGGCAGCTGATTATCTGAGAGAGACTGACTTTAATATTTTCTAAAGAGAGGACAGATTTAGCCTCAAGCCTTATCAAGTTTAATCCTCTATGATGCTGAGTAACCTTAAATACCCCAACGAAGAACTTCTAGTAAATTTTAACTCCAAATGTAAGCCTGAAAGGCACCAAACCTTTAATCCCAGAACATTTTGTTTTGGAATTCCCTCCCAAAGGAGCAGTGTTTTCTGTTAAATCATTTCTTACATTTACATTTATTCATTTTGTCCAAAGCAATAAACAAAGGTGGTATAATGCAAGCCACAGTAGATCAAAGAGAACTCTTCAAGAATAAGTGCCTCAACACAAGTGCCACAAGGTTGCAGGTGGATAAAGTAATACATAAGTGCACTTTTAGAGTCTATTTCTACTACAGACAAATGTTCTTTAGGTTTTGCTTTTCTACTTCTTTTTCTGTTTGTCTTGTGAAAACTCAACGCACAAACGCACAAAAGCAAACAATATTGCAGAAATGTTTTAACATGTTTACACTAACTAATTGTGACTTATGTTTGGTATTCCAGTGTCGACCCACCCTGAGTGTGTCCTCCTGGCTAGAGAAGTCTTCATATAGCCCCCCGCTGAGCTCAGAGGAGTTCAGGAGCAACTCGTTGTCAGCCATGGCGAGGAGCACTTTGTTGATGTCCAGCAGGTAGTCAGAGGGGCTCAGTACGGGAGCACCACTTTGCTCCACTGCAGACATCTCCTACACCAAGGAGGAAAAGGGGGGAAAATTATAAATTGCATTGACACCTATTGTGGCACATGATGATACAGCATGTCACTCCATGCTAAACCAAAACCACAGTCATCCAATTAAGTACAAACAGTGATGGTCAGACCTCAGTAAAGAAAATGATATCCTTTTTGTACATGTGAGTCCCTCACCTCGGTCGAAAACTCTCTTAGCTGCTCTGTGAAGATGTGGGAAGATGACGACTCCACCGAGACTTCTACCTGCCTGATCCGCAGCACCCTCAACTCCTAAACCAGGCAGACACAAAAACACACGCATGTTGACCAAACTGAAACAGTGCAAAAAGGGCAAACACAATATGACAAAGAGATACTTTTTTCTTAGATAAAAAACACATTCTCACAACAAGCCCCGCTTAAGGAAGACAAAACATAGTTTTTTTTATGCATCTCACCCTGTGAGCAGAGTATTGGCTCTGCAGCCGGAGCAACAGAAGTCTCAACTCCTCCTTCTGGCCCTCGTCTGGAGTTTGTTGCAGCAGGTCTTCTCCTCTTCTCAGCAGGTCCTCTACACTGGCTTTTTCCTCATCCATCTGGTGCAGAGAGAGAATGGGCAAAAGGTTACATAACAAGTTCAAGAGCCTGCAATTCAGTCCCAACTGGAACTTTTTTCTAATTACAGCAGTCTTCAATACATCTTAAGTCTATCCATCTATTCAGTGGGCTTGGAAAATAACAACTTACACATCAGAAATTGACTTTAGCTGTAAATAGCTCCTTTATTAAACAAGCAATAAGTAGATTAGAGTGGAGACGCTGTGGACACACTGTTAAAAACACAATGAGAGCTTGTGACTGGCATTGTCAGTGACTGGTACACTGACCTTGCTTTGGATTGGCCAGGTTTGTTCTGCTAGTGTGTTTAACGTCATACACAGATTGAATTCCAGACCTTGAATTGTCCAATCAAAGCTTGTCTTATCAGAGGGCAGCTTTATATAGCCTGTGGCCCAGCATATTGTTCATAGAAAATCTCATAAAACTTCAGGTTTAGAGAAACAGAAAGGGAATAATTGGCAACCTAAGGCAATTGTCTGTGTGTATGTGTGTGTGTGTATTTTCAAATTCATCGGGACAATTGCTAGAGATGGAAAACCTTAATGAAAACTTTTGACTACACAATGGACAGCATGTCAATTCCACTCAAAATACTACAACATTAAGTGGCTCCATATAAATGAAGCAATTACTTCTTTGCTACTTTTCTATGTGTACATATCCTCTAATATTAGCACTATTATCAACCACCATCATCATAACTATTACAGTTGCCTTGAATGTTTTAAATAAAAAAAATGCTACAGAAGGATAAAATCGAAAGGTACTATGTGTACCTTGTCATCATCCAGGATGTTTGCTGGATCCTGCTGCTGCTGCTGCTGCTGCAGAGCCCTGAGAGTATCCTGGAGCTCTGCCTGAAGGTCCTTCACCTCACTGGGGACCAGAGTGTCAGCAGGACGAGTCTGACACTGGCTCTCTGCTCGGGTCTCCTGGCTGTGAATGATGACCTGATGAGAAAGAGCAAACACACATCTCAGGAAAGTCTGCAAGAGCAGGTAAGATGAAAAGTGCAGATTAATTTTCAAACTGGATGCTCAAATAAGAGTGTTGAACTGATGTATCCTTTGTGATACATTAATCTTTCATTACGTTGGCTGCATGTATATACCTACAGTATTTTCAATAAAGACTCTTGGCAGCTGTTTCAATGTATTTCAAGTTTGAAAGAAATTACTTATGGCTCCCTTGTATAAGGTTAAGTATTTTGTGGTGAACTGGTTTTGATATTATTTTATTGGTCCCATTGCCATTGTAACTTGTATTAATAACAGTTTATTGTACCTGCTGAGGTGCCTGCTGGTTTATCTCAACACCACCTGACTCCAAACTGGTCATCATCTGTATTTCAACACACAAGTAACAGACACACTGATTTTACACACTGTACCTCATGCTTTTTGTGACACAAAACTTTTCACACTGATCTTGTGCATTAGTTAAGGTGGTCTGTTTGATATTGTGACTTTAATGTTATTTTAGTTTGTTGCTTTCGTACCTTGGCAGTTTTGATGTGCTGGGACACTTTGTCAAAGTTGCAGTTGAGCTCTGCCAGTTTGGGCTCCACCACATCTCGGCAAGCGGGCCCCCTGCTGGTCATCAGGATGATTGCCTGGTCCCTGACACTGTCTACACGCAGACTGATATCCTCCAGCTCTTCCAGCATGCGCTGAGGACAGACACAGAGTAGCTGGTCATCTATTTATCTGTTTGTGCTATCAGTCATTCTCCTCTCTCAGACAGGGTGGCAGAATAGCCTTGGAGCAGACCAGAGAGTTCAGCACAGTATGTACTGATCAAGGTTAGCAGGCCCAGGGACCTGCTGATATTTAGTGGAAACCTTCACTTGTCGAGGGAGAGGAAGGGAAGGGTTAAGAATTTAATATAACTGAGATAAATTATTTGACAGAACTACAAAAAGGGTCAGCTTCTCCTCTTCACTCATTTTCTCATTTAGCCACCCTCTCTCTTTCCCATACTTCAACAAACTCTCTTCCCCTTCCTTAATTATATCTTTTACTTTATTTTTATTCCTTTTGGTGACCCATGGCAAAGTTGAGCTACGCCATTAACAAGAACTTCATTAAAATGTGCTTATATTATCCAAGTAATACTCTTCTTGAAAATTCCCATCTAAACCAAACACACAAAGTTTCTGCTGAAACTGTGGACAACCCAGATGTGTTACTTTAAGAAATTGTTGTTTTTTTACATTGCAGTATAGAACTAATCTTTTTATAAGTAAATGCATTAAGATATTTCCATACCACAGGGTAACATTGGATTTTAGCAGAATGCACTTCCTGTAAGCTCTACAATTTTTACATATTTTTCAGACTTTACAATTAAACAGTTATTTGTATTAATGAATAACTTTGTAATGATGCCATGCATAAAGTCAGACTGGCAACCTCAAAATCTTCTGTGTACTGGGTGTACGGGTCCACGCCTTGCGGCCTTTCTCCCTTAATTCATAATGCTTGTTTTCTCTCTCACACTGGAACAACTGTCTCTCCTTTACCTTGACCACTTTTTCCCTCTCTGTCGGGGCGAGCCGCTCAGCCTCATCTAGGTGGATTTGGGTCTGGTAGAGCCAAGTGCTGATGTGAGCCAGGTTCTCATCAAAAATTTCCACTTCATTCTGGTGACTCTGCACACACACACAAAGAAAAACAAAGGCTCAGTGTTTTCATTAGGACATAAAAATGTTAATTACATATAAAACGTCCTCCTGCATTTTCTGTTTAAAAGTTTATTTCTTGGCCAATCTATTAAAATCAATTGACTAACAGGGTATAATCAGGAAATCTATTATTTGAATTGTAAATCTTTAAAAGAAAAATAAACAACAAATAAATCAGAACTTTCAAACTCAATTAACTTTTTAGGATTTCAAAAATTACCAACTGTGCATTAATTATTTCAGAATATTTGATATGTATTATAATGAAGGAAAAAATTACAGGAGATTTGTCATTAACACATAGTAAAAGCATTCTGAAAGGGACAGCTAAGACAAAAATGTATCCACTCCGGATTAGCCTGTCAGCTTGGAAATGTATTGTATAAGCATGGATATTAAAACTTAAAGCAGGTGGGAGAATCTACTTACTCAGAACATAAAATAAAGAACACAGAACTCTTTATTTATTAAGCTTTACTGTATAAAATATTTGCACTCACCAGCACAGCGCTAAGCCAGTCCTCAGTTAGGGTGCGAACGCGGCCCCAGGCTTCATTGAGGCCACACAGTCGGTCCTCCAGCTGCACCTCGCTGCCTTCCACCAGAGTCTGCAGACCAGCGTTGGTCTCCATCAAGCTGGACAGCTCTGCCTTACGACGCTCCGACTCCTTCAGCAGGCCCTGGTGCAGCAACACACACACACAAATAATGCAATACTGTATATTAAAAAAGTTCATGTGATGACCTCCAAGTTTCAATAATTTATTGCCATATCAGCTAGCAGTTGGTAGGATTTATCTTATTGCACCCACCCACCCACCCACACACACACACACACACACCCACCCACCCACCCACACACACACACACACACACACACACACACACACAGAGTCGTGTTTCTATCACTTCAGGGGACATTACATTGACTTACATTCATTTCCTGGAGACTTATCCTAACCTTAACCATAACCACTACTTGCCTAACCCTATCCCTAACCTTAACCTAACCATAACATAGCCCTTAAGTTACATTAACTTTAAACCAAGTCTTCACCCTAAAATTAATGATTAAGATTACAGGGACTTGTTTCTTGTTCCCATAAGGGCAGCAAGTCCCCAAAACATGACTGTGTAAACAGATTTATGTCCCCACAACATAAGGAATACCTGAACCACACTCACACACACATGTGATACAAACCAAAAACAGACTGCCTTGATACCCTAAGTTTTCATATAAACAACTGCATATACATTTGAAAACCTTTAAAAAAAATGTACCTTGAAATATAAATTTGAAGGAAAAAAAATACATTTTTTGTTGTTGACTTGGTGTGAACCTGTGAGCCATTTACAATCCATCCTGTTTCAGGGGACATAGTGTTTCTAAAGCAAGATAATTTCGTTTTAACAATGTTGCTGTTGTTGAGTGTTTTGGACAAAGGGGTAAAAAAGGGGGTTGGTTCAGTGTGGTAGATGATGTATAACTTTGAGGCCATTTCAGTGAATTGGGGTCTCAGAGTGAGGAAAGCAGAATGGCAATTATGAATACATACTATTCTGTACAAAAAGGATGCTGCTGAAAGGGTGAGTATGGATTCAATTACAGCTGAAGAATTTCTCTTGACAATCCCTTAGTTGTCCTCTCTTGACAATGTTGATACAGTTTATTTTCAGTGTTAGAGGAAATTGTTGTTCTCAGAAACATCAAACTGCCTCTGCTCCACCTACTGGCTAAAAGCAAAAACACTGCTAAGGAGATTTGATGACTGAATACAACCAGGGCTTTTCATTAGTTTTTTTTCCTTCCTCTTTTTTTCTTCTTAATTAGAAATAAAAATAGTAAAATAGACTGCCCCTAAATAGGTCCACACACACAGACTACTACTCACATTTGCCCATGCAATCTCAGCATCAATGTCAGCCGGCATGTCTCCACAGCTGTTCTTCTCCTGGAGCTGAGCCTCACTGGTGGTCAGCCACTCATGCAGGGTGGCGCTCTCCTTCTGGAACTTTTGAGACAGAGACAAAGCTTTTTCCAAGTCCTGCTTGCCCTCTGTTACCTGTGAAGAAAAGGAACAAACTTGTCGTAAAATGGTTTCCGAGATGCTGAGTGATACTATAAATCCAGCCTGTGCTGTAGTTTGTAGAACATTGAAAGTAAATTTTAAGTTAAGTTACCTGTGCCCCTAGGTCATTGTACAGCAGTTTGAGAGCAGTGAGCTGTTCGTCCATGGCCTTGGGGTTCTCCGTCTGCTGTTTCTGCACAATCTGTCGACCTGTTTTTATCACCGTCTCAACCTCCAGCTTCACCTCACTCAGCAACTTGTAGAGTTTCTATACAGCGAAAAGAGGGGAAAAGTTTGAGTGAGATAAACTGTGTGTCTGTGCCGGCAAAAACAGGTAGCTAGACCGGCAAATATCATTGTTTGTGTCTCCGTCTTTACATTAAAGTTTGCTAAACATTTGTAATTTGCACAAATTACATTGCAATCAGAGTTTGTGTAAAAGAAAGAAACCGCAGCTCTCACCATACAGCCGTTGAGGTGAGACTGGATCTTTTCCGGCTCCACGTCCTTGACATCCAGAATGTGCAGCTCGGCCTTGGCACCATCCAGGACCCTCTTACAGTCTAACATGCGCTGCTCAAAGTTAGCAGGCTTCTGGAATAGCTGGTACTTCGTGGAGATCTCCCTCAGTTTCCTCTGCAATGAAGTGAAGGGTGGGGTTAACAAACTTGGACAACAATATCACAATGCCGATTATACACGGCTGCACCACTACTTTTACAATGGTGCCATGAACTGGTATTTGTCTTGCATGTAAAAAAGTTTAGTTTAGATTTTTTATTTCTGCTCCACATGACAGATTATAGGGAGTATTGCTTCATTTATGTCATATGATTATGTTGTGGTGACAGCAGGAGGAGAAACCAGACAACAATTCCTGCAGTTCCTAATGTTTTCCAGAAGGAGTCACTGTTACCTGCAGCTGGTCCAGCATGGTCCCACCTCTGGCAGCTTTGCCATCAGTGGTGGGGGGAGGCAAGTTGGCCACGTTCCTCCTCCTCATCTCCTCAACTGTCACCTCGTGGGCTGCGATCTCTGCCCCGATGGTCTGCGGGAAAAGAAGGAATGAGTACAGATGCTATTTCATGTGTATTTATGCATTCATTATGTTTTTTCTTAGTGTTTGTGTACATATAACACTGTAGGACATATGTAGTACAGTGGTTTAGATAAATTTATAAGAATAATTTAGGAGTTGAGGAATGTTTTATGCTACTTAGGATCAATTTAACAACTAAATTATAAACTGTTTTTCATCATGAAACAGTACATTTATTTTACTACTGTTCCATGGGCCCCTAACTGGAGGGAGGGCCTTCAGACAAGTGAGTTAATAAGTGAGATAATACAGTATATGATGTAAGACGTCTTGTCCGGTGGCTCCCCTGAATGTGAGTGTTGTGCTTTTGTAGCATACCTGTGCCTCCTGTGGAAGCTGGAAAGCGTCGATACGGTCAGTAAGGTAGGAGGTAAGTGTGTGGTCCAGCTGGCTCAGAGACTCCTGCAGTGTTTGAAGCGCCTGTTCGTTCTCCTTCAGTGTCTGCAGCTGCTGCTCAAGGCCAATCTGCCTGTTCACTGCCTGGAAGCGGAGGACACAGACGGCGAGTCTCAGCTTTAAATCTTCCACAGTTGGGTTCATCATTGCTTTTAGATCCACATAAGTATTATAATATTTCACAGTCAAGGTAAGATACATTAATGCCTTGATAGCTGGAAAAGACTAAATATGGAAAATATCTATAAATATATCAAGCATAACATGTACATAATGATGAAATAAACTTTATATAGAGTATATATGTGTTGATATAGCAGTGATTTACCGAAATATACAGATATTATATAACTAATAAAACTATGAATATGTATGATTGTGTTGAGTATATTTATTTGTTCACAGCTTGTGCAAAGGTTTAGGAAGGATGTATTCAAATACAAATTCACTCTGAAATGAAAGTGTAGATCTAAATACTGTATATTGAAAATTAATCCAAACATGACTTGAAAAGAATACATTTCTACAGTAACAAACACACACACTGCTAACATTTGCTTACACAAAAAAACAAGGTCCTGACCTGGTGGTTGAGTTGCTCGTAGCGGGAATTGAAGGCCTCTAGTTTTTCACTAATGAGTTCGTCCAGTATGCCCCCATCTATCAGCGTCTGACCCAGCTCTCTGATTTGTGTCCGGTTGTCCCCGGGGTGGCGAAGCACGCTCTCCAAAGACTGGTGGTAAATGGAGAACCAGGGAGAGAGGACAAGGTTAAACGTATGAGCAAAGAATCATGAAAATCGAGCAAAAAGGAAAGGAGTTTGAGGGAGTGAAATTCCAAAACAACGATAAAACAATCCTTTGATGAAGATCAAGAAAATTAAACTGCTTCACAGTTCCAACAAGAAATCCAGTAAATGAGTGAGAAAGACTCAAAAAGCTGAGCAAACAGATGGATTACAGATGCAGAAATTGCTGCGCTGGGTGTGTCAGATACAGGCAAACGGAAAAGAGATGATAACTGAACAAGAAATCGGAGACAAGTGAGAGAGAAGCTAGTCGAGTGACGGCGCTTGTTTGGATCCAACAGTCATTGTTTATGTGGGGTCATTAAATGTGCTTCTCCTTCCCGGAGGTAATGGACAGAGAGAGAGCGACAGCTGATTAGGACGGGGGTGAGAATGAGTTTCAAAGGAATGGAGCTGGAGAGCGAGAGCGAGAGAGAAAAAGAAAGAGTGGGTGGGAGACACAAAGAGTTTAAAAAAAACTGCCAAAAACACATAAGGACAAAGAAGAGAAGAGAAGAACATTGTCTTCAAGGGTCTTCAATTTCCTTCATCACTATGCAATGTTACAGAAGAAGGGCTGTGATTAAAGTGACTTTGACAGTCATGCTGCAGGCTGTCTACAGATATAGCAACAAGACAAAGCAGAAGAAATCTGGAAGACAGAGTCAAAGACAACAATGACATTAACAGACTTAGAATATTAAATGAGTTCCTGGATGTCTTTAGATCAAAGAGCAACTCCTTTCAAAAAAAGGTACAGGAATAAGTAAAGAAACAAGTGCAATTTTAATCATATTCAAAGATGGATGGCTGGTCTAACACAATGATTCATTGTTACTTACGTATTTATAAAGAAACTCATTTCCACAATAAGTAACAGAGATTCACCGTATGTTATCATGTGTCGACAGCCATGGAGGATGAATATGTGCATTTTAACAAAACTTTTTCTAAAAATAATCTGGTAGTTCTGATATAGTAACATTATTTAATTAACAGAAGAGAAAGAGAAGAAGAAAAATATGTAAGTATGTTTACAGAGTGTGTTTGTACCTCCAGAGCTTCATTAACAGCCTCAGTGCTCTCTGGTAAGTTGTCAGTAGCTTGGACCTTTTCCTCCAGGGTGCTGAGCCAACTCTGCTCCATGTCCAAATACTGAAGCAGCTCCATCCAACAGGACCAAACCTCCTACATAATATACCCCAACACACACAGAAAGACCCAGTCAAAGACATTTAAATACAGTAGTGCACAACCAGAGAAACATAAATGATGTTACTAGAAAGTGACAGGTCTATGAAGTTTGCACTTACTTACTATCTTAAAGGACAATATGAGAATACACTTCACAGTGACCCATTGAAAAAAAATCTTTAATACCCCTTATACTCAAATTAAGCTACAAAACTCAAAGAACAAAGAGGGGGTGGTGACTAATGGACTTCAGGCAAGTGTAAACATCAGCATAAGTACAACTCAGTGATGTGTCTGACCTTTACCCTGTAGAGGGGGGTGATGATAATCCAAAACAGTGCCTGAAACCTACAACTTTACACTCTCAGATTAGCAGTGAAAACTAGAATCACAAGTATTCCCTTCCAGCTTGTCTTGTTCTTCCCACGGAAAATAATAAAGGGCAGTCTAGAAAATAACACATCGCATAAACCATCATTTCATTCTAATGCTGAACCATGAGAGTTGCAAGTTGGTGGACAAATTGGGCGAATGATGCATAAAATTAAGAATTATTTTTATGTGAGTATGTGTCACAGCAGCTTTTAATACCAGAGACAAACTTTAACTTTAAACTCAAAGCCAACTTAAATGCGCTATGACACATGCTTCTGTATTTTCAATCCAAAACTACAAACTGTGAAGCTGTGGTGGAAATATATTTTTACAACAATATAACAATTTTTACAATAAGAAGCCAATACAGTTAATCTGTCAGACGACCAATATTTTTAATCACCAACAGACAAAAAAAAAAAGTGTCATCCTTTAATCTTCCCCAAAATAAAAAACCTCACATCAACACACACACACACATTACCTCCAGGGTGTGGCACTTGCTCTTGAAGCGGTCACAGAGCTTGTGGTAGTTGGCGAGTACTCCCTCTAGCTCTGAGGTCAGCTCCTGCGCACTGCTTCCACCAGGGGGCGATGTTCTGGACACCAGCATGTTGATGCTGTCTTTCAGGATCTTCACCTTCACCTCCTTCTGCAGCACATCCTCTTTAGCCCTCTGTGAGAGATGAGGAGAGGTAAGAGGACGATAAAGACAGCAACAGAGAAAGAGAGTAAGACCCACACACAAGCGTTAAAGTCCCTTTGTTTCCTCCAAGTGTAAGTCTGCCCCCACTGGACTACATCCAACACCTCCATCCTCACCTTCATCTCCTCCAGTGATGCCTCCAGCTCCTCAGGACTCTTGTACTCAAAGTCCCTCATCAAAAACTCCTCATCGACCTGGGTCATCCACTCCTGCATCTCAGCCAAGTCCTTCCTCAGATTCACCTGCCTCTCTTGACTCTCTGCCACACGGTCCTGATGTCTCAGCAGCTGGAGAGAAAGATATGCCATCAAATAAACTGCAGAATGATCTAAGTAAGACTGCAGTTTATAGGCTAATTTAGAGCTGGCACTAAATCCTAATGTTTCCCAGTCAACATTGCAGAATATCAAACTGTAAATGCAAAGACACAATTAAAATGTGTTAATGCACTAAAGTGTATTTCTGACTTTGGACTACAGATGATTTTGACAGTTTGAGATTAATGAATCATATTCATACACATAAAATAAGCATTGTTATGATCAAACATATATTACATGAGCAAAAAAACACCTATTGCAAACTGAATACAAACAGAGGAACATAATAAAAAGTTTTTCTTCACCTGTTTGCTGAGCTCTTCCCATCTGCTCCGACACTTGTCCAACTTATCCTGCCCCCACTTGGCCAGCCCTGGGACCGCAGCCACCTGCACAGAACTCACATTCTCTCCTATCTGCTTCAATGAACCTTCCACTGACTCCATCTCATTCACATGCTCCTTGATGGCAGAAGAACAAAGAAAGAATAAAAACCTTAAGAGTAAGTCTTTATTTAACTCTTATATTTAAAATCAGGTGAATTCAAAATTGCAATATCTGTAATCTCTTCCTATTGTTAAATAATTATGATGTTAACATAAACAACAGTAATAGTAACTTTTAAGTAATACAATTATAGTGTCATTACAAGAGTATGTCAAAATGCGTTTTAAACTAAAAAAATATCTACCAATTTTTTTCATATTGTGCATCATCTTCTCACCTTGCACTGGTTAAGCTCTTCCTGTAGACCCTCTGTGTCGCCCAACCCCGTAGCATCCCGAGACAACAGTTCCTGAACTGCATCCAACCAACGTTCTACTTCCACCAAACGCACCTAACGACAACATTCGACCACTGTATTATTACCATTATATTCTGAACAATACTGTAAGACAAAAACATAACTGTTCCAGCTTTTCACTTTAACCAATGACAGCTCTTCTACCTGATTGTCCTTCATGCTACCCAGGATGCACTGCAGTGTGCCCAGCTCCTCGCGGGCCCTGGAGGACAGCTGACTCCATCGTTGTAGTTCCGCAGGATCGGAAGCTTGCTGTGTTCGCTCAATCTCTAGACACAGACCCTGAGGTGAACAAAAGTTCAGGGTTAAAACAACATGTCTGAGGTTTGTGCAGAAGTGATAGACAAGCCTGGAAACTCTTATTGCCACTAAAGGTTTTGGGGTTTTTTAAAAATTTGATTATAAGGACACCCAAGTGATACTATTCTTTAAAGTGTTTGCCAGAATTTTATTTTTCATTTTTTTAAACAGTATTTTATTATTGGCAAGTATTTGGCACCAAGTGTCAATCAGTGAAACAACAACAAAAATGTGTATCATCCACCTTCTTGGGGGCTCCTCAAAACGTAGCTCCGTAGCACTACTAGTGGTCAAAATCTCTGCAGGGTACCTTTAATTATGTAGTGACTACATCCTGTACATAATTGTGTGTGTACAGGCACAATAATGTGTTGATAAAACCTTACAATCACATTAATGCCCTTGCCCACAAGTTAGTACACACTGGTGATTAAACTGCTCCCACATTTTGCCACATGAGAAAAAACAACTGACTATGTTATCACTATTGAATTAATTTAATAAACGGTTCTCATTTGTGTAGTGAAATGCGAGTGCATTTAAATGGGAATAAACTATACAGAGCCAATCGGATGGCTATCACCTCGGCTATCATTAGGCTAATTGCTAATAGAGCTCAGAGAGGCTGTCATGGGATTGTATGTTGGAGTGATCGGGCTAACTGACTGGCTGAGCGGCTCCACACTGAGCTGTTAGGGAGCTCCGTATTGCATGCACGGGCACGCTGCCCAGAATGTGCCACGACCCCGCCCCCTCCCCGGCACCATGCCCTATCTGCCACGATAACAAGAGCTCGGACTGAGCCGCATTCCACCAAAGGATGGAGGAGGAGGAGAGAAACACACTAAACACATTGACACACATATCTCAAAACTACACACAAAAACACAGGGACATGCCACACACACCCTTTTCCTCCTACACAGCGGTCTGATACAGTGCAGAGGGAAGTGAATGACTGATAAAGGGGCCTATTGTTTTCTGATGGCAGTCTCAGATTTACATTCACACTGATATACTGTACAAGTGCATAGACACAGACACAAACAAAGCAACCATTAAGAAAAACCAAGTGTAGACTCAAGAGTTCAGAAGGCACCTGTGTTATCAGCTACAGTCTCCACATACATAACATTCAAAACAAAGATAAAATGTTTGCAGATTTTTCTTCTATAAGAGGATGCACTTTTATAAATTTCTCTTTTTCAAGACTGTCCTGGAAATGTTGCAGACTAATAAAAAAGTTAGCAAAACATGTCACAATGATCAAAATTAGAAGGAGCACATCAAAAGAGTAACACCTGAACACAGACTAAAAACAACAAATTTATTTATTTATTTTGACCTGACAAATCCAGCTGGAATCGAGTCATTGTCCATTTAAATATATTTTGGTGTCAGTGTGCAAGTGTCAGTGTATAAAACTGCAAATAATGAAGTCATACATAATGTTGCCAAAATGCCAAAGTCAAAACCATAAAAATAAATAAGACAAATGTAATACTATGTAATACTAAATAATTAATTAATGAAACTTTGTGATCATACCTTGCTTGGTATGATTGTTACCTGCACTTGGGAGATGTTTTTGGTGCTTTTTGTCTCTCTGCGTGGTAGTTATCAGTTCACTTAATAGCAAGTTAGTTATCATAGATTTAAATGAAGTTTGGTGGAACACTGACCATGGTTTTTCACTCATGTTTTTAACCATGAATTCATTTATCAAGATCATGCACCGCTCACCTGTGCCCGCTCCACTGCCCCCTCAGTGGTAGGGACATCGACTACTCCGTCCCTCAGAGTAGCCAGCCTCGCCTCTAGACCCTCCACCGGGCTCGGTGTCATCTGGTTGGTCTCTAGACTGGCTAAGGCTGGAATAAAGCAAGCAGAAGAATGAGAGAGACAATCTATTAAGTTATCCATCACTTCTGCATCAGGTCTTAAGCATGAGGTTTTCCACCACAAGGGGGCAGTGAGCTGGTTTGAGATCTCCCCATCTGTGTATGGGAGTGCATGTGTGGGTTTTCCATGCAGAGGATCCCAGATGTTTGACAGCATGTTTCTCAAAGTAAGTTAAATAATGCTCTCTTAACCTACCCCTATGTGTCAATCATGGCAGATATTTTCTTGAATACAATACAAAGCCAAAGTTAAGCTGTCATCAACTCTTAATGCAAATAACAATTACACAGTCCACATTTGTGGCTTCTTCACCCTTATTTGGTTTATTTCATGCTAACATTTCTTTCCTTATATACTCGTGTTCTTCTTCATGACTCTCCTTCGACCTCTCCCCTCCTTATCTGTCAGTGTTTTAATTACCAGATGATTTAATGCTTACATAATCAGGCTATGTTTATATTCACAAAGAGCAGAGATGGAGTATAACTGGGAGAAGTGGGGAGGGGTAGTGAGAGGCCCCAGCGAGAGGCAAACTGCCCTCAAGCAGAAACAAAATGGTTTTCCTTGGCTCTCATCCAAATCCTCACAGTCATAAAAGCCCAAGAGGCATAGAAAGACAGACACGCACAAACACATACACACACACACCTACAGTAGGGTCAGGAGCAGAGAGCATTCAAGTTTCCCTTTACAGACTCATTTTTGGAGAGCAGCGCATGTAAATTCCAAGACTAAAACAGTGACTGATTTTCAGGGCTGCTTCGAGTCCAAGTCACGTCGTCAGGTAAAGATGGAGCTGGCACAGGTATGATCTTACACTTGATCGCTCACGTATACACTCACGCATCTGTGAGCTTTGGAAGGCCATATAAGAGCATCATCCATTACTTGTGGCTGGCCAAGGATTCATATAAAAGCCAATGTTAAATTTACACAACGCTGGTGAGACTGGACCGCTGATCTTAGCTATCACTCTTTTAGTTTCCCTATAAACCTGAAAGCTTTGAGCCAAGAGCAAAGAGAGATAAATAGGTCCTTGTTTTAGAGAGGGTTTAAAAATCTACAGACCTGCAGCTATCTGTAGTAAGAAGATGCCTCAAGGCTCTCATATGAATATCAAATGGTGCTGTTAGTGCTGAGAAATCTGCTCAGAGTTTTGGAACAGCATTTCTCTCCACTGATTTAGCAAATTTTTTTCCGTGTAGTTAAACAGAAGTACCTTCGTTGACCTCTTGCTGTTTGCTCTGTAGCCGCTGAAGTGTGGAGGCGTGATGTGCTGATACCACCACCATGTTGTCCTTCAAAGAAGGCATGGCTCCCAGTGACCCCGCCTCTGCAGAAAGCTGCTCCAGTCGCGGGTTCAGTGCCGTGACCTGGACCAGTTGAGACTGAGGAGAGAGAGAAAGGAGGATGTTTATTCATTTGTATGCAATTAGGAGTTAATAGGCGTTGTGATACTTAAAACTGTAGAAAACATTGTTGATGTTATTGTAAATTTAGAAAGAAGAGAGAAAGAAAGGGAAATTTTATGTAGTTGGATCAAGATAGGGTTATTCCCATGACCAAAAAATAAGCCAGAAAATTTTGAGTGATGACATTGGATGAACAATCTGACACAACAGAAAGCAGCTGGGAATACATTTACAGCCAATAAGATTAGTGGTTTTCTTAAACATTTTAGGGACTTCTGTTTTTACTGATGAGACATAATGGAAAACGTATGTTTCACTAATAATGTTGTTTGTGTTGTATTTATGCTGTGGTTTGACATGACCCCCCTTTTTTCCCTCTTTCCTTTTTTTCCATTCTCTTGGTATTTACATTTTCTCCGTATATATATAGTTGTGGGGGCTGAGACTGTTTTTCGTGACTTTTTCCAGGCATTGATAATGTGCTGATTGTGACCAGGTGTCGACTGTTGCCAGAAATTGCGTTTTTGATGACGTTGGCATGATGAAACTAATTTATACATGCCTTGCTCTTTGTCTTGATGAAATGTTGCTTTTTTTCCAATCAGTAATAAAAAGACTTTGGGAGCTACAATCCAGTGTGCGGACAGTCTGCTTTTTTCCTTGTATTTATGTTGTGCCACAAAGCACAATCAGTGTCATCTTAAAGAATTCAGACACTTAATAAAATTTGTCCCTATAAAAATGAGGAAAACCACACACACTGCTACCATGAGTTTGTTGAATGGTCTGGAAGTGACTGGATGGAGTCATGCTTTACAGTGACAGGCTTTCCCTCCCTGCAGAAAGTGAATTACTCTTAAATGGAAACTCCACACTTCAGGACACACCTGAAAGGTTAGACCCCTCTTGTTCTGTACACCTTACATTGACTTTAAAAGCATTTAATCCACTCACAGTATAACTTTTTTCTTCTTACTAAATCCCCTTTCTGCCCCCCATACCTTTAATATGTTTTTTCATGTCTGCTGTGAAACATTAAAATAATTAAAACTAGATGAGCTGAATTAAAGGGGCTAAATGAAAGGATTAAAGGTCAAAGTCACAGACAGGAGATTAGGGTGATTGAGGAGTGAGACACTGACTATTACCTGACATTCTCCACTCAGGCTTCTGAGTTTGGCCTCGTCGCACTTTTCCACAGCTGAGATTGAATCTAGCCATCGATCATGTTCCTCCAAGGCCCGATCCAGATCTGCCAGCTCTGCAGACAACGCCGTGAACCGGCTCTGGGTGCGAACCCGCTCACGGGCTGCCTGCAGCTCCCTCGCACACACATCCCACTCAGTTTGGATCAGGTCTATGTCGGCCCTCACCGAGTCCACACGCACTCCCTCTACAGAGACACACGTCAAATGCATGTTAACAAATATGTAAGCAGACTTTAAGTATCATTTTGTTTGAATGTGTCACAGTGTGTGTTTTAAGTAGGAGAAAGAGAATCCAGCAAGGCTAAAAACTAAAAATTGGAAAACAGACAACACAAATAAAAGAACCGCAGATATGAGGGAATAAAACAAGTTGAGTTTAATGGAAAGTTTGGTATTTCACAAATCTACCCTAACTTAGCAGTGCTGGTCCACTACCCCTCACTGCCTCCAGAACAGTGTAAACACATAAAAATCCTGAGTGGCTCTTCATTTCCGTGACCAGTTATATTAAGTCAGCAACCCTGCAGGCTGACAGATTTTTACTACTTTATCTACAAACACCCACACACCCACACAAAAGTTCAGATAACTGAACTAAAACTGCATAACAATAAAAAAAAATGTAGGCTTGTAAATACCCAGAAAATACCAAGCAGCTGTGGAAAAGCAGTAAAATATATGGAACAAAAGAACACAATTTAACAGGGAAATGGAAGATTTCTGTTAGAGCCAGTAGTCATGAGCTACCGTGAGACGATAAGTATCATAGCCTACTATAGGAGAATAATTCTTTGGTTCACTGCAATGTTCAAGCTAGTGCATGATTACACACTTTCTGTGACAATGAGCAAGGTCAGTTCTCTCTTTGCCTCATACCTCTCTCCAGTTGATCCATCAAGCCTCGTCCCTCCTGGACCACTTGACTAACTGCGGCTTCCTTTGCTGTGAGTTCCGACTCCAAACCCTAAAGTGATCGACACATATTTAAGATGTGGTTTTCAAAACATATGCTTTAACTTTAAATTGAAATCATTTATTTTTTAAGATGTATAATCTGCAGGTTTACCTTTAACTTGTCCTGCAGGTCTGGGGTGTCAGGTGAAGTCTCAGGGTGTGTGGAGGCCAGTGCCTGAGCTGAGGTCTTCCATGTTTTAATCCAACTCAGTAGATCAGCAAGCTTATTTTCAAACCTGCAGAAGACAGAATGTGTAGATATTTGTGAGTTTAAATGTCTTTAATGTTTATACTTTTCTGGTAGGGGAGATAGAGTCTGTCTCTATGTGTGTTTGTGTGTCCCAGTTCTTACACTCGTCTGACTTCTGCATCTGTCTCCACCAGTCGTTTCTTAGGAGGGGCAGGTGGGGCCAACTCCTGGTCAGCGATCGAAGCAGCTGCAGCCACAGCAACCGTATCAACGACGACTTGTTCTTCCACCTGAGTCATCCCAGCGTCAGTCACAGCTTCCATCACCTTAGCAGTGCATTAGAGCGCGGTGAAGAAAAACAATCAACCACAGTCACAAAGTGATAAACAAGCCTAACCCTAACCAAATATTTTCACATAACATTTTTACTTTTTTTTACTACTACTACTACTACTAATTCTTTAATGTATTTCTACTTTACCAGTCTTGTAGGAAAAAAATCATAAATGTTAGTATTGAAGTTTTACATAAAATCCTTCCACAGTTGCCCAACCAAATCCAAACTGTGAATGTTGGTTTTATTATAAACCATAATTACTATTTATGTCACCCAACTAAAACTACTACAAACTACTTTGGGGATAACAGAACAGCAGGGTGATTTTAATGTTTCTGTTACTATTTTCCACACTTCTTCCATTTGTTAAAATCAAATCAATCTTTATTTGCCGCATACATCATTAAGTACAATGTGTAGTGAAATACTACTTTTCTATTGTCTGAGATTGATCAATAAAAAAATATTTACAAAATGTAAACCTTAACCTCCAATGAACCAACCACTAGACCTCTCCCTTGCCCTACTTCCCCTTTTTGTCTTACATCCTGACCACTGCAAAGGCCAAAACAACATAGGTTGAGCCATTTTTACCATACCAGCCATTTACTGATAAGAACTACAGTTTTTCAAAGGGAGCTTTCATTTTTCTTCCACGATGATCTAAGTGGGAGCTTCTAAAGGTTCCTGACATTCACCACTGTGAGTTAAATTAAGCTCCATTACATTCTGATGTGAACTGTAGCACCTGCTGGATTTGTCTGCGTCAGCAGCCATGTGCTTTTTTACCACAGTATTGAATTGCCTCAGCTGGTATCCTTGTATTTCTATCAGCTATTCACTGTGACATTTTCAAGCACAGTCAGCAGGAAGACAAAGCTCCTTTAAGTAAAGTTACATGCAAAACCAGGGCGAAAATATGACACACACCTGGAAGGAGCAGTCCTCCAGCTTCTGCACCAGGCTGTCCCATCTATGGGCCAGTTCCTCTGTGTCTGCCTCGATCTTGGCTCCTGCCTCAGCGTTCTGTAGTAACGATATCACATCCTGTCCTGCATCAGACAGCTGGTCTAGGGTCCTCCTCTTCTTTTCCATGTCTTCTTTTAGGGTCTACAGGATATAATGTCAAAACAATCAAAGGCTTCACCAAATATGGAAATCCTGCTTTGAAGTTTAGAAATTAAAAGTAGTTAGTTTTAAAATGTCTGCAGCAGCTATTATTGAACTAAGGGTGCGATTTCTTTTGTTCTACTTATTTTTTGGTTAAGAAGTTGAAGTGACACTAACAACATTAAGCTCTTTACATTTACAACTCATTATATTGCTAGGTAAATGCTGTAATTGCAGCACAGCAGCTACCAAGAACTGGCACTCTACTTACTGCTAATCGGCGCACATTAGTATTCATTTCACTTGGGTCCTTAAAATTGCTGGTCTGTACTTCACTCAAGGCCTCCTCTTTCTCTGCCAACCACGCTCTGAACAAACTCTGTAGAAGAGGTGGGAAAACAGAATTAACTTCAATTACCAAGCAACCATTACAAACAGAATCTGGGAGTCCAGGAACGTGTAAAAAAAAAAACAAAAACAAAAACTAAATAAATATGCAACTCTTTTTGAAAAAACCCTTTCAAAAACAGACGCGTTTTCAGCTCAAGCAACGGTGTGTTTGAGGTTAGATAAGGGTTGCAATACTAAGAACAAAAGGATTTAATTCAATGGGTTCACTTTGTAGTTAAAGGACTTTTGTAAGCTTCATGGAGTGAAGGATTGAATGCTCTGTCCTTCATGACAGTGGCTGTCTCTTTTCATCACAATATAGCTCAAAGGAGGAGGAGAGTCTTAAATGTTGTACTTGAAGTGGTTCAAATATAATTGGTCATTTAATTACAAGGAGGAAGAGAAGCCAAGGCGCATATAAGAGTCTGTGTGTATAAGAGAGAGAGCCTGCTGAATGTCCTACCTGGTCCGATAGAAGCTGTTGCCATACCATGAATACTTCCTGCAGCTTGTGCCACCTCTCTTCCGTCCAGCGACACACAGCTGCCCAGCGCTCACCCAAGGACTGAATACAGGATAGAGACAAACATTAAAGCAGTCATGGATATTTTCAGAAATACATCTAAAAATACATGCATTCAAAACCAATTCTCTGGTACAGGTTCATACATATAAAGACATAATTTATAGCTTCATAATCCATGTAAAACTCATGTTTAGCTTCATCACTCTGCCTTTGTGGATCAAGACAACAAAAAGCTGAGCAAAATATTATTGTTTCTGTATAAAAACATGTATATATACAGTATATAGTTAGTATATACACACACACATTAGATAGCAGTAGGGTAACAATCTTGTAGCAACATATTACATGTTATTTATCCAGATTAATAATTAAAAGGCAAATGTAATTTATTACATGTACTGAAGGAGGCAAAACAAATTCACAAAAGGCACGTCCAGGCTGACAACTTACTTGTAGTTGCTCCTCCAGCGCAGCAGTGGCACTCTCACCGCTGTTCTCATCCACCACGACCACCATATGTGTTAGAGAGTTAACTTTTACTTGCTCCGCCTCCAGGTCGTTCTGAAGCTCCTGAGCGGAAACCCAAATAGTGAATTCAGCATGGTCACATATTACCCATTAACAGAGCTGGCAGAGATGAGCTATTCAGCTTTATGATGACACCACAGAGATCACAGTGCATGAGTCACAAAACTACAGGATCAAGCATGTGACACAGTGATCAAAAGATGGTCTGAGAACAAGAGCAGCATCATCTAAATTCATACAAACATGTTTTATCACATCAACTTCGCTGACTACATCTATTTTCCAAATTTTCAGTCTTGGATCATTATACAAAATAATAATTTGGGCTGAAAAATGTTTGAATGGGGAAAGTATTTTTACTTTGTGTTGTTCTATGTGTTCCTTGTAGACCTCCACGTCTTCTGCAGGCGGTTCTGTCTCTATCTTTCTTATTCGCTCTTCTGTCTGTGTCAGCCAATCTGAAAGCTGCTGTAACTGCTGCTGCTGAAGGTCCATTAGGACTTCATGGAGCCTGGAGAGAGAGAGAGAGAGAGAGAGAGAGAGAAATTTAAGAGACATAAAAAGATGATACCAGATGACATAAACTTTAAGGTGAGACTGCCTGTTAAGCTGGTTTAGTAGTGTGTTCTGAGTTCTGCTTCACAGAAGCACAAACACTGGATTGAGTGACAATGTTCAAGACTCCACAGACAAGGAGTCATAACACACACACACTTTAAATCAAGGTCAACGAATGCTCAAGCGGACATCGTGAATACGATTTATGAATAACTGTGTATGTGTGTGTATGAGTGTGTCTAGAGCATCATAAACCTTGATAACACTGACTAAGTGTCTGACTTGTTAGGCCTTGGATGGCTACAGGCTTATCAGGTGTCACCTTCACACAGCTTGCAGTCTTGCACATTCTTCACACGGAAAACCCATAAATATCTATGGTCACACTGACACTGAGAGAACAATTACCTCTACTGGACAATGTGTGGCTCATGATGTGATGGCACAGCACTCTAAACTGTAAAACAAATCTTTAAAAATCTTTGAAAATTTAAGCCTTATTTTTCTTAAAAAAAAAAAAAAAAACAGTAAAATGAGATTATTTCAACTTTTTCGTCACAGATCAACAAGTGATATTTGTCATTTGCAAATAAGCAATGGCAAAAAGTATTGCATTACATCTACAGGATTGAAGCAGGTGTATGTGTGTGTGTGTGTCTCTACCTGGCCTGGCGGTCCATGCTTGCCACTCGGAGGCTCTCCCAGCGGGAATTGAGGAGGCTCATCTGCTCCCGGATTTCATCTTCTTCTTCTTCTGTCAGGTTGCCTTGGGCAATCAGTTGATTACCCGCTTGCAGCACATTACCCACGCTGCTCTGGTGAGCCGTCAACTCCATCATAAAGGCCTTTACAGAGATAAAGGTTATAATAAAAGTTGACAGAAAATCTCTGACTGTGGAACTGTTTTCATTTCAAATGCTGGCCTTCCTGCAAAGCAGTGTGCCTGAAACAAAACAGCCCTGACAAAAGGCAGGGCTGAAAAACTTACAGGAAGACATTCAATCTCTGTCTAAAGTAAAGGCGGACAATGTATAACCAGATACCCTTAAACACAAGTATCCTGATCCAGAACAGTCAAACATGTAGTCCTAATATTGCTTCAATTATCTGAGGTTCCATCCACATACTTACATCTGGATATGTTTCTCTTCTCAACCTCTAGCTTCACTTAATAACATTTAACGCCCTCCAGAAGCACTGGGCATCATCTCTGTGCCCTTGGTTTCACAAGTGTTGCTGTAGCAACAGACAGATGAGCCTGTGTGCACATACTCAAGGGCTGATTCTGTCAAGTGGCCAACTGAGGCCAATTACAAAACAGAAGAAGGAGAAAGTGCTTCAAGAAAGAATATAGGAGCAAATTTGAAGGAGCTAGGTTGCTTTTCAACTCCTCAGAGGGGCTGCTGTTGGCTGGCTCTTGCGCAATATAGAGGCCAATGAATTTTTGAGTTGTTGTCTGTTTTCAGTGAGCTGTCTGGATGAGTAAGCATTTTTGACTGCACCTCTGAGCACATTGTTTTTGATGAGGCTTTGGTGGAGAAGCTGGAGTAAGTTGGGAACAACCAGGCCGAAACAAACTGGATTGATTTTCTAGACCTCTTGAAAAGCCTGGCTGTTAAAGAGGCTTTGGATTTGGTTGCTTTCAGTCTTGCTACCAGCTTTCTGCTTTGACCTGGATTCCAGACATTAGACTTCACAAATATTCACATTTCAGCCAAGGGAATCCAGCCAAAGCCCCTTTACACACATGCACAGACACAAACCCTGCAACTACGCCTTCTCAAACAAGCAAGTAAGCTCTGGGCCAGGGCACCATGGGGTGCTGTGCTCCACTGTTCTTAGCAGAATTCCTGACATTCCCAACATGTACGGAGCATGTACTGTTGGTTGTGGGAGGCTTCTCTCTGTGGGATACTATCTTCAGGCTCAACAATGGAGAGTGACAGTTCTTAGACTTAAAACTGGTATGCAAGTCTGACAAATAACAACATTGGTCGAGTAAAATTGCATCACAGAAGTGCATCAATATGTGTGCTAATAATGAATCCACTCAATATGAAAAGTCTGGATACAGATCATTTAGGAAAACACTAATTAAGCAGCTAAAGTAAGTATAGAAACAGTCATGGACTTTTCATCTACTAACTTTAACAAGTATCACACATTTCATCATTTTTTCAAGCCTCATCAGTGATAACTCGTAAATTCCACCTTAAAAAAAGATGAATTACACACCTCTGTATGCATGTGCATGTATGCTTGCATCTCTGCATGCCATAACCCAATGTGCATGTCTCTTCTCACCTCGTGTGTGTGAAACTGATCTTTGACTTCTTCCACATCGTCCGACACCTCATCCTGGATCTGCAGAGCGTCCTCAGCCGACAGCAGCCAGGTCAGTACCTCCTCTAGCGTGGTCTGGTAGCTGTCCAGGTCCACTTCTAACATGCCGCCCTCCATCTCCCCCTCCATCTCTGTCAGGGTGCTGGGGGTCTCGGGCTGGGGGCTGCTGCCTGCTTCCTCCATCTGCACATTCTGAGAGACATGAGGCAGGGGATGAAGCCACAGGTTGACTAAATTATAGACATCATGTTTCCATCTAGTACTATAATTACTCCATTTGTAGTACAATATTACTAATAGTAACTACTGTGGAAACTGTACAGGGCCTAACTTTGACAGACAGCATTGGAGAGGATTCTTAACAGGATTCTTACAGTGTCAAATCTACTGTCTTTAAACTGGAATAAAAATAAGAAAATGTAACTGTAATGTAAAAGTCTTTGCTTGTCACTTTCAAATTGCCACATTAAAACTCAAACACAAAACTGAAAAGCTAAAACTCTGAGGATAACCATGTGCATTAAACACAGCCATGCCCAAAACCTCCATGTGTCATTTACTCAGATTTTCATCTGGCGCATCAGCTGGCAAGTTTGAAAATAGAACCAGACATCTAGGAGGGGTCTGGGCTGCTCCGGAGCACGCACAGCGACCTGCCCTGCCCAGTTAAGAAAAAAAAAAAAAAAAAAACAACTGCAGGCCTATTACAGGATGCTGGGAGGTGCCCCTGGCATGCTGAGCAGGTCAATCTTCATTCTAGGAATAGCAGTAAGTTTCAAACACAGTAGTATGTTTGGGTGAGGTTTGCTGTACAGGCAGGAGGATGGAAGGTATTGCCTCCAATGAGAGGAGGCAAAAGAGGACAAGCTTGGGAAACTTGAAGAGAAGGGGTTGAATCAAATCTTACACTTAATACCCTGGCACGATCTAGCTACACATGGAAAGATAATCTTTCATTGTAGTGACAATGCTCATTTCCTTCAACAATTTCTCTCAACAACCAACCGGGCTTTGCTAAATCAAAACACTATAGAATAGGCATTTCAGCCACATTTTTAACAAAACCTAAAATATACATTACTTTAAATACAGCGTTTCTACATACTATGTGGACATGGTTGGGCCTTTGTTGACAACAGCATTTAACAAGTTATTCCAGGTTTCCATTTTTCTAAAGGAAATGCAGTAAAAAATCTGTTGAAATGAAGAGGAGATAAAAATCTGCAACAGCACCCATGCCAAGTTAAATATGACAGAATTGCTAATGGGTGTGTAGGGACTGGTACAGTAATAAGTCAAATGGACCTTTGTTTTCCAGTCTGAATTTACACAGTGGTAACGTCTGTGTAACGTACTCAGGGAAAGGTCACCTGCTGGAAATATTCTATGACCTTTTGGGTATTTTGGAATAAGTCACACAAATATTGTAAGCCCTTACTTATATTACCCCAGTGTAGGCAGACAAAGGCAGAGCAACAGAGAGAGAAAGAAAGACAGGAGAGACTGAGAGAGAGAAAACTGCAGCCTTGGTCTATTTATTGAATCGAATGGCTGTAAAATAGCTGTGGTCTGGCTCAACAGAACACTTTATTATCACCAGATGATTTGCTCAACTCAATCCCTGCATTCATCAGTTTTGCAGTTGTGATTCTGCAGCATGTAATGCATACACTGGTGCACTTAACATCAGTGATATTCCGACTGAAATGAAAACACTGCTATAAAATTGAATTAGATCTTGAGCTGAAGTCATCAATATTGAAAACAAACATCCAAAATCAACATTAAAAAACACCTAAACATTATCACAACACCAATATTACAAACCTAAAACTAAAGAGAGGAACCGAACATAGTCATCAAAAACAAAGAGCCTTTATTTTTCCTCCACTCAGTCTCACTACCAGCAGTATTACGCATCACTTCCTATGGGGAGCGGAAGCATGCCAGGAAAGTAAACCCCTTGTTGGACCAATCAGAGCGCCATTTAAAAAAGACTTTTCCAGCATTCGTTCCAAGGCGTGTGAAGTATGTGCCCATGGGCAATAAAAACTTAAGAGGTGGTTTCGGGATTTTCTGACTCCTGACTGAAAACCTCTGAAGCCAGCTGCCCCCCAGCTGCATGTGATTGAAAGAAAAAGAGAACAGCAGGCTGGGAAGGACTAAAAATGTCCCCAATACATACAGTATGAACCAGAGTGCTTACGAAATTCTAAATGGAGTATATGAAAAGAATAAAAACAGGAAAAAACAAAGCTATATACACATTACAAGCATAAGTGAAACGGTAGGAAAGTCCAAGATGTACAAATAAGACACTCTGAAATGTCCACTGATGTTTCTCAATGAAGTATCAGCATGTGCATGTCAGTAACACACTGAAGACACCCGCCCACCAGCACACAGACATCTTTAATGCTCAAATAACCTTCCCTGTCAACTCTCTGCACACACTCCCATTCTCACCAATTTATTCCCTCATTTCCTTCCATGCTATAACAGCACTTCGGTATGTTTCCAGCAGCGTGCGGCTTGGTCTGTAGGCTAATGTCAGAGGGGTGAGTCATGGCTCTGCTCCCTATTTGCCTGCGCCTGCTGTGCTTTTCATGAGCAGCGCTGGAGAGAATGAAGGAGATGGCTTTTTCAGAGTGGGAGTGACTCATTCTATCTGGCAACACACACAATGAGATACTTCACAATATTCCTTATGCCTGCACATAACTGAGTCTGTGGCTTTCGAACTGAATGTTATCAGAAACACAACAGAGCAGCAAAGGTTGAAGTAGTTATGAGTTTAAGGTTTTTGAGACTCCAGCATTTCAGTTGTTTTAAAAAAGGAGCTGAACTATCATCTTTCCATTCACAGAAAGAGATAAAGGCTTGTTTACACCAGCACAGACAGAGGGATTCAGACAGGCAGCCACTGGGGGAGATATATCTGCTGATCTGAAGCACTGTGTCACTGCTGAAATAACTGAACCATGGGGATTAATGGGGTTATTGTGCTGGTTTTATTAGAGGTGTAACTGTATTGTGACATATTTATCACAAACCACTTTGTATAGGACATTCGCTAGGCTTCTTTGAGAGCAGTATGCCCTTTAAACCACATAGTCTTCCTAGTCAATTTCAAACTAATTGCAGTTTATAATTGGCACATGTGGAAAATAAATTCCAAAGTTGAAGTCCAGAGAGAAAAGTTTAGGCAATATGTAATTCATTGACTGTTATATCACTAAATCATGCTGGTCAGGTTAGCCCAGCTCAAACAGATTATAAAGTAGCTAGCATCATCAGTGTAGCAAATACCCATGAGAATCCAGAGCCAAAAGAGCCTCCCATATCATTTAGATCCCTGTGCAGGAGACTTTTCCTGTTAAAATATAACAAAAAAGCTAAAACACGCTGAGGTCTAAAGTCCTTATCTTCTGCAGATTCAGAACAGGCCAAATGATTAACAAAATGATTAACAAAATACTAAATACTAAAATACTACAATAGCGTATCTTCAAGTCATAGAAAACACAAAGTACATCTTTAATATTCTTCCTGTGAGCATAGTTTTGTTATAACGCCAAAAAAATACCGAACAGTGAACTAGGTTTGGGTACAAAGAACCAACTATTTCCAAATGTATAAGAATCTGAGGTTTGTTAAGAAACACGATTTTCAATTCCAGTCATAAATTTCTGAATCTTTGATCTAATGTTCTTCTGTCCACATTGCTGTGTACCAGCTGTGGATTTTTTTAAAGTTTGCACATAAAAGAACACCTTGGATTCTGTAAAAAAAAAAAAAAAAAAAAAAAACCCAAAAAACCCAGATTTAACCATGGATTCCAGTAGGCACCTTTTATGTGAGTAGTTTTAAGGGTCATGACATAATTCAGTGACCCTTTGGTGTAGACCCATGTGTCAAATCCACTTTGTCCTAAAAATACCACATTAAGTAACAACTGTAACATACTGTGTTGGACATTTTACCTGAGCACTGACGCCTGGACCTGAGTCCTCAGCCTCCACTTTGTATTTGCGTGGTAGGGTCTCCACCTCTCTGATAGCCTCCATGCTAACATCTTTTGGCAGCACAGCGAACAGTGATGTCACGTACATGATAATGGACTTCTTATCCGGTAACTGCACCGCCACATCTGTAAGACAGTAGGTAGAAGAGATACAAATTAAGCATGAAAAGCAGGAGGTAGAGAGAGAGAGAGAGAGAGAGAGAGGGGGATAATGAGGTGAAAATTGGATAAGGAGAAAAGCAGCGTGGCAGATGGAGTGAGATAGCAGTTAAAGGGTGATGGGGGGGGAGATGAGATGGGAAGGAAGGTGAGAGGGGAAAGAAAGAGGCAAGTTGATGCAAGTTGTAGTAATTAAACCCGGCTTTGACACAGGTCAGGTGTGACTGCCCCTCAGTCATGACATAACAAGAGGCGTCTGAATATAGACGGCTCATGCACACAGAGCATCTACAGGTGCGACATGAACTAGAAAAACATTCTGTGCAAACACAGCTTCTTACAAATCTTCAGCCAAAGACAACATCAAGGTATTTGCTGCACAGTGAGTTTATCCAAGCACTGGCAGAACATGAAGGCAGGCTACGTGTACTCAGACTATGTTTTATTATGTGGGAATTTCAGACTGTAAAATGTACGTCATACCACCAATCAATTTATATTTTTTTTGGGACTACTAAAAAAGGTAGTAGAGAGGTGCCTTTTCTTTTGCAACCTTTTTTGATAAAAACTTTCATTTCCAAAAAAAAAAACTGTACAAATGACCTCCCCCCGTGGCAAAGTAATACCTTCAGGATCCAGTAGCCTCTCGATAGTCAGCTGGTCTTTGGCTACAGTGAAGGCGTGGTCCAGTCTCTCCACAGGGCTCAGTCTGACCACCTGATCCCAGCTGAATGCGTTTGGCCTTACGACACACAGAACAGCAGCAATGAGAGAGGAAACATGCACACAGTAACATTAAAAGGTTTCAGGTATAAAGGATACAATATCAGATCATTCATAATAAACCATATGAACATATTTCTATTTTGTTGTATGCATTTCTCAACTGGTAGAGTGAAAAAAAAAGAATCTGAACACAATAAAAGAATGAAGTTTTCCTTCATCCAAGTGAATTCATCTCATGTATCATCTTTTAAGGCAACAGCTTCTGTTGTTCATATGCTTCTGTTTTGTACACACCACCACGTTTTTGAACAATTACATCACATACACATATCCTTCATGTAGGAACAAATTCATAAATATTTACTTATATATATGCCTTGTCTACAGAAAAGACTTTCCTTTGTTGAGGCCAGTTGGGTTTGGAATGTGTGTGTTCAGTGATTCACCTAAACCCTGGCCCAGGTCTAAACCAACACTGGCCTTTCTCACAGCTCACAATCCTGTGTGTGTGTGTGTGTGTGTGTCACTGCTAAGGACAAGGGGTTACAGAAAGGAGGGGGGGGGAACACCCCTGACGCTTCGCTCACCGAGTGTGTGCAAACAGTGACATGGCAGGCGTAAACAGAGCAAGTCAAGCAGTGTACACACACCCAGCATGTGCTGACCTGTCAACCTGACCTTCTGCCACTTGCACAGCCAGGGTATCCTCACTCTCTTTTCCTCACACACACAAACACACTCACATAAGCCTGTTTCACACATAGTTCCCAGTATATTACTGGGATAACCTTTCAGGCGCCGCTAGTGATTTTCACTATTCACACATGCAGCTACATTCAGGAACATTTCCAGCTTGCGTCTTTTCACACATGCAATGGCAATGCAGGAATAGATGGGGCAAGGGATGGTCCAGCAGATGGCGGTCATGCAACACTTTTGGATGCCAACCGCCATAAAACTAAACAGAAGAAGAAGATGATGGGCAAGGCCGGATGTACAGTATGTGTATGCGGCCGAAGACGTCTCTTATTATTTACATGATGGGTGAAGGGATGTTTTTGTCCAGTGCCAATGTCATGTTTTTGATATTCAACAAGTTTGCGAGACAAATCACCCGCAAAAGCATTGGCATGGCAACTGTAAACAAGTCGCGGATTCAAATGTGTCATCAGCAGAGTCTTGTGATTGGTTCATTTGCTCCATGTGAAAGCGTCTTTCGTCTGACAGACATGCTTGTCCCTGATTTCATTCACAACATAGCCGTACCAGCATTTTCCCTGAAATGTTACTAGGTCTTGAGGTGGGAAATTGGCAGTGCAGATTTTCCTGAATATCGATCCCTGCTCCCATTCACACATGACCCCATGCAGGAAATGTTCCTGAACATTTCAGGGATACACTGCATGTGTGAAAGAGGCTATAGAAAGGATCCTAAACATCTCCCACTTCTAAATTCCAGGCCTTGCTTTCTTGACAGCGTTTGAAGGTCTTGGCCTGTGCTCAGTATGATTTACATTTGGAATCAAAGGGCACATGTCAAATATGTAACGCCTATAATGTGGGTTTTGAACTATGGAAAATGCATAGTCACACACAAAGTGAACAGCAGCAACTCAATCAATTTCAACATGAATGTAGGCTCCTCAGCCTTTTGTCAGTTTTAACGGGTCACAGCAGTAAAGTAATGATTGTTACCATGACCACGTTTCATGCTCCAGTACCCTCCAGAGTCTATGTTGTCCTCACCTGAAGTGGTGTAGGATGCCATTAAGAGCTAGGCCATCAGCCCAGCTGGTGGTAAAGTTCAGCACATTGACTTCTGGGTATGAACGGGTGCACTGGCGTACCCAACTGAGTAAAATCTTCTCACTGTTGGTCTGCTGAAGGTTGGACATGACGTCCTTCATGATGTCTTTAACCTATATGCACACAGTCCAAAAAGAAAAAAGACACATATATAAATAAAGATGAATAAACATTTAAAACATGCAACATGCTAAAATATGCAAAATGCACATTTTGATTCCATTTGTTTCCCAGGATATAATACAGGAACTTACTGTTAGCTGCTTTATTGTGATAATTCTGCTTGTGGATTTTGTTGATATGGAAAGTGACTGTAACTCTAATAATCCTTGAATTGACAAGGCAGATCAGAGCATCAGCAGGAGCTATGTTTTTTCAAGAAACACCAGGCTGCTTAGAAATATCCACACATTCTTTGCTAATCCAAACGTGGGTATATGAACTAACCACAGGTTTCCTACAATGACATGTCTAGGATGCACAACAACATAAACATATCAAATCCATTAATTGTGCATACAGTGACAGGAGTGGCATTAAGGTAAACTAATAACAATGAAAGAATAATGAAAAATATGTTATAATTATTAATTTTTTTAATAATATTGAAAGAAATATCATTGCTCAAACTGTTTTAATAAAACCTATTGATTAGCTATTTTCCTCCAGATGGTTGTTTCATATTTCAGCGGGTCAATCTCACACAGCAGCAGATGATAAGCAAGTTGATATGCATGCACGCATGTGCGCACATCAATATGGCTTTTACGTCATCTGTATTTTTGATCCCTCAGGAATATTAGTGAACACTGAGTTCACAGTAAGAGCAAACATTAATGAGGGTTTGTGTGTGTACATGCAGCATCTGGGAGGACAGAAGGGAACAGCATGTATGTGTGCTCACCTGCCAGTGGAGGATAATGCTCCAGATGAGGCCCAAGGTCAGCTTGTGGTTCCCATCCACAATATCTGTACCTCCTATGTTTACCAGATCGACCTGAAAGAGGGGGCACAGAGTAAGACAGCAGCTCACTAGAAATAATTATAACAAGCAATGGAATATTAACAAGCAAATTCAACCTCATTACACACCATATAAAATAATAAAATCTTCTCTGTGAAAATCTCATTTGTTTACATTGATTATAATTAACTTTCACAATTAAGCTTGTATGTACGTTCATGTATTTTAAACACTTAAAGTAACAACTCTGATCACATAGTAACCTTCGAGCTTCCATATGCAGCTGGGTAAATAATAATGCTTCAAATCTTAATGAGTGTCCACATTGCTACAGCTGAGTACTTCTGAACCATGCTTTACAGACAGTGGATTATAGTGTCCTAATTACATCCATCCACTGCTACCTGTGAGGTTTGTCAGACACTTGTCATAGGAGTCAGGCCAAGTGTAGAATGATTACATATAAATATTTAGGAGAGGATCAAGGCACAGAGTGGAACATGAGGTCAAGTGTCTGGTCAAACTAAAAAGTGACGCCTTTCTCTACCACAGAGTTGACCTGCGACCCATCTCTAGTCCCAATTAGGCCTGTCTGGCTACAGCATAGCTTCTCTCGGCCTCATGTTCCCGCTATACTCCGACCTCTTCCGTTTGCAGTGACATAAATTCTACAAATGCAAACAGGCCTGGGTCTGCGTGATTGCACAGGGAAATTATTATGATTGTCATGCACGTTGCAGTTGACAGTGGAAAAGTTTCACGCATCTCACACGGGAGCCACTTGAGTGCTTTTTTGACGACCTAAGCCAAGCAGGAGACAAAAACATGACAGGCTTTTTGCACATGAGATTTTCCAATGCTGTGGCCACTGCTCCTCTCTAGATACAGCATTAGACTCATGTTAAGTGTGGACGGCAAAGATGCATTATTTCACGACTAAGACATGACATGAAACTCAAGCATATTTGAATGATTAATGTGGTTTTAAAAGTATTTTTACAATTTCTATTTATTTTCAAAACCATCCAAAGGCCTTATTTCATTTCCTCCAGTCAGCAGACTTTACAGGCTCATGGGAACTCTGGCCTTCTCTGCCAGTTGAAAGTCTCTGGCTCTTGCAGGAACAGGGCTTCCATGCAAACTCCAGAGCCCACTGGTGAGGTCAAGGCATTAAGACCAACCATTTTACACAGAGAGGAGGAGGGACGAGGGAGCGAAAGACTGAGGGAGGCAGAGAGACAAAGAAAGATACAGAACACAGTGCAGACAGAATGGCACATTCAGAAGAAAGGCCACAGGAGAACATGTAGTCCTGGGTAGTTACAAGAAGTGTTACTAATATGAATCAAGCCAGTGCCACCTGTGCTGGAAATATACCGAGTCTGCAAGTTTTACTACGACAAAACACAACAACTAACAGCTAATTTTACTGGTCATTCTAGTTCCCTCTTTCTGGCTGATGGTGTGTTAATGAGAGCAATCAGCAGCTGTACTACGTGGCTTAAACTAAACTCTGCAGACTCTTTGGCCTTCGTGGAACCTGGTTAATAAGAACTGGTGCATGTGATTTGGCTGGAAGCGTCCACCAAACAGCAGCTGATGTGACGAAAAAAATAAGCAAGTACTCACATTATTTTGATGTAGAACTTGAAGTACTTTGTTGACGTTGTTAAGAGCGTGCACTCTGGTGGATCCTCGCTCTTTGGTCTGAGGAAGAGGAAACACAGCATAAATCAGCTGACAGCATGTTCATTGTTCACTTGCCAATCATAAAGCTGCAGGGATCTTTGACAGTTCATAAAATCACCTAAGATGAATGGAGTAGATTTAGAGCAATGAGTTTCAGTGGAATCATTGACATATTCATTTACGAATACACACACACTTAGTCCCAGATCAAACTAGAGCCTGAAATATATGATGTGAGGCATTGCTACACAAAGAAAAGATCTGCCATCACTCAACAGAGTGTTTCTCCCCATACATTCATCACACCCATTACTCTATCAGCAGTGTCCGCAGGCCAACTTATAGAAAGAATGACAGGATGAATGGCTGCCAAATGCAAATCTTCACATACCTCAGCCACTCATTAGCACTCAATTATAGAATTAGTATTCTGCTATAGTGTGTGTGTGTGTCTGTGTGTGCCTGTTTGCATGGCATAGAGACAGCTGGCACTTGTACAGCTGCAGGTGCTAGACAGCAGATATGCTGCTGAAGGGGCGACAGTGAGGTGACAGTGATAAAAAAAGAATAATCAGTGAGTGACACAAAAATGTGTGTGTGTGTGTGTATGCAAATGCAAATACACATACATACACATACATACACAGGGATGGGACACTGAAAGAAATGTATGAATTGCACTTTTACCCATTCTTTTTTTGATGGAGTATTGGGTGGGAAGCCAGTAATTAAAATGTCAATTTAATTAGTTAAGTAAAAACTTAAGTGTCTTATGGAAAATCACACCCATGCAGAAAATACACATATGAAGAAATTGACAAAGTTTCAGATAATGTAAGAACGAGCAAAACTGATGAAATTGGAGATGCAATAAGTTTGCAACACATCTGCTTTTGATTTAGCTGGTTCTATTTCAGGAACTAAACCAGATCTGCTAAGGCCCCATGTGAAGCTTTAATGTTTACATTAGATTTAGTTTTTGCATGAAGTAATAGATGTGCTTGTGCTGGCTTGAGGGGATTCAGCAGTCACCCTTCAGCTATGAAAAACATTGCAATTGTATTGCCCACAAATCCATAAGCACATGGGTGGTGTTAAATTCCTTGCTTGAAAATCTTTGTTTTGAATACGTTGTCCTTGTTGTTCAGTTTGATAAAAATGTGCTTGCAAACCAATCTTGTTTCCTTCATGCCACAGCTCAAGTTCCAAATGAAGTCAAACAGTACTGAAACAATTCTCAGGAATTTTAAAGGTCAGGTTTCTCTGTTCCTAAAAATGTTAAAACTGTGAGACAAAAAGTGTGCAAACCTCAATACACACATACAAAAAAACTTACCAGGACAGTGCCAGTGAGGCCCTCCAGCAGGTCCAACAGCTTCTTCCCATCCCTCAGGTCAGAGAACATATCTTTGATGGGCGTCTTACCCGTCTGATTGGAGAAAATCAAGTCAACATTTTAATCAACTCAGGAAATGTGGAGATTCACAAATTATTTGAACATTGAAAATTATGACAGATGTCAGATTGTCACTAAAACAAAATTATGTCAAAGTGGACTTAAATCTTTTGAGAAGTCACAACATTTACATGTAATTAAATAAAAAAGGCAGCTACTTTCAACAGGTATGTTTGGCGGGATTTACAAAGCGCCAGCTATAGAAAAGAAGAAGAGAAACTTTGGTAGGCAATAAGAACCACAATCATAGCTGTAGACATTCAACACTTTGAAAAAAGCAAATGTAAGGGAGGATTGTGAAACTGAAAGCATTTAAGAGCTGCAGGGATTATGTTGCCCTGTCTGAGGAGTGCAAATATTTAAACAAGAGTGCACATATTTAACACAATTCTCTGAATGGTTTGTTTAGGGGAATGATGAAATATAAAAACAGGACCACACATATAAAGCCATTAGTTCTCAGACAGAAATGATTGCTGGGTAGAGTCATGGACTAAGAAATGTACTGAAACAAAATGATGTGTTTAGTCCACTGAGCATAGCACCGGGATCCAATCACAAATACTTCTCATGCTTTGTTTTAACATATGAGGATGAGATATGGTAATGGCTTGCAATGAGCAGTACAATAAGTTCAACAAGATTTATATAGTGAGAAGTAAACATTTCAACAGTTGAATTTACGGTCCTGATAGTAGCCATGCTTGCTGCAGGCACGTCACCCTCTTTAACGAGGGAGGAGAAGTATAATATCACAAAAATCTGCTTTTTATCAGAAATAGACTGATTATATCAGGACTGAAATAACCTACATTTAATGCAACCACCTCAGTCCCTTGTCAGAAACTTTTATTTCAATCTCATGCAGAGGAAGCACATGTAAGTTCTAAAATAATTAACTTTTTATTGTGTGTTTTAATTGGTGCAATAAAGGGTCAGCATCCGTTTAAACTAAGTTGTCTACATATTTTTATTTTACCTTGGAGAACTGTGCATTTATCCACTTGGTGAATGTTTTCTTCTGTACTGTGTCATGTTCATCTGTGGAAAAAAAAAAGAGGAGGGGGTGTGAGACAGGTGAACAGGTGTATCAAGACTTGACATCAACAGTGCGTACGGTCAGTCTCTTGATGACAGCAGCAAAGGAACATTTCCACTTGTTTATTTCAGGAACTTATTGGCCAAATTCACTCTCACATACACACACACACACACACTGACATGCTGGTAAATGGTAATTGTAGCTAGAGGCATCACGGCTTAAAAGCATTGCGATCAATGCGGCTGGAACATCAGAAAATTACACACATTTACATAGGAACAAAATGTAGGCAAGAGGGAGTATTTGGATGATGTGTACAAAATGTCAAAATGTGGGTAACGTCAGAGGTAAAAGACAAAAAACTCTCTGTTTGCACGTGTGCTCCAGCCCTGGCCCATTTATAATGTTCCCCTGGTATCTGAACCCAGTTGTGCAAATATTTCACATTTTCTTCCCGCTTGACTCCCTGCTCCTCCTTTATTCTCTCCAGCATGGCACTCTAATAAGGCCTCATTGTGTGTCAGGCAGAGGGTCAGCTGCTTTGATGTGCCTGGGCGATGGTTGGCTCCTGTAATGCATTAGAGTAGCTCGTGCACTTGCAGAAGTCATAACTTAGAGTCAAATAAAATTAAATGAAACAAAAATAGGACAGGACTTTAAGGGGCCCTGGAAAGAATTCATCTTTAAAAATAAGGAGACACAGTCGTGTAATAAACAATCCCAGGATATACAGGATGTTCTTCAAGTGTGTGCCCTTCCTGTGGCCTCCTAAATAACCAGTTCATTAAGTTGTCACTTTGTTCCAGGATTGTTCACCTGAGGGAATAGGGCCAAAAAAGAGAAATGCATTCACATCTGCTTCTAAGCACCATGACTGAGGTCTAAGACTGTAATCTGGGGGAGGAGAAGCTGTAAAGTGTATGTGCGTTTAAACTGCCACTGTCATTCAACTAGCCGCTGTGTAAAGCACCATGAACTGAACAAAAGGTCAAAGGTTATGATCACCAGCCCCAGCGGTCGTCGGCTTCTTTGTTTGGGGTGTGTGGAGTGTATGTTGTGTGTGTGTGTGTGTGTGTGTGTGTGTGTGTGTGAGTGTGTGCAGACGCTAGCTGGGTGATAAGGGGCATAAAAACAAGAATGTACTGCAAAAGGAGGCCAGAGGTGGGGGTGATGGAGGTGAAGAGGTGACAAGATGAGATTAATGGTGTGAAACCATCGACAGATTGTAAAGCTAGCTAGAGGTTTGGGTCGACTTATTGACTGGATTTGAAAAAAAAGAAGTTGTCAAACATGTTGGATGCAGCAAAGTTGCCGTCAAGTAGCTATTCTTACTATTCAGTGTCACATGTCACTGTGAGTGAGGACTGAATATACATTTTTCTATTTTTCCTTCTGATCTTTGGTTGGAAATGGACAAACATGAATTCTATATTATCTAAATGCTCCAGAAATATTAGGGGCATTGGAAAGGAAGATGACTGGGACTGGGACAAAAGTATGAAGCATGGAAGGCTAGTTGCCTAGGCTGGTATATATTTGCACTGTGTCCTTTCTCTGTGCTATTTTCTTTAGAAAGCAATGAACCTAAACACTGTCTAAGGTTCTACTGAGAGCATGTTGACCCATTTTCCACATAAATCTCAGGCACTAACAACAATACATGAAGGATTCTTTCTTAAGGGTGAAGAAGACAAAGGAGTGACAGCAGAGGGAGGTGATGAAAAGTAGGATACAGGAGACAACAGGTAGGTACCATAAGAAGGGGCCCAATGAGTGATGGCAATCAATCACAGAGGATAATTAACAGGTAGAATGATTAAACATGTCCTGACAGACGAAGAAGAGGAAGAAAGAAAGACAGTTAGACCACAAGACAAAACAACAAAAAAAAATTGGAAAAAAAACAAGGAGACAGTGCCAAACAGACTGAGAGAGGCAGCCAGAGGGAGAGAAAAATGTTGGCAACAACATTTAAAAACAACTCCGAGTCTAGCACGAGGAGCAGGACAGGTATACTACAGGTATGCTTTCAACACAATATCAATTTTCCTTTTATAAAAAGCCTCATGAGGAGGCCTCCTATCCTTACAGCCTTATCGGCACCCTGTGGAGGGCCTCCGAGGCCCCCAAGGAGAGGGTCCCTGTTGGCTCAGGTCTCCTGGGTTCTCCACCTTACCACCTTGAGAGGACAATACACTCAATTCATACACGCTGCTCCCCCTCAATCTGTCTGCTGCTCCTACTCACCACAGCACAGGAATGTCTTGCTGCTGGACAGATCAAGGCAGCGGCACAGCTGTGTGTGTGCAAGTGTGCTCTGGAGTGTGTGTGTGTGTGCGTGTGTGCGTGTGCAAGAGAGAGAAATACCCTTCCCAAGGGGAGTGTATAAACGACATGAATACACCATTACACATGTCTTCTTATGTCATTTCACTTACAACTATTTACATATGTATGGCCACACAAGTACTTCAGCCATGTGTGTATGTCATACATACTACTTATCCTGACATTTATATGATTGAAAAAACATAAACACAGCTAAGTTGTAAATAGTCTGAGTCACTGATCTTTAAGTGACTGGCCAGTGGTATGTGTGCTAGTCAATTAGTAGTCCTCACCTGAGGCATTTTAAGCTTCAGGTTAAGCTTCAACTGCATGTATAAGCTTCAGCCTGAAACAAATTTAGTGTCTAATAGCTATAAGTAAAGGTGTTACTGTCTATGACAATTAGCTGCTCTGGGACCAAGAAATACCCATTATTAGTATAATGAATATTCACTTTAAAACTGAACTGGGTGAGATTTTTATGTAAAAATACACCAATCCTATAAGCTTGAATCAATATAGCCCAAAAGATCATTTTGTCAGGTATGCATAGAAAAAGTGAGAAAGTGCCAGATCACTGGAATAAAGGTTTTAAAACTGATGAGAGATATGCAAACAGTCTCTTAAACAGCTCCATGCACATTTGTCTTTCTAGATCCTTTGCTGCAAAGAGTAGACAACTGTGTGCAGTCGACCAATTTCACCTGATACAATCCTCGGTGTTTAACTTCAATTTTAAATTAGACATATCAAATAGTGGATTCCTTTGACGATAACTGATCTGCCTTCTAGTTATGTTAATCATTTCCTAAGAAAATCAGGTGATCCTTTCATTCATAAAAAAAAAAAACAAATCAGGCAGACACAAAAGACAATGAATTTGAGATCCTGGTGATAACATTACGAAGTTGCATTTTAGCTTGGCCCTATTCCAGGCAACAAGCAATAATCTAGTAACACTGGCCAGCTTTTACTGGAAGTCTTTCTGGGTCACTCGGTCATATGATAAAGATATCCTATCAGCCCAATGAGCAGAAACGAACAAACTGCACAAGCACAGCGAAGCAAGAGAATCACAGTCACATTTGTATGCTGAGCAAATAGCCAACCCCTGTCAAATAATCAGTCATCGTATTTAACATAACTGATGTCACACAGTGGAGGGAGGGAGGGCAGATTCACATACAGACAGTGACAGTCATGTACGGTATATGTGCTGAGAAAGAGGTGTTTATTTTCCTCAACAGCCAAACAGGAAGTGATGATCATATCAGGAAGAGTAAACCCCACTTGTATCTTCTCATAGCTCACTGAGCACATGCACACTCTCAATATATTGTATGTACACACATGCATGCTCACATAGCAGCATGAAGACTGCAATGTTGAGTTTCAGGTTTTATGCAGGTCAAATTCTTTTACTTTTGCAATAATTTACATGACAAGAGTGTAACATTTCAATGACCTTAAACACTTATGTTCACAGTCTCTTAGTAGAGCTTTGTGCTAACACCAGAGCTTCGGTCAGCTACTGGAAAGCTTAAAAAAAATGAATGAATTAAAAAAAAACCAAGGCAATAAATTCTACAAACCCCCCCCCCCCCTCCTAAAAAAGCATTTGGATACAAATTTATGATTTTGAACTATGACCATCATCTATCAAATTGCACAGCTGTTCCCATTTTCATGACCCAGTGTTGACCAACATTACATAAGCAAGCACTGAGACGGTTGAGAAAAATGAACCGCTGACAACCCGCAAAACAAGACAAAACCAGGCAAAAAAAAAAACACACATGTTCCTCAAAGCAACCAGCTGGGAACACAGATGAGACACACACATAAAATATACAGCCCCAGACTCCCAGTGTAACACTCCCTCCCTCCTTCATCTCACAGGTGGAGAGAGCCTGTGACCACACAGCAGGGAGAAGGAGGGAAACGGTGGGAGGCACTGAGGTGAAAATCAAACAAACCATCGGCAGCATCACACTGTAAACATGAGAGCTCGGAGCTTAAACAAATAGAGATATTTGCGAAGTTTAGCCGCACCGGTGAGCAGCAGTTGTTACCTTCAGCCAAGTTATACTTAACAGTTAAAACTTAACCTATCCCTCACGATTTTCACAGCACAGTCGTTGTCTCAGTAGAGCTTTAAAATCTATGTCGTCACTGACTGACCACATTTTACATTTAGCCATAGGAATGACCGGAAGTTTAACTGGCAGAATACCAACTGAGATGCATGTCTGAATGTTGTCATGATGTTCAAAGTCACTGCATCAAAATTAAACCTATTTTAGTGAAATTGAAAAACAAAGTGCGTGCTTTTCTCAGGTGAACGCTGACGAAGCATTAAGAAAGTATCATCTTGGCTATGGAACAACTCTCAAGGTGAGGCTGCGCTCATAAAAAAATTTCCCGGTGTGAACTTCACCTTGATGGGAGTCTGGAAGGAGACTCAGCTGTTGGCTGTCTTGTCTTTCGCAGTACAACACAACCCCCCCCCCCCCCCCTCCACCCACACACACAATCCTGCAACAATCACAATGATGGGCTTTCAAGTCAACCACTGTCCATCACTAAACTTACATGCCCTCAAACAAATTTTTCTTCTCTCCTCACATACATACACAAAAAAAAGCGCACAAATCCTATTTGCAGTCTGATTGCAGATATGTGTTTTATTTTGACTCTGTAGGTTGAGAGGAATGCATAGAATTCCTATAATTTCCCAAGCATTCCTCCCTCCTCCCTCCAGTGGTCACTTGTCTAAGCTTGTCCCAGCCGGCAGAGCCTTGTTGACACTCTTCCCTCGCTGAGATCTGGGAATTTGTAAGGAAAACACTCCAAACGTCCAGAAAGATTAACCCGTATCCCCACTTAGCTGCTTGAAAAACACCTTTGTGTTTTGTGTAGATGCGCGCATTGGTGCAAGTAATTAGGAGTGAACGAGAACGGCAAGGTGAGGGGGTACTGGGACCTAGTAAAAGTCAGAGCGGGGTGATGAATTGTGAGCAGCGAGCCAGGTCACTCCTCAAACCTGGGACGAAACAGGAAAACTGTGAAACTCAATACTAAACATAAAAAACAAATGGGAATCAGAACTTGATATAGAAATTTCAGATGAAGCATGGTGCAAAATGTGTGACACAGTGTACATACTACTAACTCACAAGTATGGAGAGAGTTTATAAGCTATTCCAAACAACTGTTCTGTAATATATCTGGTAAAAATTCTACTTACAGCCAGCAAAAAACCTATAAAAAAAACTGGTATAAAGCTAATCCTCCAGGGAAAGAGGTTTGAGATTGTCCAGGATATCTTTTCAATGGAAAAGTTGGCATACCTGCTAAGAGTTAAAGGCAATATTTCCGACAAGAACTGAGAAAAGTGGATCATTTACATGAAACATGACGATGCCAACAAATAACTGAACTGTTAAGATATGGAATAAGTGGTAATGAGAATGTGTACATGTCTCAGCTGCCCTTGACAAACAATTCTGTAGTATTTGTTTAGTGTTATATTGTTCTGTGTCATATTATATGAGTGCTGTATATGTGTTGTAACCAGAGCTGAAAAAGCAATAAAAATTGAAGTGTGTGTGTATATATATATATATATATATATATGGAAATGGTAAAGAAAACTGTAAATCACTGCTGCAGCTAATAATATGAGAGGGGAAGATAAAACTTCTGCTTCATCCAGACATTTCTTCACAATCCAGCCCAGTTATTATTTTCTATTAAATGTCTTTAAGTCCAATATAGTATTCATTTATTCACTATCCCACTATTGGCTCGGTTACTGATAGAAGAACATGTTTGTAGTTTGAAAAATGATTTTAGTATAAAGACATACAGAGCTTCCATTTTTGTATCCCTGTCCAAAAAAAAACAAACTACTGAACACAAGATTTAGATGTTCAGGAAACCTATTTATGCTTACACTCAATATCAGAACTTAGGTAAACACTGCAGTGCCTTGTGGTCTACTTACCAAAGACTGTGAAGAAGCACATATAATACTAAATAGCAACTAATTAAGCTGGCAAAATGACAATCCACTTGAAAAACTACTATCTTGCTTTCATAGCAAACATCATATTCTATCCAACCAGTTCAAAGCTGGCATATACCTTGATCAATTTGCACAGCAGCACTAAAAACACGCAGCACCACCTGTGGCATACCTAGCTGTCACCAAGCCATGTGTCACACACCTGTCAAAAGTTCCTACCTCTGAGTTTGAGCCCATAGTCTGCCATCTTTTATCGTAGGCCGCCAAAATGCTGATCCAAAGAAGCAGCAAAAGGCAAAAAATAAAAAAAAACAGGTAAGAAGAGATAGACCCAAGAGTATCAGCAGGAGAGCTAGGGAGAATCTGACATTCCTGCCTGCCTCTCCTCCTCTGCCTGTCTCTCCTTGACCAGAGAGGGAGGAAAAGATCAGAAGAATGCAGCAACAGTAGAGGGGGGAGAGAGAGAGAGAGAGAGAGAGAGAGAGAGAGAGAGAGGAGGGAAAGAGGGACACTGTCAATGAAAGGAAAAAAGATTGGGGGCAGGACAGGGCAAGCCACGGGTGAGGAGTCATAATGCATTGTGGGATAGGGGGTGAACACAGATAAAACACTGAGACTCTGTTTGGCACCATCCTAGCATGCAACAGGACAGAATGCAAGTGCCGTCACAAGATGGAGAAAAGAGACAAAGAAGGGTATATCAGCCAGAGATCAACACACAAACAAAGACAAAACATGGGGCAGCAGTGGAGGCGATGTGATTAAGAGAAGGCATTAACTTTCTAATCTACATTCGATGGAAATCTACAAACTCGGAATTTGGAACACGTCGACCCCACATATAGTATATTAAACTTATCCTTACACAGAGACTATTAACCTCATACACAATTATGCAACTGTCACAAGCAACACACAGAGAGAAGGTGGAAAATACTGGGTCGTTAAATAACTACAGTAAAGTCTGTCAAAGCGAGAGAGACGAATTCAACAGTGTGGAAACATTTGCACTCTTGACTCCAGATTTAACAAGATGTGCTGTCAGGTGTGTGTAGCCAAGGTGAACAGTTTAATCAAAATATAAGGCCTGCACTTCAATAGAAAAAAAAATAAAATAACAGAAAGCTCTTCACATGCAAAAAAGTGGAAAAGTGTGAAACATTGTGAAATAGTACCACATGACTGAATCATTCACCTTTATTTCACATTCACACATCTTTTTTTGCAACTGAAGAGCAGTTTCTGTTTACGTTTCTGAAGGTCACGCTCTTTCTGTTTGATGAAAGCTGTGCGTTTCATCGTTAAGACATAAAACAGAAATATTCACTTGCATGAGAGATGGATTTTTTTTAAGTTTTGGAGATTCGGTTTGGTTTTTAAAGCCCTTTCAACTAGTAAAACAGATGAAGTGGCAAGTCAACTGGTAAACGACGTGCATAAACAGCTTAGTTCTCAGCAACGCTTCCTTTAAATTGGATGTCTAACTCCTCCACAGATGTACTACAGATGTGCTCTTACACTTACCTAGATCACACAGACTGCTCTCACGCTTCCCTTTCCTCCTGAAAAAGCTACGCTTTCTCCACGACATCCACTTGCTCAAACTCATGATGGAAAGCAAGTCTTTTTTTTAAAAAAACATAATGAAACAAACAAATCCGGAAGAGGAAGACAAGGTGGTGGTGGCGGTGGTGGTGGGAGAGTGACAGATGCGACAGGAAAGAGAAGGAGGAAGTAGAGGTGTTGCATTTATCGAGTACTATGGGTGTGTGTATTTGGGGCGCTGAGCTGGCTTGTAGTGACATCACACACACGCGCACACACACACACACACACGCGACAAGAGGGTGAGTGACAAGAGCAGGGGCTGTTTCAGCTTCTCAATTAAAAGGTAAGTGACAGGTGACACAGATTTGATTGAGTGTGTGTGTGTGTGTGTGTGTGTGCGTGTGTGTGTGTGTGCGTGCGCATGCCATATGCAGCGCTGCAACTGACAGCTGATTCTCCCCTGAAAACACGACAGCTCTCATTCTCTCACGTCACAGGAAGTGACAGGAGATAAACATGACCCGCAGTGACCTTAACCCTGAAAACACGCTGCTGACACTCCGGGCCACGACAGACATTTCCTTTGTGAATGTTTACATGAAAGAGACAATTTAACATAATGACTCACAGAATAAGTGTTGCAGGACACACAGTCACAAAAAGTGACACAGCTCCTGACATTTAACGCAGGTCTGTGAGCCAGCGCAGTGGAACAGAGAGCAGGGCAAAGGCTCGAGTCCATTTGCTCATTGACATATTTAGTCAATGAGGGGGCAACTGAATAAACAACTCTATTCCCACACAGAGAGGGTGAGATAGAGAGAGATGAGGCGGGGGGGGGGTTAGGGGTGGGGAGGCAGAGAGAGAAAGTTCTTTTTCCTGTGTTTTGTTTTTTCTCTTCCTTTCCTTAACAAAGAGGAAGTAGAGGAGGAATACCGGCCCGGTCCACCCGTGACCAACTTCCAGAGTCTGATTGAATTAAAATCTACTTCCTTCCGTAGAGAGTCGCAGGCAGCTGGTCTGGTCACAACTCAGAGGAATGAATGGGTGAGGCTAGTCTTGGCAGCGACTGAAGGAATCAGAGACCAAAAGGGGACTTTCCACTGGGCTGCATCAGTCATGAACCCACAGATAGGCGCCCCCCCTCTGTCATTCCATATTCGCACACCAACCCGAGAGCATCCATCGTCGAGCTGCTGGAGTGAAGCAGCGCGAGTGTGTGTACACCGTCATGAACATCTGTCTGTCCCTCTCTCTCACACACACACACATTCACACACACACATGCATTAGGAAGACATGAATGAAACCTTTTAATTCATGTCTTACCACAAACCTGAGTTCACATGAAATGTAGAGACTGCAAGCAACAAATTATATTTTGATACTAGTCCTTTTATGCCATAATGCATTATAAACATAAAATGAACCGTAGCCAGAGGGGTCCTGAGTCTGGAATGGAAAGATCCTGAACTGACCTTACCACCGAAGCTTCCTCTCCCACAAGCCAAAGAGACCACACATGATCTGGTCTACATGACGGCTAAATCATTTACAATCCAGGTCAGACACATGCCCGTGCGTTTTTCTTGTACTAACAGGCATCACTATTCAACGCTGAGTCTCCACTGACGAAAAAATCTGTTTTCCTAAATAAAATCTACATCGGATCGTCACTCTTTGATGTTCAGTGTGTTGCAGGAGGTTGTGATAAAATTCTGTAATTAACTTTTTTGTTGTGCCCTGTTTCCCTCAGCCGCCCTGCTGATTATCAGCTTTGATTTCAGTAAGTGATTCCTCCACCACAGAGTCATGAAAAAGCAAGAGGCAAATACTTTTATCAAACTTGCAACAATGCATTAAGGCCTTAAGTGGACATACTATTGAAGCAGAATTTGATATTTGCACCTTTTACAAGGGATTTCCTTTCTATTCCTTTAATAACTTTTGTTGTTATGATTATTATCTCAACAGGATCAGGACCAAGAAATGCAAGATATACTATCACTTAAGAGAACACACGCAAAAACACAAAACACAAGCAAATGAAAAAAAAAAAAAAAACATCATCAATTTGACAACACATGCACAGCATTTTGAAAATGCCGCATTGTGAGAAGACACAATCAAATACAGAAGCACAACCAAATACTTGTTTTTATTAATTTGCTTGTGCTTTGTCTTTTTGCAGTGTGTTGAGCTTTCAGGGCCACAGTAGAAAATTGCTGCTTTTAAATGTATTTAATGAGTGATGGTTAGATTCTGGCTAGGGACCTTTGTTACCCTCTCTATCCCCCCATGTTTCCTGTCTCCACCTCAACTTTAATCTGTCTAATAAAAAAAAGTTAAAAAGCCACACACAAAAAAAAAAAATCATTAAGAAAAAAAAAATTTAAAAAGTGGCAGTGGCTATGATGGCTGTGCTTCTCTCTCTCTCTTTCTCACACACACACACACGGAGCGGATGAGTCAGGGGTCTAGCCTACATCCAAGAGAAAGAGATGGAAAATGCACTTCCCACAATGCCACAGGACTCCACCCATGGAAAGTAGTAGTTTCCCATTTCTAAATCCACAATATCTACCTATCTCCAACCACTCTGTGCAGCACTGGAGTAATATTTCCTCCAAGTTGTGATGGATCTGTAATAGTCTGAACTACTGGAAAACCTAACTGTACAGTTTTTGGTATCACCTCTGTTAACAGTGTCAAAAATGTTTCATACTTTGAATTCTGTAAGAAATATACTTGCAACAAACTTGTAACAATGGCCAAAAGACAAAAACCTTCAAGGCTATGAGAAGGTGGACATTTCAATTCCTTTAAGTTATTTACTCAGTAGTGAAATATCACTGTAGCTTTAAAGGGTTAATCTGAACTCTTTCCAGGCCTCAGCCTGTTTTTTTGTTTTAGTAAATCCTGTCATGCGAAGGGTCAGAAGGTAGATTGGGCAACATGGCTTTGTAGGCCTAATGAGCTCGGAAAAGGGGGCAGAGAAGGGGATTTAAAGCAGGAGGGTTTGCTTTGGGGAAAGAGGAGATTCACAGATAGAGGAGACTGGTTTGTGTGTGTTGAACAACCACAGGAGCCCTAAAGACAGATCATTTTCTGCCTTTTCCAGCCTACTCTAGAGAGTTTAAATGTGATCTAGGCTGGGTGGAGTGTCTGTATGCTGCTGGATGCACACATACACACACGAACATCGACTAAAGAGGCAGAGTCCCACAGACAACCGCACCCAGGGGAGATGTTCCGGCCAGTGCTTCCATTCCCAAATTTCCAGCCAGGATTTTGCAGAGCTTGTTTCCTTCCACTTCCCAGGCAACCATATCCAGCAGAGACACTTGTACTATATATATTGCTGTGAGGATGTATCCAGCTGCATTCCCTATGGACACTCCCCCTGTCTCAAAGTCAAAATACTCTCATGAGAACTCTCACTGACCATAGACCCATAGATGACTGATGCTCTAACACCAGAAACAAAGAAATAAACAAACGAAGGTCATGACATCTAAGAATGAAGGGGCGGCCGTAGTGAAAGCTTCTTTGTTATGATTTTGGTTCCATGCTACCCACACATGCAGATGCACACCCATCATTAGGCATTTGCATAACACTGCATAGCACTGCAATCACTGATAGTTTGAAAAGTGTTTACTGTTGTAGATAAGTGGCAAACATGCCTCCAGATAGCCTCATCCAATTATTTCTGAACTAGTGATCCAGTCTCTTTCCACAGATGCACACACACACACACACCAGCTGAAATATTTCCATTTACATGGTCCACCCTGCTACATGAGGCCAAGGCTAGAATTAAGCATGACATGTAGCTGAGCTAGTCTGGTGACAAATCTTCAAAAAAATCTTCTTACCGCACCCTCCACACCCTCCATTTGATGACAATCACATTCCTGTTCTCTTGTTAGATACAACAATATATTCTCCATTATGTTCTGCATCGCACCCAAAGACAATGTGCAAGCAGATGGCCCTGTGTGTAGCTCAGCAGGTAAAGCTGATGATGATGATGCAATCTATTTTATGTTGCTTGGGAGTGACACTGTTATTGTTACATTTACAAATGCTCCATTACACTCTAAATAATAGGAGCGTGAGAGAGAGAGAGAGAGAGAGAGAGATGCTAATGTGCAGAAACAAGGCAGAAACAATGGAGAAAGATTAGGAAAAAGAGCGGGTCAGATAACCAAAGCTCTGAAAGTGAATTTCTGAGAGGGCTCTTCCCCGCTAGAGCTCTCAGGTGACAAATAAACCAGGAGAAAAAAAACCTCAGGTGAGTGTCCATTATTGTGTAATGGCTGTTAAACAACAGCCCATAACCCTGTGGATGATATTTGACCTTTCACATTTGTCTGCACTCTGGAATGGGCAGGGGGAGGGTAAGTGGAGCCAGGATAGGTAGATAGTGTTGGGGCAGGGGGGTTGTGGGGGGTTATAGGCTAACCCAACCAGAACTTTGTCAAATAGTGTTTGCAAGCACTCCTTAAACATCTGTTTCAGCCTCTTTAGAGCTGCAGCGCCATGTGGCAAACCACACACATCAACAGAGTTCAGCCTTTAAGGTCAATTTTAGGACTGCAACTAACAGTTTGTTTCATTAATGTGTTGATGATTTCTTTCTGTGAAATGTGACAAAATAGAAAAAAAAAAGATATTTAATTTACAATAACATGAAACAAAAATGCTCACATTTGAGAAGCTGGAACCAGCTATCTTTTACTGTTTTTCTTGATAAAGGACTTAGCAATTAATTGATCAAAAGCAAAGTGTTAGCCACATACAACAGGTAGATGTTGGTCATGTGTTCATGTTTTAACCTGTCACCTTTGCTTAGTTGACAAAAGCAAGAAAATGGTCGTTATGTAGTTGATAACAGAGTCATTTCTCCCAGATGTACTGGTTTCTCCAGCTTCACAAGACCTGCACCCTCCTTCCTCTGTTCCTTACCTAACGTTTTTCTCTCTATCCCTGATCCATTGTGGGCTTACATAACAACTTGACATGCTGGAAAACATGAGCCACCACCTCCTCATGCCCCTTAAGAGGCATGAGTGTGCATATATGTCCGTGAAAGGGTGACAGACTGTCTAACTAACTGACCTCCATCATGGAAGGCAGAGCAACAACACACACCAACAATGATCTCACTTTAGTACTAGTTTACAAATGGAGCACACACTGGCTGAAATAACTAAACAGAGGCTTTAAAACAACAGAATGTGCTCACTTGCTCCACATGACCAGTGATAACTTTCTGCCAATCAGTAGTGATGACAAAAACAGACAGGTCTAAGGTGTGTGTGTGTGTGCGCATGCTGTGAGTAGACACTCCGCTGTTGTGAATAAATACGTCAACCATTCAAACACGCCCACATAGTGTCCGGCATGGAAATCACATGAACAAGTGCGCTAATGCTTTTCTCGCAAGGCTCATCTCAGCTGTAAAAACATCCTTCCACCTGCCCACCCCACACACACACACACACACACACACACACACCTGCTCGTCAATCACCTCTCAAAGCACTTATAGGTTACAAATCTCTCTCTTTCTCACTATCCATCTTCTTGTCTCAATTTCTGACACAGACACCACACAGGTTTGTTTCTATAGTTTTAAAAGCCTCAGCACCTGGGAGCATTTTGATTTGTAAAGCCATGAATTGTGTGATGATGCAAAGAAGAGCAGGTGTTTTATTTAGAGCGGAGGGGGGAATGTATACTCAATGTGTCCTGGTGAAAAAGAGGTTTTTCAGAAGTTTCGCTAAGGTTGACACACTTCACATCCTCTCTGAATTATGAAATAGAACACCTAATTTCAGCCATACTTCTGTAATACCACCAACTACACACAAACCACCAAAAAACACATCTTCCGAGTGAAGATAAGAAACAGTTGAGCCATGGCCTGCAGGTTATATTGATACAAATGTGCTCTCTGGTATTTTGAGGGTTGATTTAGTGAGTGGCTAAGCTACGTGCTAAATTTTCCCCTCTTTGCCATAAAAGAAAACATTACTTTTGGGGTTGCTAGGAAACCTGAATCTTTGTAGGAAAAGCATTGTGGTCTGAAGACAAGCGTTGTAAATTACTCCGTCGGCACGGTGGAATTCCTGGCACGGACTCTGCCAGCTTTCTGAGGCTGGGCGGCCCAGGGAAAGCTGGCACATGGACTGGTTAGGACGGATAAACCTAAACACTTTTCTTCAGACTATTTTCTGCTCTGTTTAAAGATTAACAATAGAGAGAGAGAGAGAGAGAGAGAGCATAGATGAGCTGTGTGCAGGAGGAATGCATAATAGCTGTCAGATATGTTTCAAACTCCTGACATCACAAAATCACAAGCCACTACATTCTGAATCTGGGTACAGACGCCTTCATGCCATAATGCACTACATTACAGGTCACACTATCCAAGAAATGTCAGTCAAATGAAGTTAGGGGTTCAAAGAGTGCAAGTGTGGAAAGAAGCACAAATAATCCATTGAAAGCAATGATTTTCCACCTTATGGTGACTATGACTTCAGTAAACGTTTACATACATGGTGTTTAGTTTAGCAGGTTAGCTCAGATTAATACATCAGTGCATGAAAGGGTTGCATGTTTAATTTATTAAGTTTATATCTGATATATGTACAGAACTACGTTTGACCTGTATGGATAATAATAAAGTGCCATATGTTTGACTCTTTTCTTTTTGTTTTCTCTTGTCTCTGCATGTAATGTAAGAAGTGTCTTGTGAGCCCATGTGGGCTCTTTGATCAATGACACTTGGATACATGTATTCATTCATTCATTCATTCATTTATTCATTCATTATGAACTAAATCATCATATTTATCATTATCATGATGCATGGAGGATGCTTGTTTTGTAAAATAGTGATGTCTTGTTATGATGGGCCGAATGTTTGGCATGAGACAGACACCAAACTCACTTCAAACATCAAACAGTCAAACGTGACATCTTCAGATTTCTTATTTTCTCCGACCAACAGTCCAAAAGCAACTATACTCTGTTTACTACCATGTATGATGAAGAAAAGCATTAAATCCTCACATTTGAGACTGAAATCAGCAAGTGTCAAAAATTATCAAAATAGTTGCCGATTAATTTTCTGACAAACAACAAATCGATTAACTGACTCAGCATTGCAGCTCTATAATCATTTGGTTCATACATAGTAATAAGTAAGCCTTTGTTTATTAGCAGACTGCAGCAAGTTAAGAAGATGGGTGCTTGTAAACATACCAACACAATCTTTTTTTTGGTGGGTACTTGCCTTAAAATGGTTTACCTTCCATCTTATGTCTTATCCCACTATTGATTGTTACATCAACACATCTTAATTCAATGTGAAATCCTATTCAAAAGGTATCAATGAGTTCCATCTTTTAGCAGACACGAACACACAAAGTATTAAGTACTCTTTCTAGAAAAACAACTTGTTTGTTTATCTATCTCTCTCTGAGGCTGGTGTCTACAAAAGATTAACCTAAGGAATGAAATGATCCACTGAAAAAGGGATCACAGGGTGCGGCTCTCTAGACCCATCCCTGCATTCATGTTTCTCCCCTTTCTCTGCAGCCATTGGTCACTTTTTCTGTTACTTTCTGTTTCTCCTTGCAAACGCGTTACTATCAACCATCTCTGTTTCTCTTTATGCCTGTGGTGCTTGCTTTGCCTCCATGGGAACTGAGGTTAACCATGCACAACAGGATTTCTGGCTCTGTCAGTGTTTCCTTTCAGTCACTGCTTTTATGCATGTACAGCAAAATGTTCATTCTATGCCGTTATGTGATATGCTACCATATCAAAGACACATATGCTTACATACTCTGCATGCTGTGTGGCTATTAAATGCATTAAACAATAAGGCTCAAAACAACAATCTAAACAATGGCCAGGCCTATCAAAAACATACCAGATCTCCACTTGATGATGTCGTTGAACTCATCATTGGCTCCTCCCTCTGCGACGTCACCGTGTGACGCCATGGCAGCAAATTAATCCAATGCTTTATTAGTTGAAATGGTGTGATATAGTGCCAGGCCTCTTGACACACAGTGCAACAGCCCTCTTTCTGCACCTGTAAGCGAGAATCAAACTTAAAACTTGCATTCAATCAATTCTGCAGTCACTCAACTTTGCAATATGTATGCCTTCCCTTAGCTCTTTCTGCTCTAATGTGACTTAATCTCAAAAGAATGTGGGTGAGGAGGTGTTAAACACAAAAAACAACATGGTCACATAATGGTTAAGCCTGCAAGAAGATCTGGCACCACATAAGGAACCACACAGGTCACTAAGACCAACAGCTGTTTTAAGACACTTCTATGTCCACTCATCATCTCTGGTAAGGAAACAAACCAGTCTCACACAGTGGCCTTAGGCTGACACTCTGGGCATTGATTTATGTGTAAAACCACTCCTGTAAGAGTAATTGATGCTATAATAGCTGACAATCATAGTTAAGACTTTTGTGACGCCTCAGCAACAAGCCAGCCAGTTAAGTCAGTTTGAGGTTGAAACACCCACAGAGTGTCAAGCAGAGGTGAAATTGGTCTTTTGCCAACCATAGACATTTGTTTGTGTGTGTCTGTTTTACTTTGGGTTGGTCTCCACCGTCATCATAGACACCCAAAGTCTTGGTCAAATTTAATGCTCTTTTCTAATGTTGAATTCTGTTACTTTCAATGCACTCCATTATAAACTTATGAGTCAGCAACATAGCTTATTTTAATCACATGTACGTTGACAAGAACATTTTGCTCCTGGCAAACAAGCTCATGTTGAACTCTGACAGTGATTTCAGATATCAGTGGGTAAGATTTATCATCATGCAACCAAGTGATGCAGTTCAAATGTTATCAAAAACAAACTCTAAGCAGCAGCAAACCCTTGACTCTGATGAGAGGTTCCTTTGGGGGAATAATGAGGAATTACTTTGCAATTTTTAATCTGTTGTCATGTGATAACAGTGGTAAATGTCATTGTTGTGGTTCTCAGTTTCACACAGGACACTCTGCTGTGCGCTCTGCCTCCAGTCAGAACCTAAAAGGCAACATGCACTAGGATAATCTCCAAATGTTCAATTTGACCTAGTGAATATGTTAGCTGCTGCTGCAGTGACATGATAATCCATCACAGGTTATTTTTCAGACAAATGAGTTACACATTGTTGCAGCTTTAGTGTAATGCTTGTGGTCTACTTAAAAAAACATCCATGTTCAGTCCCCAAATAGCTTATTTGTTTTACCATGAAAGGAGTTGATGTGCAGTTTTATCAGGCGGTGCTTGCTTGGTGAGTTACACTTCTTGAGGGATGATGCAAGACCCAAAAATAACAACGATAAACTCAAGGAAAAGGCAGCCTCATATGTCTTACTGGTGTCTTTTCAATTTCAGTTCCTCTCAATGTGAGAAGACTGGTTTTGACAACCGAGGCAAAACAACTGAAGGGATTCAATTAGCCAGTTTAATCGGAACCCTTTGAAGCTGTACATTTCAACAAGCAGTGTAGTATAGTAATGTAATTTATAGTTCGGTTGATTTAAACAAGAGCTGGGTGTAAATGCCTTCAACCCAGTACATTTAAAGCACTCCTATGCTGTGTTAATCTGATGAGATTACCACCTTCCTGACAAAAAACATAATATACACTACTACATGACACATAAAGGGACTTTTAAACTGTGAATACATGATGGCTTTTTTGTAGTTAATGTTTCATCTCGTGGGTGTGGCTGTAGTATTTATATCTTGCAAACTTTTCACCAAGCAATTAGAAATCTGGTTGCAGTGTAGCTACATTAACGGCTACGCGCGAGACCTCGGGTCAACACTGATTGTTTGGGAGCTAATTTCAACGTTTTAACGGCTACTTTTTGATGGCTACACCTAAAGTACGACTTCTAACTTCACAATAACGTAAACTAAATGCTATGCTGTGTTGTGTAGTGTTGATACAATGACGGTCAACATTACAGGTCCGAAACATTTCAAGAGCCCATGTCACACACTCACCTCTGCTGTCACCAAGGAGTCAGGAGACGTGGTCCCTCAAAACAAGTCCAAAACGTGAGGAGTATAGACACACAAATAAAGTAAGGCGTATTGAAAAGTTGAAAAGTTTAAAAAGTGCATTAATCCAATTAGTTTAAGGCATTTTCTAAGCGGTACGAGGCACTCTTCTTAACTAACTAAAGCTAACTAGTAACTGTTAAGTGAGAACCGTCCTCCAGCGCATCCAGTCTCCACAATGTGCCAGGAAAAAAAGCTTTAAGAGACGCCTTTTGCAACGCAAAGCAAAGCCCAACTATCGTAATCTTGAAAAGCACACGGCAGGCTGTCTCTTTGGAAACGGAGAGATTTGTTATTACATTTCACGGATGAACACCGCACAACTGTGGACTCAGGTCCCACAACTTTGTTCCCGTTGCTTACTTGACGCCTGATGCCAATTTTTTTCCTAGGATGGCGAAGTCATGACCCGCCCCACTGTGCCTCTGATTGGCTACTACTCGTTGTCTTCGTTGGTTGGGTTGGTTAGGTTTAGGCATGAGGAGTGAGATTGGTTGGGATAAACCAATCAAAGGCAGACTAGGGCGGGTCATGACTTCGCCATCCTAGGAAAAAAATGTATCGCTTATTTGGACTCCCTTCTGGCTACACTGATGTTAAGTAAGACACAATTAGACGAACGTAACGGAAACGTTGGAATAATCCTTCGAAATAAAAGAGCGAAACTTGTCAACTCTGGCGAATAACTGCGATAATCACACAACTGGCGCCAAAAAGCAGTCGTTCCCAAAGACTTAGAGAATAATTGTGTAGTTTTGCAACAACTAATCATAATACCAGTTTAATGACGGGTTTACTTGAAGGCTCCCGTTGATAATAACCCTGACATCCCATACAATATGTTTATATCCTTAAATTACCTTCGTGACGTACTTTATGACTCAGTGAATTGACGACATCGTCATTTTGCTCTTAAATTGACTCTCACTTCACTCACTACTCAGCATTTCAGGAGTTATCCCTGAATGTCAAGTCAATCACGTTTACTTTGAAAGTTTTGACAGGAAGTACAGTGTTCACTGTGGGTGACTTGACAAATTATGTTTAACTTCCCCTCTGGCTGTAAAAGTTTTCCCGACGCGGAGATGGAAACATGGCGCGGTGGGCGTCACGTGACGTAGCACCAATGAAACCAGTGATTCCCATAAGAAAAACCCAAAGCCTTAAAACAAACTTTAATTGTTCTTTTTGTCCAGGTAAACGCAGCATTAATTGACTATTTACACTAAGCCATTCAACCCAAGATCTCTGCCTTATTGTAATATATATGCACTGTGACACATTATTCCATTCACTCTAATCTTGAAATCTATTTACAGTGGGAGAAGTATATTTGCTTAAGTAAAAACAGCAACACCACAATGCAAAAATACTCCATTACAAATAAGTTTTGCTTTAATATTATCAACAATGTACTTCAAATAGTAAAACTTCAAAAGTGAAAGTATTCATTACACAGCTTTATTATCATTCAGTGTTGTATTATAATATTAGCTTAATATGACTAATGCATTAACATGTAATCAACATTTTAATGCTGTACTTTGAACTATACTCAGACTACTGAATCATTCTATCAACTGGTCGTGTTTTATATGTAAATGATTAATCTATTAAATAACTAGCAACTATAACTTTTTGTAAACAAATGTTGGGCAGTAAAAAATACTGTGCAATATTCCAACAAACTTTATTTATATAGCACAATATTCAGCACAAAGCAATTTACAAAAAGAAAAAAAAAACAATTTATACAATAAAAAATATTAATACATAGGAAAAGAAATTTAAAAAAAAATAACAGAACAGCAAATATCATTACTATAAACACTTCCATCACCACTTGCACTGTATCACGTTTCATTTTATTATCCTAAGTGATGTGTTGGCCTGCAAAGCAACAACTTTTCCAGTACCTGAGGGGACTGAATAATACATGAAGGCCCATGGAAAGAGTCTCTGTGGCTTTGGGGATGCAGAGATGTTGATCTTCTATTGTAAAGCCTCGTCCTTCTCCCTTCCTCTTCTCAGTTGTCAGGGCTCTTTTGTGGATGCTTCCTCACACAGCTCAATGAAGAAGCTCAATTTCACAAATTAGTGTTCTGTAAGACCTGGAACACGTATCAACTAACACATATTTGTTTGACAGTGAGTGGATAGGGAGTGTGGGGACAACCTGGAATTCTCACCTGTATGTTCACAAACAATATGTAAAATGAGGTCTTGTGTATTCAAGGCTCCAATACTCTACTGCATTTTATGATGTACTGCAATTTGTCACTCTGGGCTTTTTTGATACACATGTGATGCATATTTACATTTCTTGTGTCTGTGAACACTGTAGTACAAAAGACCTAGGCCAAGGAGCTTTCAAAAGGCATATTTTCCATCTGCACGCCTTGGATCTATGTAACTACAGCTCAACAAACTTTGAATACTACTTTAGATGAGGTGCAGCTATCTTCTGTGAAGTTTTCCTGTGGCAGATGCAGATGACTGGGTGTCCATGGTCCAAGGCGTCGCCCTTGCAATGAAATTATAGGGGTGAGAGTGTGGTAGCCTTCAACGGGCCTTTGCTGGACTGCAGCCCAGAGGCTGCTAGAAGGGCTTAGAGTGCCCTCTTCTGTCCTAATGGTGCAACTACTCCTGAAAGATAGACCACATTCACTTGAGGGACTTTATTGCACAAATACAGCGCAAAACGACATCTATTCGATTTACAAACATGTTCCCCCCCATTAGTTGAAAAACGTTATTGGCACCTCCACTATCACCAAATATGCCAATGTATGGATACTTTGACGGTATATACCAGCAGGAGGTGGGCGTGTACTGTCGAAAATTTAACTAAATTTAACATTTAACTTTGTACAAATATGTCTTATCTGCTGCTCTGGACGTCATCCTATTGTTTGAGCGCCCAGATTATTCAGCATTATTGTACCATCGTTTTTCCGGTCTTGACTTCATTTAACCTGCCATTCTTACAGATCCCTAACTGTCCAAAAATCGTATTTGTATTTAAGTAAAAGTGGACTAATTAGTAAAAACGCAGAGCTGATATGAAGGACATTTTAGTTTATTTAGGTGCTTATCACGGTACATAATTAATATCTTCTTTATCACAACGGATGTCTTTTTTTATTCATGTTCTTGTTATGTTTTATCGCTTTATATGGAAGCTTATGTTGTATTTGCGTTTATAAACTCAGAGTGCTGCGTTTGAAGCTAGGGAAATCCACCGTTCATGTTTTCCTTTAAACCTGCTTAGTGTGTTCAACATACCATGAACTAGTAGGGTGTGTTATCGGTATTTCATGACGCCATTCACGGCCGGTGAATGTTGATACTTCTTGTGGTCATCGCAGGTAATTTAATGATGCTAACAGGAATACCAACAAAATACCTACCAGGAGTGGGGTTCGAACCCACGCGGACATATGTCCATTGGATCTTAAGTCCAACGCCTTAACCACTCGGCCATCCTGGTATACACACCGCATCCCGCCACAATGCGACATGAAAAACCGCTCCATGGTAGATTACGTTACAAGAATTGTGATAATTGTTCAAATAACTACGTAGCTATCAACAAACGCCATTATTAGAATTGTTCTATTGCAGCAATGCCTACCGAGCGAGCAGGGCTGCGATGCTAGCGCTGTGTTAGTAGCTAAACTAGCAGCTAACTTTAACTTGTCGAGTTAACTTGCTAGCTCGTTGGCAAGACAACACAGCTTTAACACAAACTAGTATGACAACTTCGGCTGTGTGTATGATATATTAAAACATATAACCAAAAGCCATAAATGGCAGCTTGTTACCTTGCAAACATCTACTATATATCTATCGTCACCACTCGAACGTTACATATTTAACTGGGAGCTGCAGCTAATACCATTAGCATGTGCTAACTAATAGCGCAACAAGATACGGTAATAACACTGCAATTTCAGTCATATATAACAGAATATTCCGCTATTGTTGCCACACACTGAGCGATCAGTGCAAAAAAGAGGTAAAGCCAACACAGACAGGAGCCTTTGCAGTCATTCACGAAGTCATGCAGGCAGTTACCAAAAAAAGTCCGTAGAAAGTTTTGGAGACTTGAATGAATGCAGTGGCTGTTTTTGCGTGTCTTGTCAAACGGGGGCACTCGAACAGGTCATTCATTTCTCTGCCTAACTGCACCACTTTACAGCAAAGATTTCTATATCAACTTTTGGAAACAACCACTTTTAAAGAAGAGCTAGTTGTATAATTCAGAAAAAAACATGTATAAACACACACAAATAAATGCATAGAATGTACCGTATATATTTAATTAATTTATATCAATGTTAATGCTGTGTTGATGTTCATATTACTGTTATTGTGTACTGTCCAAATATTTGGACAAATTGTACTTTCATGCTTTTGCAACATTGTTCTTGAAACTTTCATGCCAACAAAGCCAATTGAATTTGAATTGAATTGAATTATATAATCACAATATGGAATAATAGATATATTACGGTTAAAAACACAAAAAAAACAAGCAAACAAACAAAAAACCAAATCATTGTATATATAAGGACTGGATGGAGAAAGGAATTTTGTCAGTGACTCACTTAGTTAATATCAGTGGCTGTATCATGTCAAATGAGAATTTCTGCCTAAGATATGATTTAATTGGCAATCGTAACATATTTAAATCTATAACTAAACCCATCCTCAACTCTATTATACGTTTAATTAAAGGGATTTTAACAAATTCTACTCCTATCACCTCTTGTCTCCCACAACCTTTAGAGGCTGTGACTTTAATGAGGTCAAATTTCAAAACAAAACAATGAGAACTTTAATTAATAACATCTCATACCCTATCTAACAGAAACTCAATTTCACAAATATATTTGAAAAATACTATTAACATGTTGCAAACTAAATATTTTAAATTCCCCATAACTCCCAAAGCAGGGTCTGTGGACAGAGGATGTGGTGTTGCTGAACAAATTGTAAAGCCTCCTGTGGTGAATTTGTGATTTCTGATATTGGGCCATGCAAATAAAATTGACTTGACTTGAAGTACCTCAGAACCATATTTCAGTACAGTATCTGAGCAAATGTACTTAGTTATGTTCCATCACTGCTGTGTGGTCACAGGTTTGATACCCAGTAGCTGCCAGATGTTTCCTTCATGCTTGTGTTTGGTCATATTTGTGAGTTATATACTTAAAGCGCTTACCCTTTTTTTCTACATATGATTTTTTCTACATATGATCAACCACAATGTAAAACAGACTTCTTTGACAAAACGTCTCATAATCACCCAAAATCTGATCCTGAGAGCAACAAATAACTTGTATCTGTGCCACAAATCTGTTTGTGTTGAAAAAGTTTTTTGTTTTTTGTTTTTAAGAAAAAAACAACAACATAGTATAATCTCTTATTTGAATTTATCAAGACAAAAACTTCCACAACAGTCACACAATGAAAAATGTATCATTTTATTCCAGATTTTGGATATATTTGATCATCAGCAGGAGAAACATCATACAATTGGAAATGAGGCTGGAAAGACATGTGGACTGACATGCAACAAATGTCCCCTGCTGGAGTGAAATGTGGACGTTGTGTCTCATCGTCAGCACCTTAAACTTTACGTCACCATGATGACTGGAATGTCTCATCGCAGATATGATATACAGTATATATATGAACACATTCAAAAGGCCACAGTTCCTATAACATGATGAGAAATGAGCTAAACAATCTTCAATGTTTTCAACTGTAACTGACATACTTGACTGACTCAATAATACTGTTATACGGAAAGTCAGATATCATTTTAAATCATTTAAAAAATAAGTTAAAAACAATTAATACTTAATTAAGTCAATCTTTTTTCCCTTCATTAAAAAATCTCAGCTAAATAACAATCTCAGATCTGAAAAAGTAGTTCTATTTCTTCTCTCCTGGACTATTACAATCATTGGGCATCAGACTGAAGTCAATTGCTTGTCACCAGCTTATTCAAAACACTCATACTCAGCTTTTAAAAAGTTTGAGAAGAAAAGAAAATGACCAGTATCACTATTCATCCCTCACTTCAAAGCTGCCTTTCAGTTTTAGAATTTAAGTTTTTCCTGGTGATTTCAGGCACAACATGGTCGAGCTACAAGTAGCATTATATAGATTTTAATCTAAGCCTGAAAGCAAGAGATCTGCTGGTCTAACAGGTCACCTAATACCCTTTTTTTCCCCCACAGCTTTGGAAAATAAAATTTATATTTATACAATAAATCAATATTATCTTTTACATAACTTATTAAAGCTTACTTGTATCACAAAGTGCTTGGTGAGTGTTAATAAGATCTTGGCGAAACGTACTGCGTCAGAGTATATATATACATATATATACACATACATATACACACACATATGTATTTATATATTTTACATATTTACATATTGTTGAGACAGACACATACAACACATACACAGACAGATGTAGACAGATACACACACAAACAAACACACACATAAAAAAAACTTGCGCGCGCACACACACACACACACACACACACAAAACTTTACACCAGATGGACTCAAATAGGTGGATTAAGTTGCTGCTTTGAAGGACTGCTGTGAGAATCATTTCCCTGAGGAGGACCTGCAGGAAAGAAAACAAAAGTATAAATGACATAAAGTCTACTCTATATTATGGTGACCCATCCAAATAGATTTGAATATTTTTATTGTCTTTTCAAAGTCTGTTTTCAAACAGTTAATAGTGAACATTGAAAAGTTTCACTGAATGGTTTTAGTGTGCTCATGAATTCAGTTTTACAGGTGACTCTTAATGCTCTATGTTACCCTGGGGTCGACCACCTCATCCTCTCTGCTCTACACCTCTTTAACAGTTCTTTAACTTGTTCCCAATATAAATCAATCAATGAGACCATTCATTTGTTTGTATAATATTAACAGAATTAACAAGAATTGGCAAGATGGTGCCATCCCATGCAACTTGTATAAGTCAGTGGATTTTGTATTGAATGTTAATATCCACAGAATGGTTTGTATCTGAGGGGACATCTGTTTAGACTCTGGACCTGAGATTGTTTAAAGTATCTGTTATGTTGATCCCTGCATGATTATAGGTATGTTGATAGAATTCATTATTTCACTGTACCTTTCTTGCCGCATTTCATGATGTACTTTACACCTAAAAACCATACACCAACTCCATGGTAGGACTTGTCCTCTGAAACAGATACAAAAAAAGATATGACACTCAGAATGTAAATGTCATGAATAAACATACTGAATATCATGTATAGCACATTGGTTATAACATCTACAAAGAGAAAACCTAAGGTGACTAAGCTCTATGAAAACTGAAATTAAAAAAGTTGAACATCGAAAAATAATCTGCAGATAAAAACCACCAATAGGGCCAATCTTACCTTGTAAAGTGATCTCAGCTTCAAAAAAAATACTGTACTTGAGTTCCATTTATAAGCTTTTATTAAATAAACTTCCACATCAGAATTAGCACCAAATAAAATCAGTCAATAATGCCATTAAAATAAATCCATTAACATAAAAACATAGTTTCATTTCCAAAGTACATTTTTATGTGTGAGGTAGATTATGTCCATCTTTGATGTCTGAACAACATCAACTTGTATTCTAGACTAACTGAATGCAGACCAAAGCATAGTGCAGGTCAAATGAAAAAAAAGGAAACAAGACATTTAGGAATTGTTTTGCTTGGTCGATGGCATCATTCTTGTTGGCAAGTGAGATTTGTCCATCTTCTACCTGCACCTGAATGCAGCTGAATCCTTGCTGAATGCATTGCAATGACAAGTTACCACGGCACCAAATGCCACAATTGGTCCAAATCACAATCGGTCTGTTGATCTGGCCAGAAGTTGCTGTAATTTAGCAAAATTGCAAGCTCTCACAAATATTGTGAAGATTTTTTTGAATTTGTGTAAATTATTGCCGTCACAAAATCGCAATTTTCCTGGAGGGACTATACAGATCCTCTGCAGAGGTCTAGACTTCCTTTGCATTGTTGGTTTTAGATCTACTGTATATAGCATCATCTACTGTACTTAAGCTGAATAATTGATTAGTTGACTATGGTAATGGCTATCTACAACTCAACACTAACTCCAGTTCTTTGGTATTTCAGACCCTTTCACTCTCCCTCTTGTCTCTGTAGATCATTGAAGTGGAGTCAAAGAGCTTCAGTGTAAGTGTGAAGTTTTTATTCAGTTTAAAATGTTTTCAACTTGCTTTGAGCTCATTCACTTTGTCTTCAGTCTGACCACACATTGAAATTTCTTCAGAACTAAAAACATGTTCACAATTAAAATCATTTGAATATCAAAATATGATTAGGCAGAAACTCACCATGGATATACACTTATGTCTCAGCATAAATCTGATGGTTGATTTCCTCCTGTGTGGCAACACAGCGATACCTGCCAGTCTTGGTCACGTTAATGTTGAGGATGATGTCGTAGCTGCTTCCTCTTTGAATCACCTGTGGTTCTTCAGCAGAAAGGATGTTTCCATCACTGTCCTCCCAGTGTGATTTAGGTCTTGGAAAAGCACCTTGAACTTCACACTGCAGCAGCGCCCTGTCCTCTGTTTCATGAAGTGATGTGACATATGGCTTTGGAGCTGCACCTGTGAACATAGTATAAAACAATAACTTGTGAAGAACAATTACAGGATTAGTCATGAACTGTAATACTGGGATTTTTTTACTGTTCACCCTTTCTCTGTTTTTATATGATATTATAATATTTCAGAGGGAGGAAAACAGAAAAAGAGTGAAATAGAAAAGCACATATTTGGTGACTTGTCGCCACTGCAAACACTATTTCTGACTCACATCCTGACAGACGCATACAGTGAAGAAGTTTTGACAACCTTTGAATTTCAGCTCAGAAATTCAAAGGTTGAATGAAATCACATGTAATTTGTTGTCAGAGATGTAGACAGTACTTTCTATTACACTGAAACAATACAAAAATTGTGTTATAAAATATGAATCATAGGTTCTTATAAAGCATGAGCTGGCACCAACTTTACTCCCACTGTGGATTTTGATTTTCAGGACTTGAGTGACCAACCCAAGAACTGTTCACTGGGCAAACCAGCATATGGCACAAGACATGCTGCACAATATGCCATGCCCCAGTGACACACACACATGCATACACACACAAAAAATGGCATGGACCCCATGACATTTGAAGTCAGATCAAGAACAAAGGACTGTCAAACCCATGGACTTACAAATGTAGTTTTAGGTCTTGTATAAGGATGATTGTTGTTGTGTGTCAGTATGTGTGTGTATATCATAGTATGTGTTGTTATGTACTTTAGTTTTACTTTTATTACATTGCCTTTAAACCAAGAAATGTAACAATAATATAATCCCCATCATCCCTGATAGCACTATCATGTTTAGTACCATTCTGCTTGTTTCACTGTGAGAACGCTAAAGCTACTATCTAAATTGCAAAATTAGGAATCATGAAATTGTTAAATTGTAAATACTTAGTTTAATGGCGTAACCATATTCAGGAACTATACCCGCCTGTCCGTTGACAGGGGGGGACTGACTTTGCTCCCCCAAAACTCTGCAACCCCTGGGATTGGCTAGGATGCACTTTCTGGGCGGGCAGACCAAAACTTTAAAACAGTGTCTTATCTGAGACTCTGTGCTGTTGGCTGCTGTTTGCTGTTTTTAAGATTTTAGGCAGCTCTTTTGGGCTGCTTGATGCTGGTTGCTGGTGCTTTTTGCTTTCTGCCATGCTGGTGGAACGCTTGCAGTTTGCTAGTCTGAAGATGTGACTCAGAGCATCTTCTGAATCTGGAGTCATGAGTTGAGGATCAAGCCTAGGAGAGCATGAGAGCTTGAACCAGGAGCTCTCTCTCTCAATGGGAGCTTTTCAAGTCCGGACCGGCCGACTCACTCATCACTACCAGATCCAGACTCCAGCTCCTCACCCCACCACAACAGACTCCATTCTCCAAAAGAAGCAAAGACAAAGCAACACAAGGCAATGTAAAAAGACATTTAAATACAAATAAATAGTCTTATGTTGTGTTCACACCAAACACAAAGTGAATTTTTCGCGCATTGAGATTACATATAAAGTCAATGTAAAGACGCGAATAGACGCGAATTATTCAACTTCAGCGAAAATTTCGCGCGTATGATGGGGCTGGAGCTGGATTCTGCCGCGGCTTGCCGACAGACAACTGCTGAGAAGTGGCCAGCTCTGGAGGAGAGAGCCAGGGAGCACATTGGTGGTGCTGCTGCTGCTGATTTCGGGAGGAATAAACACACACCGCACCAACCTAGACTAACTGAATGCAGACCAAAGCATAGTGCAGGTCAAATGAAAAAAAAGGAAACAAGACATTTAGGAATTGTTTTGCTTGGTCGATGGCATCATTCTTGTTGGCAAGTGAGATTTGTCCATCTTCTACCTGCACCTGAATGCAGCTGAATCCTTGCTGAATGCATTGCAATGACAAGTTACCACGGCACCAAATGCCACAATTGGTCCAAATCACAATCGGTCTGTTGATCTGGCCAGAAGTTGCTGTAATTTAGCAAAATTGCAAGCTCTCACAAATATTGTGAAGATTTTTTTGAATTTGTGTAAATTATTGCCGTCACAAAATCGCAATTTTCCTGGAGGGACTATACAGATCCTCTGCAGAGGTCTAGACTTCCTTTGCATTGTTGGTTTTAGATCTACTGTATATAGCATCATCTACTGTACTTAAGCTGAATAATTGATTAGTTGACTATGGTAATGGCTATCTACAACTCAACACTAACTCCAGTTCTTTGGTATTTCAGACCCTTTCACTCTCCCTCTTGTCTCTGTAGATCATTGAAGTGGAGTCAAAGAGCTTCAGTGTAAGTGTGAAGTTTTTATTCAGTTTAAAATGTTTTCAACTTGCTTTGAGCTCATTCACTTTGTCTTCAGTCTGACCACACATTGAAATTTCTTCAGAACTAAAACCATGTTCACAATTAAAATCATTTGAATATCAAAATATGATTAGGCAGAAACTCACCATGGATATACACTTATGTCTCAGCATAAATCTGATGGTTGATTTCCTCCTGTGTGGCAACACAGCGATACCTGCCGGTCTTGGTCACGTTAATGTTGAGGATGACGTTGTAGCTGCTTCCTCTTTGAATCACCTGTGGTTCTTCAGCAGAAAGGATGTTTCCATCACTGTCCTCCCAGTGTGATTTAGGTCTTGGAAAAGCACCATGAACTTCACACTGCAGCAGCGCCCTGTCCTCTGTTTCATGAAGTGATGTGACATATGGCTTTGGAGCTGCACCTGTGAACATAGTATAAAACAATAACTTGTGAAGAACAATTACAGGATTAGCCATGAACTGTAATACTGGGATTTTTTTACTGTTCACCCTTTCTCTGTTTTTATATGATATTATAATATTTCAGAGGGAGGAAAACAGAAAAAGAGTGAAATAGAAAAGCACATATTTGGTGACTTGTCGCCACTGCAAACACTATTTCTGACTCACATCCTGACAGACGCATACAGTGAAGAAGTTTGGACAACCTTTGAATTTCAGCTCAGAAATTCAAAGGTTGAATGAAATCACATGTAATTTGTTGTCAGAGATGTAGACAGTACTTTCTATTACACTGAAACAATACAAAAATTGTGTTATAAAATATGAATCATAGGTTCTTATAAAGCATGAGCTGGCACCAACTTTACTCCCACTGTGGATTTTGATTTTCAGGACTTGAGTGACCAACCCAAGAACTGTTCACTGGGCAAACCAGCATATGGCACAAGACATGCTGCACAATATGCCATGCCCCAGTGACACACACACATGCATACACACACAAAAAATGGCATGGACCCCATGACATTTGAAGTCAGATCAAGAACAAAGGACTGTCAAACCCATGGACTTACAAATGTAGTTTTAGGTCTTGTATAAGGATGATTGTTGTTGTGTGTCAGTATGTGTGTGTATATCATAGTATGTGTTGTTATGTACTTTAGTTTTACTTTTATTACATTGCCTTTAAACCAAGAAATGTAACAATAATATAATCCCCATCATCCCTGATAGCACTATCATGTTTAGTACCATTCTGCTTGTTTCACTGTGAGAACGCTAAAGCTACTATCTAAATTGCAAAATTAGGAATCATGAAATTGTTAAATTGTAAATACTTAGTTTAATGGCGTAACCATATTCAGGAACTATACCCGCCTGTCCGTTGACAGGGGGGGACTGACTTTGCTCCCCCAAAACTCTGCAACCCCTGGGATTGGCTAGGATGCACTTTCTGGGCGGGCAGACCAAAACTTTAAAACAGTGTCTTATCTGAGACTCTGTGCTGTTGGCTGCTGTTTGCTGTTTTTAAGATTTTAGGCAGCTCTTTTGGGCTGCTTGATGCTGGTTGCTGGTGCTTTTTGCTTTCTGCCATGCTGGTGGAACGCTTGCAGTTTGCTAGTCTGAAGATGTGACTCAGAGCATCTTCTGAATCTGGAGTCATGAGTTGAGGATCAAGCCTAGGAGAGCATGAGAGCTTGAACCAGGAGCTCTCTCTCTCAATGGGAGCTTTTCAAGTCCGGACCGGCCGACTCACTCATCACTACCAGATCCAGACTCCAGCTCCTCACCCCACCACAACAGACTCCATTCTCCAAAAGAAGCAAAGACAAAGCAACACAAGGCAATGTAAAAAGACATTTAAATACAAATAAATAGTCTTATGTTGTGTTCACACCAAACACAAAGTGAATTTTTCGCGCATTGAGATTACATATAAAGTCAATGTAAAGACGCGAATAGACGCGAATTATTCAACTTCAGCGAAAATTTCGCGCGTATGATGGGGCTGGAGCTGGATTCTGCCGCGGCTTGCCGACAGACAACTGCTGAGAAGTGGCCAGCTCTGGAGGAGAGAGCCAGGGAGCACATTGGTGGTGCTGCTGCTGCTGATTTCGGGAGGAATAAACACACACCGCACCAACCTAGACTAACTGAATGCAGACCAAAGCATAGTGCAGGTCAAATGAAAAAAAAGGAAACAAGACATTTAGGAATTGTTTTGCTTGGTCGATGGCATCATTCTTGTTGGCAAGTGAGATTTGTCCATCTTCTACCTGCACCTGAATGCAGCTGAATCCTTGCTGAATGCATTGCAATGACAAGTTACCACGGCACCAAATGCCACAATTGGTCCAAATCACAATCGGTCTGTTGATCTGGCCAGAAGTTGCTGTAATTTAGCAAAATTGCAAGCTCTCACAAATATTGTGAAGATTTTTTTGAATTTGTGTAAATTATTGCCGTCACAAAATCGCAATTTTCCTGGAGGGACTATACAGATCCTCTGCAGAGGTCTAGACTTCCTTTGCATTGTTACACAACTTACTGTGTAATGACGCTGATCTTGAAAAAATGTTTGGTTTTAGATCTACTGTATATAGCATTATCTACTGTACTAAAGCTGAATAATTGATTAGTTGACTATGGTAATGGCTATCTACAACTCAACACTAACTCCAGTTCTTTGGTATTTCAGACCCTTTCACTCTCCCTCTTGTCTCTGTAGATCATTGAAGTGGAGTCAAAGAGCTTCAGTGTAAGTGTGAAGTTTTTATTCAGTTTAAAATGTTTTCAACTTGCTTTGAGCTCATTCACTTTGTCTTCAGTCTGACCACACATTGAAATTTCTTCAGAACTAAAAACATGTTCACAATTAAAATCATTTGAATATCAAAATATGATTAGGCAGAAACTCACCATGGATGTACACATATGTCTCAGCATAAATCTGATGGTTGATTTCCTCCTGTGTGGCAACACAGCGATACCTGCCGGTCTTGGTCACGTTAATGTTGAGGATGACGTCGTAGCTGCTTCCTCTTTGAATCACGTGTGGTTCTTCAGCAGGAAGGATGTTTCCATCACTGTCCTCCCAGTGTGATTTAGGTTTTGAAAAAGCACCTTGAACTTCACACTGCAGCAGCGCCCAGTCCTCTGTTTCATGAAGTGATGTGACATATGGCTTTGGAGCTGCACCTATGAACATAGTATAAAACAATAACTTGTAAAGAACAATTACAGGATTAGCCATGAACTGTAATACTGGGATTTTTTTACTGTTCACCCTTTCTCTGTTTTTATATGATATTATAATATTTCAGAGGGAGGAAAACAGAAAAAGAGTAAAATAGAAAAGCACATATTTGGTGACTTGTCGCCACTGCAAACACTATTTCTGACTCATATCCTGACAGACGCATACAGTGAAGAAGTTGTAATGTAAATCACAGGTAATTTGTTGTCAGAGATGTGGACAGTACTTTCTATTACACTGAAACAATACAAAAATTGTGTTATAAAATATAAATCATAGGTTCTTCCAAAGCATGTATGAGCCTTTGTGTTATAAGAGTTTTATTGTGTCTGTGAAAAACATTTGATCAACAGTCTCAAGCTGTCAGAATGAAAAACTGACCATCAAATTAGTTTTAGTTCTTCTTTAGTAGCCAACAGCAGCTGATGATACACATAACTGTAGTTTTTGATTTTCTTGCATAGGAAGGAGAGCTTTTTTTAAACTAAAAACTACAGGTTTGTTCATGTTCTATAATCTGAATTTCTCCTACAACCTAAAATCCATTAAAATTTGAGCAAAATTAAGATTAAAGTTTGATCAAATATTTTATATGAATCATATTAAGCCCTATTGAGACAAGAGGTAAACCTACATTTTCATACCATATTCTTCATTTGTCTGTAAAGAGACACTCCACTGATTCCAAAGATCAGTTTACTGGTTATGAGGAGGATTACTCAGCCTGTTTAATGTCTTCTGAGGCTCTGGAGCAGCTTTGGTTTTTAAAAATAACATAATGTAGTCAGTGTTATCTCTGCTTGGACTTCAGGACTTCAAATTTTGACCAAAAGTCTGTGTGAACAACTGGAGGCATGGAGTTAAAAAGTAAAGTTTTATTTTGACAAAAAATATTGTATAAATCTCAGAAAGTATTATAAATCTTAAGAAATTTAGCTCCAAAGTAACTGTGCAAAACTTAAAGTGGTGTCCAAACTTTTCCAAAGCAAATGTTTCATTAAATATGCAATAATGATGTCTGAGATTCATACAATATTCTGTATGGCACTAAATTAGTGATGTTAGTGAAGCGATTGCGATGAGAGTCAGCACCTCCAAATCTGAGGCCATGGTGCTCTGCTGGAAAAACGTGGACTGCTCCCTCTGGGTTGGGAGTGAGTTGCTGCCCCAAATGAAGGAGTTCAAGTATGTCAGGGTCTTGTTTATGAGTGAGGGTAAGATGGAGCATGAGGTTGACAGGCAGATCGGTGCAGCATCAACAGTAAGGCGGGCATTGTTCTGGACCGTTGTGGTGAAGAAAGAGCTGAGCCAGAAGGCGAAACTCTGAATTTATCAGTCAGTCCATGTCCCAACCCTCGCCTATTGTCACGAGCTTTGGGTAGTGACTAAATGTAAGCGGCTCAAATGAGCTTCCACCGGAGGGTGTCTGGGCTCAGCCTTAGAGCCAGGGGAGGAGCTCAGAGTAGAGCCAATGCTCCTTTGCATCGAAAGGAGCCAGCTGAAGTGGTTTGGGCACCTGGATAGGATGCCTCCTGGATGCCTCCCTCTGGAGGTGTTCCAGGCACATCTAACTGGTAGGAGACCCCAGGGCAGACCCAGAACATGCTGGAGTGACTACATATCTCCTCTGGCCTGGGAAAGCCTAGGGATCCTCCAAGAGTTGCTGGAGGACATTGCCAGGGTGAAGGATGTCTGGATTTCCCCACTCAGTCTGATGCCACTGCAACCCAGTCCCGGATAAGCGGTGGAAAATGGATGGATAGATGGAGGGTAATGGCTGTGTTTTGTGTTGAGTCTCATAACCAGTGTGGTGAGCAGTTCTAAAGAGAATTTTTTTGTCACAAAAGGCTGATGTGCCTTGTAGATCGTGACTAACAGTGCTCTACAGTAAAAAGCAGATGTAGGATAAAGTCCCTGCATGTTTCAAAGGCAAACAGTACAAGCCTCAAACAACAGACCAGCTCTTTCTTCAACACCCCAGGAATGCTGGCCAATACAGTGAGAGTCCCAAACTCCTCACTGACCAGACCATTTAAACAACCTCCTGCAAACAGAAAGGATCAGATAAGGAACACCCCATCTCATGACAGGGGGGACTGACTTTGCTCCCTCAAAACTCTGCAACCCCTGGGATTGGCTAGGATGCACTTTCTGGGCGGGCAGACCAAAACTTTAAAACAGTGTCTTGCCTGAGACGCTGTGCTGTTGGCTGCTGTTTGCTGTTTTTAAGATTTTAGGCAGCTCTTTTGGGCTGCTTGATGCTGGTTGCTGGTGCTTTTTGCTTTCTGCCATGCTGGTGGAACGCTTGCAGTTTGCTAGTCTGAAGATGTGACTCAGAGCATCTTCTGAATCTGGAGTCATGAGTTGAGGATCAAGCCTAGGAGAGCATAAGAGCTTGAACCAGGAGCTCTCTCCCAATGGGAGTTTTTCACGTCCGGACCGGCCGACTCACTCATCACTACCAGATCCAGACTCCAGCTCCTCACCCCACCACAACAGACTCCATTCTCCACAAGAAGCCACCCCAGGAAGCAAGCACAAAACCTCCATCAACTTGCTTAAACCCTGGTGCTTTCATGATTTGTAATTTCAATTGGCAATTTAGAACTAAGCTGTGTTACCGTTGATTTGACTTGCTGCTTCCCAGGTAACAGTCAGCTCCTCTGTTTATCAGGTTTCTCATGCCAACTACACAATACATAACTCTGCATCATGCATTTCACACTTTCACTAGCCATAGCCTTGTGTACCAGTTTCCCTTTCCCTCATGTGTCTTGTTTGTAAAATGTTGAAGTGTTAAGTACTTGTAGCTGTAGCATTAGGAATAAATGTGCATGTAATTAAAATGGACTTGTTTGTGTTTTCTTGTGTTTGCATCTCAGTCACTTAACCATAAATGACCTATACCCTTGCAAAATCATAATTAAGATTAATAACAATCAGATTTCTAATTGACCTCTCTTTTGTGTCCAACAAGGAGGACTATTTCCCTATTATTATACCCACTCTAATATGAGTTATGTCACGGGACGAATAATTTCATGTTGGAGTTGTGCATAATAATAATTCATAATTCCCCATAAAGTCATAAAGATATTTGAGTGCACAAATTCCTACACAGATCAGAAGAAATCAGTGGCAAGTTGTGATATTGATGTCACTGACCTCTACATCTGCAGTGTGTGTGCTACAACTTTGTCATGTTAGGGCTGAGTATCAAGAATTTTGACAGAATACCAAGGTAAGGTCTGTAGGTGTCGTCTGGAAAGTGCAGTAAATGAGCGGATTTTAGGGGGGAGTTTTGTGTGACAGGTCAATGCAGTTTATCACAGCAAAACGAACAGAGGAGTTGATGTATTTCTCAGTGTTTACAGATAAGTGTCGGTATGAATGTTGTTAGCAGGGGGACTCAGCTGGCAGGCAGGCTGAGCTTCACTAACATCAATGGCTGGCTTCCGTTGTTCAGGTGGGGACTAGCCGGTGCCTGCCATTGCCCACTGGCTGTTTGGGGCGAATAAGCACAAATGATGCCGCGGCCAAACTTGCGCGATTGACGCGAATAAAAACAAATGTTCCTGCGTTCAAACTCGCGCGAGTACTGGCTGTCATGTTGTGTGAACACAACACAGTAACACAGGCAGTAAAACCAAAGCCATTCAAACTTTCACATTTACTTGAAAACCAGTTGGGACATAACAACGACTAATAAAACTAATCGACAGAGAATGAGCTTTCTTACCGTTTGCATCGCCCAACGATACTGCGGACAGCGTGAGAAGAAAGAAATACACGGGCAGGCCCATGCTTGTCACTTTAAAACCTCCCAATTTAGATGGGTGATTCCGTTTTGTCAAGTAGCCTACTCCGCTGTGTTGCAAACTCGTGTGAGTTTCTACAAAGAGTGCGCGCCTGCGCAGTAAAATGTATAACATGTACGTCTTAAGACGTCAAAAAAAGGCCCTGTAAACACGTCCATTTTGTACGTCTTAAGGCGTTTAAAACAGTGTTCATGACAATTTATATTTTCACCTTTAATTCTAAGACGTGAGGAGAGGATGCACAAACAGAAATGAGAAGAGAGGTTGAATTTCCTCTTTTTAGTGGCTCATACTAACATTAAGAGGTTTTTTTAACCATCATTAGTGAAGAGATGGTGGACCATGCTCAAGGATTTCCTTTAGTCATTTAATCTGTTTTTATTTTAAATGAAATGCTGGATTACCAACTGGGCAAGACTGACAACTGTCCACAGTTACCTGGACCCTCAAGAGATCCCGAAAGCTCCATGTTAAATGTGTGACAATGGGGTTGTGGTGATGAAATCAATTGAAGTGTGTGGAAATATGGGGATACTGACATAATATGGGTCTGGCATGATTACCTGATCTTGAGGCCCTTGTCTTGAAGAGAGACCCTGTGTCTTCTGTTTTGCATATTAATTTGTTTTTAATTAAATTGCCACACAGCAAACCCGGGGCCATGTAATGTGCCAGGATAAATGTAAACAGTGATTAAGAGGGGCCCAGTAATTTATGTTCCTTGCTCTAATATTTTTCCCAGTATAAAGTAGATAAATGAGCTACATAAACTGCTGTATACTTTTCCTCCACTAAAGTAAACAGATCATCTGCTGACTTATACTCTCAGGAAGTAGTTTAGACTAGCCTTTGACAATGGATCATGGTCTATTTTCCAGTCTGACGTTATAATAGCTTGTCTGACTCATAAAGAAGGAACTTTTGTTATTCTTCTATAGATTATGTGGCATCGTTTCTAACTTTTAACACCTCAAAACTTAATCTCTCTATATTTTGAGTTATACACTATCTATGTAATTTACCCTGTTCAGCCCATAATTGCAGTCCTGTCACCAATACATCAACTTAACATTTTTATCCAAACATGCCAGTCATGAACAACACCTCTCATTATCTTTGCCTATTTCAATTTTCACTTTCTCACATTAGTGTTTATTTAATGTCTGTCTAGCTGAATTTCTTCCCACTTTCAAAATACTCAGGTAAGTTTTATGCTGAAGCACATTGATCATTTTTTTCTGCATAGTTGTAACTCTTCCAAATGAATATCATCTTTCACTGCTGACTTCAATATGTCAACTCTCCTTCCATCCGTACTGCTGCCCATCTCTCTCATGACCCCACTTCTTCTAAGGTGTGACCATGTGCACCACTTTCCCCTGTTCACCAACTTACTATACTGATGTTCTGGCAAGGACAAAAAACTGACTGTCGTTTACTAAAACAGTATTTATTTAGAGTGTCATTGAACTGTTCAAAATGTAAACTATTTCATTCAATTTAAATTTAAATCACATCAGTTTAAAATGTATAGTCTCCTCCCATGAACCCACATCCACAATTAGATTAATTCTCTGATCCGAATAACAGAAAGAGTTATTTTACTGTACAACAGATTTTAGTCAGCTGGTAACTCCAAACCTTTTACAATTTCAAGTTTCACACATCAACTCTAGAAATACATTGTGAGTCTCTTATGGGCAAAACTGTTTCAGTGACATTTTGCGCTCATTAGTGTCCCTGTTCTTACACATTTATTTTTAGTTGTCCTTTTTTTTTCTGTACATAGATAAATGTTTATTTCCTTTTTAAATCATCCATAAAACTTCATCAAAACAAGTCCTAAAAGGTTTGGTTGCGTCTCCAGCAGGGTAGACAAGGGCAACAATGCTGCAAAGGATTTTTCCTCTTGTACTGAAGGGCCCTCTTGATGTGAACATTGATCTGTTCAACATATTCCTGAGTGCCACACACATTGGTCTCAATGTGATTGAGCATGTCTCCCTGCTCCTCCACCAGCACGGCCATGTGCAGGAACAAATCATGGATCACCTTCAGCCTGGCCTCCAGCTCCACCAGCTCCTTGTGTCTGCCTTTGATCTCACACAGCGCCCAGCGGGACGAGCATGCACCTCGTTTCTGCAGGCTGTCAGACAGCTCAGCCCAGCCCTCACCCCCTTTGTCTACCAGCACGTCTAGTTGGTCATCAGTGATTTCAGTCCCCATAATGGAGGCCTGCCTCTGGATTCGCCCCCGACACGTCTTCCTCTGCATTTCCTCGGCCATGTTGTAGTCACCCATGGCATCATGGAAGGCACGGGTGAGTGTGTCGTACTGAACACGGGCGATGCGGCCAACAGCAGAGTGAGGACCTTCCTTCTCCTCCAGCTGCTTGCTCTCTGTACCCAGAGCCTGGAGGCGAGCGTACACAGCCTCCCCGCGTTGCTGGATCCCCTTGGCAATAGAGTCAGAGTCCTTTTTGAGTAGGGTGAGGCGGCGGACAGAGGTGCCAAAGCGTTCATTGTGGGCACTCAGACGCTCCACCTCTAAGCGGAGCAAGGAGATCTCCTTGCGTATAGAGTGGGCCTTGTCAAGGATGCTGTCAATATCTGGGGAGTTCCCAAACACTACCGCCTCTTGAGACAGAGACACCTTGTTTTCGTCATACTCAAGTCCACGAAACTCTGGCTCGTAGTCCACCCCCTCCTCATGAATGGTCTGCAGCCTCTCAAGCATGTCCCGCATTCTGCCTGAGAGACACAAGATGTTGGTTATTGTACTGACCGCTTGTATAGCTTTTGGTGTGATGTACAATGGTATTCCCTTCAGTTTTGGAAGAGCCTTCCCCTCAGTGTGAGATCGGCAGACTCCACTGCAGCTTTTAAATGCCTCTTTTACAAAATGGCCTACACTTAACAATGTTTTCCTTTTTTATTATGGTATCACTTTCATATTTCCTCTTTATATTACTACTTTATGGTGTCATTAAAAATTTCAAATTGTGCTTGTTTTAGTATCGTCATTTTAGTGTTTTTATATGCATTTCTATATATTTTGCACTTTTTTCTGTTTTATATTCAAGAGTTTGTCCTTTTATTGGTATTCTATCTGCTTTATATGAGTTCATCTCTTATATTTGCATCTTATTTGTTTATATATGTGGTTATTTCTTTTACTTCACCTGCTTTATGAGTTTATTTCTTTCATCCACATTTTACTTATTTATATATCAACTTATTTCTTTCATCTGTTTATAGGCTCAGTGCTGCTTGATATATGTGCTCTCATGTTCCTAATATTTAATGTCATACACAGAGTTCTTACATGGGTTTCTGATTTTTTAATTTTTGTTCCATAAATCCTGTGAATCTGGAAAATACTTTATACTTAAGCTTGAAAAGTGCTATATAAATGAAAATATAGTTTAAGTGAAGTTGTCATGAGGATTAAATAGATCAAATATATAATTCAAAGTTAATATCACATACATTCTACTGTACATGTTGGGTTGTCAGCACCCTCAGTACAATGCTTCCCATAAAAGTTGAATAGAGAATTTGCCATTAAATACTGAGTCATGGTGACGGAGCTGAAAATATACACGCTTCTGGGTGAATGTATGAACGAGTTCATAGGAAAACTACAAAACACACACAAAAGCTTGTACGTCAATAGTCCTGCAAGTGATACACACAATAGTGAGTTTATCTACAGTGGGTGTTCTTTTTGTTGTGGTGAGACAGCTCGTTGGAATGTCTCCATTTAAACCAGGAACAAGGAAGACACTTTAAAAATAGACATTTCATTTAAAAAGCTGATTTATGGTAAAATAAGAATGATATGCAATCAATACACAGCTACATAGTTTCCAGTATATTCGCTTTGTCAACCTAATGCTGCATAAAACTTTCAAAACTGTGGTGACTGCCTAAATTTCTGCCGCTGATACTCTTGTACAGAAAATCAATTTCCTCATACCATATTAGTGAAAACTCAAGAAACTATTTCAAGAGCTGCTTCAGTATATGATATAAACATATAAATATCCTCTTTTTAATGACCATCTAGTCAATCGTTCCAAACTGCAAAGTCTAGCACTAATTAAGTAGACAGGAGTCCTATCAATTATCCAATTGTGTCCATGTGCCTCTGCTACAACAGTACTAAGTACAATTCAACTGCCAAATTAAAGTATCTTACCTTTTCTGACTGGCTCCCCACAATATCAGAAAGCAAGTAAAACCCCTCAACGAGTGTCACTCTGATTTATTTAGTCCAAGGAGCTTGAGAGCATCTTTTCATTCCCGTAGAAGGAACCTGCCTGTCTGCTCTATGCTCAGCATGTGTGACTGCCGGCCCTCCCCAGGTGACAAACATGAGTCTTCCCACTGCAAAAAAGAATACTTCCTCTAAGGGAGATGCTTATCATTTGGTCTAGTTTCTGTTTACCTCAGGGAAGAAAAGACTGGGTTGAAATGTAAAAATGTAAAATGACATATCTGTCAAGAAATGTAATGAGGAAATCTGAGGACTGACTTAATTGTTACTGGACTGGAACTAATAGGGAACATGCTGCACTTGTGTTTGTGGAGTGATGACACCTGTGTGTTGGGTGTGTGTGGATGTATGTCATGCATGCCATTAGGGGTGGTGGGGGGGCTTAGATCATTCAGGGGTCACAGAGCTACACGGGGAACCTAGAACATGTCAGGTAATGTAAATATTTATTATGTCAAAGCTGTTATTTAGCTTTTGTCAAGAGGCCCAACATTTCTAGTAGTGCCCCTAGTGTTTGTGAGTGAGAACTTGATGAACGTGTTGATGTATACCCAATAATAAATCTTACCATGTCTTTATTGTTGATACAGATTTCATGTTTAAAGAAGAATAAACCCACACTCAGGTTGTATTTTAATATAATTATTTATGTAATATACAAGACATCACAGAGGAAAGGTAGACAATAGAAAGGTATCATTATACATGAAGTCATAACATGATAAATCCTAGTAAAACAGCTGTTGCTCAAAAGAGATGCTGAATATGAGGAATTAATGTGGGAGTATAGTGCAATTTTTGGTGAACACAGACCAGCTAGTTACATAAAAATGCAGAAAATATTAACAATTAAACATTTCTAAAATATTTTCAGACTCATGTTAAATATGTTTGATGTCCATTGACAAATTATTTGATCTGTGTTACCTCATCAAACAAGGAAAATAATTTTTACTAAAATGTTGTGATTCAACTTGCATATAGTAACATATCATTGGAGTTTATTAGATGTACGAAAATATTTCTTACAGTCATTGCATTGTGTTATTTGTTAAATCCCTTCCATGTGGAAACTCTGCAGGCTTAAAAATATGAAAAATATTTTCAAATACTCTTTGTTTCAGGACTGCATCATACCTCATGGGGGGACTGAATTCTGGTTCGAGATACCCGTCCCAAACCTTTCATACAGAAATTTTGACATCAATGGATTATTTAAATACAATTTTTAAAAATTTTACTCTAGTATTTTTGTTTCTCAATAAAAACACCTTTCTATTAAACCTTTATTTAACTTCCTGGAAAAAATGTTAATATGCAATAGCTCTGCGGGTCATGTTGTGACAATAAGAACTATGTGCTAATGACACATTCAGAAAATGTTTAATGTCCTTAGGATGCCGTACTTTTCTTTTTCAAGACTACATATTTTGCCATTCCTCAACCCAACCCTGTACTCTAAAGTCATTGGTTGAAGCATGGGAAGCAACTGCAAAACATCCTCTTGAAGGGGTTGTTCTTGTCATGACGTTTGGCCCTGCCTAGTTTGACAAGGGCTTCCTGTATGTTTTCATCAGTTTTCTGTATGTTGGTTTGGATGGTGGTCAACATGGGGCCCTGCTCCTCTACCAGCAGGGCGATATCCAGGAAAATCTCATGGATGCCACTAATACGGGCCTCCAGGTCCACCAACTCCTGGTGACGTTTCTCAATCTGGGACAAAGCTGATCGAGCCGTTTTCCCTTCACTCACAACGTTGTCAGTAAAGATGTTCCACCGGCCTGTCTCAATCATCTCCTCCACCTCCTCACCCGTCACCTCACGCCCCACTATCTCCATTTGCCTCTGGATCTGGATTTTACAGTTCTCCCGATGGCTCATCTCAGCCTCATTGTAGTCAAACATGGCATCGCGGAAACCATTGCTGAGGCAAGCATACTGGGTTCTGGCTACGCGTGTGATGGCAGAATTTGAGCCGTGCACTTCTTCTAGCTTGTGGGCCGAACCTTCCATGTCCCGCAGACGTGACAACACGCCCTCTGCCCGAGCCTTTATATCAGCACCAATGACGTTAGAGTCTCTTTTGATAGTGCTCATGGTGGTGACGCTATGGAGCATACGAGAGTTCTGCTCATGAAGCCTTTTAACCTCAAGGCGAATAAGCTGGATCTCCCTGTGGATATTTTGTGACTGGTCAAAGATCTCCGTCAGAGCAGGGCTGTTGTCGAACACGACCGCCTCATGGGGCAACTCCTCCTCCAGGTCCACGTTGCTGAAGGTGTCTGAAACAGTGGACTCCGCATACTCCATTGGCTCCACATGGCCGTTGGACATTTCCTGCAGGTGGCTCAGTCTGTCCCTCATGGTTGGGCTGGAGAACAAAAAGAGGATACAAATGTCAAGATATTTATCCTTCCTTGTCTAACACACATTCATAAAAATGGATCAGTAAAGTGGGCTGACTTTAAAGGACAAAACAATCCTTTAATTTACAGTGTTAAACACAGTCAGTGTCTCTGAAGCTGTCGGTACTCAATACCTTTATGGTATTGATGGAAATAACCCAGTACCAAGTAGTATTGAAACTTCTCCAGTCAAAGGATACCTGCTTTTGATCCTTTTTGTACCTAGATCTAGAAAAAAAAGACTATTTGTATGGCATTGCTCACAGCCAATCACCTCAAGTGTCACCTCAATGCAATGTGTGATTGGGTCACTACCACGGCAGCTACAACCCATAAAGTTTGTGGTGATAATACTTCATTGTACAGTTTTGTACAGTTATTTAATAAATGTTTAAATAACTTGAACACTTTCAAAATGTATTTGTGTAAAAATCGTTCGGATGGGGAGGAGTGGTGACATTTTATGCAACTGAATGCTTACGTTCCCATGATGGATATTGAATGATGTAGAAAAAAGAAAGGTATCGAATGAGGTACTCTATAGGTATTACTTTGAGGTTACTGGTATTGGTACTGGTAACGATACCCAGCCCTAGTCATGCCTGCTTAAATGCCTTTTTCCTTCTTCCCTCCCAGCACCCTGCACTGGCCTAACAGGTTCTCAAGAGAATAGTTAAAGGTGTTGTTCCTCACCAAACAAGTTCTTTTAACTTGTTATCTGTTTGACGTCTTTGTCCAGACATTCATTTTGACTTTTAAATCTAAATGGGGCATCAGATTCTGCAGATAATGCACATCAGATACAGAAATATTTCAACATTTTGATGAGTGTTCTAAAAACATTTTCTGTGTGAAATATAAAGGCCAATTTTAAAATTCTAAGACATTCAAATGCTACAAGTGCAAAAGTTCCTGTACTTCAGGCCCTGCTACCAGATATTGACATTGCCTTGTCCTGCTTTCAGTGTTGAAATCTAGAGGATAAAATATTGAAATGATAAAATACTGAAACATAGATGTCGACTTGAGTGTCCCTTGTTATCAAATTTGATATCATCATATAAAACTACGACAATAATTGACTCAATACCCCTGAAAAACAGTCTTTGATTGTATGAATTAAGGTTATCTGCAACTTCTGTTTCTCATGATTAAAATATTTTAAAAGTAATGGTAACAGGCTACATCCAGACATTTAGTGGCTTCCTACACTTGAAGCTTTATGAGGTAAATTCATGGTTTCAACAACATAAATCCACATAATGTTATTTTGACAATAGCTTTTAAAAGAATGCCTTTTTTTTAAAAAAATGTAGGCCTAAATTTGTATATGGGCCTAAGGCTTTTGTCTTCTGAGTAGCTGTCACCAAACAAATCTCACAATACACCCACACTTTATGATACACCCCAACATACACTGGGTATAAAGGCTAATAATCTTTCTACAATATCGCCAGTTTGCCGGATTTTTTCCATTTCATGCAAGATTGCAGCACTTAAGAAAAGCACCTTACCTGTTTTGCTGTAATCTAAACAGAACATAAATCAAACTGCTTGCTTTAAAGTGAGGTGTTTTGGCAGCAGCAGAAGCATCTTCTCACTTCTGAAGTCGACTGGTCCGGGCTGTGAGAAAAATATCAATGGGGCTTCACATGAGTAACGCGGCTATCTATAGAGCTAAAACTGGTATTCGACTTTGGTTTTTTGTTAGGGTGACAGATTGCGCCACACCATGCGCCGGTGAAGATGTGACTCAGGAATGAAGCCCGGTCGGTTTGGCCCTTTTGCAGTGACGCTGCATCTCAGGAGCGTCAATTGGATAAAGACGGACAAGGTGTGAACAGCTAGAGTACATGAACCAAGTGAGTGCCAGGCTGAAATTGTAAGCCTCTTTCCAGAGTAAAACATGGCAGAATTGTTTGAAATTATATATGGGAGCCCAGAACATGTGGCACGGGGTCCATCACACTTATCTATCATTTAATCTTTTCAGTCACCAGCAACTGTGCCAGCATCTTGAAACGCAGTCGTTGGTGAAGGATTTATTTATGAGTTTTGATGGCAATGATGGCTGATGGTCCTGGGGGAGGCGACACAGCCGGGCCTGTGTGGAGATAGACTGACGTCAAGACTTTCCTAACCACGCCCAAATGACTTCCACATGTACTTATGTGTGTACGTGTATGTGACATGAGAGAGGAAAACAGACAGATCTTGATATTACCAGTCTCCTGTGGGTAGCCTATGTCCCTGATTATATTCATTATATCACACCGTTACTGTCTTTGGCCCACATGACTTTTTAAGTACAAGGTTTTAATATTATCACAGAAAGGCACATTTTAAATGAGCTGTTCCTTGCCTTAAGATTAATGCATCAGTTAGTATTTTACATAATGTTTGTGACATGTAGATTCAGCCCCTTTTCATAAGGCTACTTCGATCACAGCAGGGAAGTTACGTAAAGTAGGGTCCAAAAGACTGCTATTGATCACATGCTATTGATTCCAGCGTTTTAAGCACAGCTCTAAAATGATCAGTTAAGAGTTTTGCAACATATTGGAATAACCCAGATGCACCCTTTTCCAATACGAGTTCCAAGGTGATTCTACTTAAGCTGAGACATAATTTAATTTCGTGTTATTTAGGTTACATTATCACATTAGGACGTGCAAGTTTTTCAGTGCCAAAGTACCTATCTACAATGTTGCCTATTTTCAGTGGAAACATAACCGATAGGCTTTATGAAGGTAGTAAAAACCATATTTTCTTTGATGTCAGTTCATTCTTTAGTGGATCCACAGACACTCTGGACCCCCACGTCCTAGGTTGACCCCCTCTCTCTTTTCTGGGTCAGTATAGCACGTGGACGCGCGTGCTCGCAACAGCAAGCTACTTGTGAGGCTGCTGCTTTCAAGTGTTCCTCGGACTAACCTAGTGTTCTCGTACTTTGATGATAATAAAAAAGATTCTGTGACAAAATGTTCCAGTGATCTTTTAAAAAGTTTAGCAACAGTGCTCTAGCAGTAGAACAGACTGTACACACTACAATGTGGTCCCTATATACATACAATTGATATTGAAATTGTTTCAGTATCGAATTCTGCTGTTTAATATGTGCATTGACATAAACTGTGACATGTTTTCCACGCCCTGACCGTCACACATTGGGCTCGTGTTATTATAAATAGGCCTTCGCGTTTTTGTGGGATTTGCCATATTCAGGGGTTTTTCACCTGTACCGAGCTCATAATTTTCAAATTTCCGACAGCCCCTGAATGCAGCGTACATCCATCAGGACCCTGTGTGTCGCCACCTCAACACAACTTTCTTTTTGTTCTTTTCGGGGGTTGACTTCCACGCCGGCTACCGCAAGAGAACAAACAGAGGCTGAATTTATAAGCTAAGATTAAAAACCTAAAAAGAAACGACCATGAACTCGTCCATCATTCGCAGTGCTTGTGGCAGTCTACGGATACACCAAGCCCGTCCAGGAAGCAGGGTGAGCGGCTTGTCGCGGAGATGCCCGCCGGTCGGTGCTGCCAACGGCCGGTTGATCCTCCGAGCAGCGAGCGCTACAACCAGCAGCGGCACCAGCCCGAAATTTGCCGTCAACTTTGGGAAACGATCCCAGAAGGAAGATGGGTTGGAGTGCGACAGTTCTTTGAGGTAAGGAGGACATGTGTACTCCAAACCTTGGACATCCCTCAGTTGCTGTTGTCTGTGTATTAATGATTTTCTAACGAATAAAGACATAGTTTAGTGGTATTTTGCTGAAATGATAAGCTAACTGGTGTTCGTCGGTATTTCCTGTCTCACCGGCGTTTTGGCTAGCAGCCACTTTCGCACGTGTAGTCGATTATCATCAGAAGGTCTCAAGCCAGCTGATGTAACTTTGCTCCTTTGTTGCCAAACACACGATGCTAAAATGTGCATATGGAATAAAGCTAATAACCCAGTGTGAGTGAATGGGCGATGCTGGAAAGCTTCACTGTGAGGCTATGTAATTTGTAAAATCTCCAACATCATCGTATATGCATGTAGATAGGCCTTTTTGTATGGTTTCTACTGTATGTGATTGTCTAAATGTTAAAATAGGCCTAATAGACTACCGTGCGGAATATAGTGAATTGAATGATTGATCATAATAAACTAGTGGTGGAGTATGTTTACATTACCCCCAATAAGTATAATAGGAATCTTCATTTGTTAACTTTATATGAATGTTTGCTTTGGTTCCAGTCTCTGTCCCATTTCCTTCTGTTGTGTTTGAAACATTCAAGTTTTTGTAAATTTAAAAAAATAAATGGCTTTACTTTTGCCCGTGACACTGGCATTGTGTTGCTTCCTTTCCTAGAATGTTTCTGGGTTGTGACTCATTTGTTCTCATCTGTAAGTAGTATCCTGCTGCAAAACTTGCCCAAATCATGCTTTTATGTCAAGCAAAGAGAGAAGGGTTAAGTCATACTTTCTGTTTAACAGTGTCACACTTCCTCACAGACAACCACACATCCTCAGTATTAGCAGTTTTGTTCTAAAGCTTGTTTTTAGAAACATGTTTTCATTTAGGAGTCCCTTGACCAAAGTCTTGTTGCAATGTATATCGATGGTGTTTGACATGAATATATATTTTGAAGCCATGTGCAATAAGTGTGGACTTAAATGATTGAATGAACATTGGTGACCAGTTTATTTTCTCTCATAGGGAAGTGGTTCAGAGCACCAAGGAAGCACTGGTGGCTCTGCAGAGAAGAAATCCTGCAATCCAACCAGTGCTAGCCATTATACAGGTATGTAAGCAAAAACAATACAAAAGCAATGTGTGGGATTTATAATTCCTGTTGAAAGACGCAAGACTAGGTGAAGACATTCTCTGGGTTACAAGTTTCTTGCATCTTTTCTTCGAAACACAGAAAAAACAGTATAAAGCCAATGAGTGAATTCATCTTGGGGGGGAAAGCTTTGCCCTAATAAACCTTTGACCTTAAGGTTGTCTGTTTCTACTGAAGCCATTGAACATTCCTGTAGTAAGAGGTTTGTGTGTGTGTGTGTTTTTTCTCATTGTGCTAATTTGATCTCAAAGGCAGGTGAAGATGACAGCTTGTTGGAGACCAATAAGAAAATGGCAGGAAAGGTAATTTTGCTCACTTTGTCCTTTTTCACAAATCTACACGACAATTGCAGCTGTTGACCCTCTGCTTACATGTATGTCCACAGATCGGCTTGAACATCACTCAGATTTGCCTGGCAAAGGATTGCAGTGAAGATGAAGTGAGTGAAACTTATGACTCAGAAACTTTGTAATATCCCCCCAGCGCCTTAAGATCTGCCCAGGCAAACTGTTCTAACCTTTCCACATTGTTTAGCAAGTCAGTGCATGCTTTACCATTCCCTTAGTTATTTGTTTGTGCAGCACGTGATTGGAGTGTCATGGTAATCACAGCCTAAAACAAGCCTAATTTAATTAAAACATTACTTATCTGTAAGTTAGTATTTCTCCAATGTTACATGACTAATCTTTGATTCCCTAATTGATTTAGGCACTCCTTAGGTTCTGATTTTATCAGTTTTTCACCTCATGTCTTTTCCAACATTATATAATTAGGAATGGGAGGCAACTTCTCAGCTGTGACTCTCTCTCAGCTGAAGGCCGACTCTTCTTCCATACTGAAAGAAGGAATTCCTGGGAATAGCTCAGGAATTTCTCAACTGACAGTAAATGATTAACATCCAAATTCCTGTCCTTGTAGCACTCTGCTGCTCTACTGATCTACTGCTCTACTTTCACACATCTTTGGTCTATTATGTTTTTAATAAAAAAATGTTTTCACTTCCTTCTTCTCTTTTCTTCCTCTTTAAGACTACCATCTTTTTTTCCTCGCTCAGTCAGTAGCAGTGAGTTTGACGTTGCTACTTACTAATGCAACTGTGGCTGTTCAATACCTCCATATTTTAGCAACATTTTTCATCTGTGTGTGTGTCTCTTTGTCTTTGTGTTTGCATGTAGATTATAGAGGAGGTGTTGAAGCTGAATGAGGACCCCAGGGTGCACGGTGTCTACCTCCACCTCCCCCCCGCTTCCCTCACTAATCGAGTACTCAACACACTCAAACCTGAGAAGGATGTAGACGGGTAAAACCCTGCAGATGCAGATATATTTGGTTATATATATAGAATAGTTGCAATTAAAGCTAGTAGTAGTTTTAATTTAAGTTTTAAATTGTCACATAGAAAGACATAATAGTCTCCCCCAAGTAGAACATTTTGTACTGTTTAGGGTTCTTTCACTTAGACATTTTTTCCTTTTTGAGTGTTTTTCCTTAATTGATAGGTATGCCCCTCTTTCATGTGTCAGCAGTAGACATTTTGAGGTAGGTATAGAGCTTCAGTGGTGCATGTTTCTCTGTCCCAACAGAGATAAATGCATTTACTCACGTGGTGTGTCAGATTGGACCCAAATCAGAAAGTGCTGCACAGAATTAAGACTGAGTAAAAGTGAATGAGAAAATTAGTGAGACACCCTTCACAATCTTCAAAAATTGAATAGAATAGGTTCAGTAGAGGACAAATTCATAAAAAATAGTTTAGGTTGTCATATAAAACACTGAGATACATAATGTTTTTGTTTGACTGTAACAAGTTACTTTGCTTTTAGTTGTTTGACAAAAAAATGTTTGTCAGTAACATTTCAACTTATCATAGACCTCCAATCATGAAGACTACTGTAGTATATTTCTTACTGTACTTTAAAATGTTACTTGTCAGTGTTAGTTTTTACTAGTAACATTTAAATGTTGCGTGCCTGATGTACGTAAAACAAAACATTTATCAGTTAAACTGAGAATGGCTGTGCTGCAAATGGCAAAAATGCAGTAAATTATATATTTATGGTCATTTTGTCTTTAAATAGGATATCATACTTGAATATGGGTCGCCTGGTCCAAGGAGACCTGAACAAAGGCTTTGTGCCTCCTATAGCCAGCGCTGTTGTGGATCTGCTGGAGAAACATGGTGAGTTTCTTAGAAGCGACATCTGTCCCAAGTTCAGTAGTTACTAAGTATTATAGGTACTATTGTTACTTATGAAAATGATATAACATATAAAAGGTATGATAAATAAACTAACTGTACACTTTGACACATACAGTAGCTGTAACAATACTCACATTTGCCTCTAAGGGGACTGTAGCTGATAAGATTAATGAGTAAGTTTGATTAATGTAAGCAGCATTAGTTGCACTAATGATAAGTATTATTGTGCCACACCAAAACCTACTCATTATCAATTTTATTAGCTGCAGCTGTTACAGATGGCTAGTATAAACTAATTGTAGTTTGTTTTTTAGTAGGTAATACATTCACGCCTGACAAACACCAAATTAAATGTATTCTAATATCAGAGTAAATACTGACATGGGAGGATAAAATACCTATTCATTCTATACTTACTAACAAGTTTAGTTTAGTCTACGGTTTGATGTCTGTCTTTAACTGTAATGTGCTTTGTTTTGTACTTGTTGATGTTTTGTGTGTCTGACAATTGCCACAGACACACAAGGAATTTCCAAAAGGATAATAAAATAAAACAAACTAAATTATAAAGTTTACACCACTGTATGTACTAATTTTCATACGTTTTTGACAGTTGGTATAAAATAAATTAATGTATTTTGCTGTTTTACATTAACAGAAAATGATACTAGACATGTTAACAAATGCCAAGCAATCTGCAACTTTCAAATTTCATAAATTCAAGAAAAAGCAAGCAAATAGAAAAAAGTACAAAAGTACAAAAAAGATTTTGTACTTTGTTTAATTTCTTCCAGTATGGAAACGCTATATGCTTCATTACAATTCATTCATTCATTTAAATTAGTATGTAGCAAAGACTTAGGACACAGCTGGTGTGTGAAAATGTCATGACATCAGTGAGAGTGTTGGGCTAACATGCTCACAGCTTTTATGATACATTTTAGGAGTTTTATACATCTGATACTTCAGTGCACCAGAAAGATTTTGGCATCAGGACTTAGTAGAAGATGGCTGACTCACTCTGCTGACTCACCAGACTACCTTCAGGAGTCACAGCCTGGGGTTCAGAGGGTAGGGGTGAAAGGTCAGCTGTACATAGGGTCATGGTTATTCTCAGTATCCCGGATACAACTAGTAGAGGTTTAATATGTCATGCAAAGTCCATATGGTCAGTATTTGAAAACAGACCATATGGGCTGTAATTGATATGTGGACCACGTTGATTGGCAGTTGACAGTTGACAGATGACAGTTGGGTTTCTTATCTTGCAATAAGGCCCTTGATAAATGGAGAAGGTATGTGCTAATGTTGAATTAAAACTTTTTAACAGATGCTCCCATGGAAGGAAGAACAGTGTTGATGATTGGAGCTGAAGGACCCCTTGGGGTGGCCCTGCAGTTCCTGATAGAGAGAAGTGGAATGGTGGCGCTCAAAAGTCATTGGAGTCTCAAGAACCTACAGAGCCAGGTGTGTCTTAAAATTAAATCATTACACACATGCTTTTTTTCTCTCATCACTTCTCCTAAAACATATTTGATATGTATCTGTTAAAAGCTTGTTGTTTGGTCCTTGAAGGAGCAAAGTGTTTATGGTCAGTTTGAAGGTTTTTTTTTTTTTTGTTTGTTTTTGTTTTTTTTTTTGGCTTTGAGTGTGTTTTGGGAGCCTTACCGCATTGTTTATAACTGAAAAATCTTAATCCTCTTTCTGTGCTCTGTAGACTCAACCACCTGTTGTCATTATTCAGTTATGTGCAGTTTTACTGTCTGGCCACATGGGGTCAGTTTCTGCTTTTTCAAATGCTAAGTCATAAAATGTGATGTTTGTAACAGAGCTGGTAAAAAGCTTGTAACATTTATGCTAAGAGAAAGCTATAAAAAATTCTGATCAGTCCCACTTTTCTTTTTCATGCTTTTTCACATCTTTTCCTTAAACCTTTATATTAATCCTCTTTTTTGAATTTTTCATTTTTTTCTATTTTATATTCTACTTTATTTCTTCTATTTTCTTCATTTCCCAGGTGATGCAGGCTGATGCTGTAGTCCTATTAGGCACAGAGAATATTGATATCCCACCCACCTGGGTCAGGCCAGGGGCTGCCGTCATCCGCTGTGAGCCCACCTTGGAGACAGGTATTGAGGAATACTGGAATAGTCATTATAAGGCCGTTTACAAATGATCACTGACAGAATTGCTCTGCACTTGCTTAAGCCATTGTTTTTTGTTGTGAAATACAGATGATACTTTACCTTGTGGCTCTGTTTCCTTGGGCATTGTGTGCTGCTTTTAAATTTTGTCACCACACAAATGATTTGAACCTCAGTCCTGTTTGATGCTAACCTTTTTAAAGTGCATGAAGTGAGACTGACCAACAAGCTTAAACATGGAGAATGGGTCTTCCAGACATATATGGTAATAGTCCAGTTTGTTGGCTTTCCCCCCCCCCCAATTTAACAGTTTTTCTTTAGAAATCATATAATGACGTATCGCCATTGAGTTTGGCTCTCAGCACTTAATCTGTGCCCAGCCCACCAGTGAACAGCTCAGACAGCCAGCATGTAAAGCAGGAAGCAGTACAACTCTTGTGGATGTGAGATTAAATTTATGTAGGCTGGAAGTAACTCACAGCATGTGTCCTCTGTTTTTCTTATCCTCTGTATTCTGGCCGACCCCTGTTTAATATAGATATGCATGTTTTTAGTCAACATGAGCATTAACCTTTGTTTTTTGTCTTAGATGAACATGCCACTGAGATGTCTTCAAAATCTGGGTTGGGATACCTCACAGCGGCTTACAGAATACAGGTGCAACAATTTGTATTTCAGTATGTACCAACCTTGTTTGTTGACCCAGTTGCTACTGTATTCTGCCTTCACTGTTCTCAAACTTGTTTCATCTGTTTCTCCTTTTTGTCTACCAGAATGTGGTGCGTAGTAGCAGTTTGTGGCTCCAGGAGCAGCAGTACCGACCCTGGCGGCTGCGCAGCCTCAAACTGCAGCCCCTGACACCAGTACCAAGGTATAGAGCAGTTATGTCAGAAACACTCTGAATCTGTGATAGACTATGAGAAATTAAGCTAAATCTGCAAGTACACAAGAGTCTTTTCTTGTGTCTTGCTAATCTAAGTTGCATGTACATCATAAAAATTATGTGAACAGGGTTGAATGTTATTGTGTAAAAGACATATGTGACCCTTTAGAAATAACTGTTTATAAATGATTTGTCATGTTTTCTCTTCTTTGTCAGTGACATAGAGATTTCCAGAGCCCAGACGCCAAAGCCAGTGGACCAACTGGCTGAGGAGATAGGTTTGCTGCCAGAAGAGCTTGAAGCCTATGGCAGGAGCAAAGCAAAGGTCCGCCTCTCCCTGTTAGACCGCCTCCACACACAGCCTGATGGGAAATATATACTGGTTGCTGGGTGAGTTTTATTTAATGATTCACTGAATCTTTTTTTTCTTAATTATTTATTCCTTCAGTGCTCCCTAATGCTGGTGTTTGTGATGTAAATTAAGTGATCCTTTTGATTCATGGTTTGATGGTTTAGTTTGTAATTCATATGTATCAATTGCTTGGCTTCACACTAATTGTGATGACATGAATGCACATAAACCAAAAAAATGTAAAATTCAAACATTTTGTGTATGTCTCTTGTTATAGTATAACTCCAACCCCACTTGGCGAAGGTAAAAGCACAGTGACAATCGGCTTAGTCCAAGCCCTGTCTGCCCACCTTAAGCTCAACTCCTTCGCCTGTCTCCGACAGCCCTCCCAGGGACCCACCTTTGGGGTTAAAGGTCAGTAATTGATACCTAGGTCCGTACATGACATGACCTATCTGAAAAATGTGCTTTCACTGTGAATTTGCCTCCAATAAAATAAACTCTTATCTTTTTGATAAGCATTGTGAGAACTTTTGAGATACTGAATAAAGATATTTTGTTGCTCTGTTTTTTAAAAATTTAAATGTTATCCTCAAAAAAGCAATTTTCTTAGAAAAGCGTTACTATGAATAACAACTTACATTCTTTAAGGAGTTGTATTTTCATTACGTTCAACTGATTTCAATTCTAAATGGTGGATATTATTTTGGTATGAAATTTCTAATTTTGTTTTGCTTCCCATTGAATACATTGAGTGAGATTTGGCCAGTCAGGCAACCAAAGCAGCAGTTTGGAATGTATCAAGTAACTGTGATAAGCTATTTTTGTCAGCGTGAGGCTAGCATTTCATACCCTGCTACATTTTGTGTCTGGGTGGAGAGGTTCACTTAGAGTCCAGCACACAGCACCCCTCCTTTGTGTGTCCCTGTCCCGTTGTCTGCCTCTGACTGTGCTGCCTCTTCTTTGTGCCTAGGGGGAGCTGCAGGAGGGGGATATGCCCAGGTCATCCCTATGGAGGAGGTAAGACACACAGACAGACTCTCAGTGCTCCCCAGCAGGACTAGCGTTAGCTTCAAAGACCTGAAGTGCACAAAAATACACACATGCGTGCAGTGTTGGACACAGACTAATGAAAATGTTGGTGATTACAAGAGTTACATCCAAATATATTCTTTTCAGTAGAAAGCTCATATTCATTCTGTTGCTTTGCATCTTTTCACTGTGCAGGACTGCCTTCTTTTGGCATAACATTGTTTCCGGACAACGCGGGTCAGCACTAGCAAAGCCTTTTAGGACTAATTAGAGTACACCATATGATGACGATGATAGGTCAGATTTTTTTTTTTGAGTGGCAGTGCATTTTGCACCTCTCATCTTTTACTCAGTTTACAGCTTGCACATTTCACAGAGGAACAGAAGTCTACTGAGCTAGCTGCTTTTAACGTAGGTTAAGATAAAAACCATGATGAAACAAAGCAGTTTGCTGAAGTTTGTCACAAAAAGACGTCATGAGGAGCAGGAGGAAGAGAATTCAGCTCAAGTTCAGCCATCATTCTCAACCCAGACATCTAACTCACTCCTGTGCCAGTTTCTCCTCAACAAGTGCCAAGTATTAACGACACGTACGTGGCTGCTAATTCAGCCCTCTCCCCATCAGCAGCAGCATGTGACTTAGCACATGGTTCTCTCAATAATGAGAACTGACTGAATCATTGGACTATAATGAAATAATTTAAATGTTCAACACCAAGCCCCGTTGTCTCCTGCTGTAATCATCAGAAGTAAACCAATTTAGAAGCAGTTCAGAATTTATTAAGTATGACTGGTCTTGGTTTTGGACAGGCTAGGCCCACCTGATTGTCTCTGTGCCCGCACTGTGATTCCTGCCAAGCTACTTGCTTACAAGGAGCTGTCTCTACGTCTAGACAGGCTCCATTCATTTGGCAGTATGCACTCAAATTAGCTCTATTGCCCAGTTTAGAACATTTTTTATAAAAGTAATCAGAAAGAAAAGCGTGTGTGTGTGTGTGTGTGTGTGTGTGTGTGTGTGTGTGTGTGTGTGTGTGTGTGTGTGTGTGTGTGTGTGTGTGTGTGTGTGTGTGTGTGTGTGTGTGTGTTATACATGGATCTTTTAAGAAAAATAAAATGTTTTGTTTCCTTTTTGATTGAAGGGCTCATGCCAAACAGAAAGAATATTTGTCATAATATTTTAAAGACCTAGGTGACAAAGTCAAAGCTGTGGGAAGATTACAGTATTGTTATAATCCACATAAATCATGCGATACCGAACTCTTAACCCCCATGGTTAGGAAATGGTTTCTCAGCGGGGACAGCCAAACCCACACTGTGTACCACCACATTACTGAATAGGTGTATATTTGTCTTGTGTTTAATCACTTCTCCTTCACTTTCCTGCCGTCTCTGTTTGTTCTTCCTCTTTTCTGTCTGAACCTTCACTTGCACTTCAGTTCAACCTCCATCTGACTGGTGACATTCATGCCATCACCGCAGCCAATAACCTGGTGGCAGCAGCCATCGATGCCAGGATGCTTCATGAGGCGACCCAATCAGACAAGGTGACCATATGATGAGTTTGCAAAGTAATTCTGACACCACACTTTGTAAACTGTGAAACTGTTGTTTGTCTCAGTTATATGAGAAAAGTAAATTATGAAATGTGTTACTGCACACTTAATCTTCTTTACTAAGTTACTTTCTAAATTAAATGTCAGCTATGCTTATATCTTGATATTCTGGTTATAATTGCAGAAATTAAAATTGCAGTATGCAACTGTGTATGAATTGTAATTTCTATGCATATACACACATAATCATATTTTTTTTGTCTTATACCTCTAAGGCCCTGTTCAATAGACTTGTCCCTTCAGTGAATGGAGTCAGAAGATTTTCACCCATCCAGATCGCCAGGCTACGTGTAAGTCTAAACACCGCAGTGCCAGAGTCACTAGTGTCAACAACAGTAACCGGCCCTCAGGATTGTTGTTGAGCTCTTGTAAAAAGGACACTTTCATCCACTAGGGGACCTCAGTGAGCCTGTTTTTAAAATGTCCCCACTGATTCATCACTTTGTCCTCATCTCCAAATACTTATGTCTTATGAAGCTCCTATCTGTTTATATGACTGTGAGTTATGCTATTTTATGTAGTGTTGATAAAGAATGCCTGATATCAAGTGTTAACAGATAATATGCATATGGCAGATGTTATGGAGATAGAAGGGTGAAGTTGGGACAGAAGTCAACTCAGTGTTTGTCTGTCCTGTTGTACGAGGGGCTCCAGGATGAGAAGTTAAAAGGACTATAAAATATTTATTGGTCATAATTTGTAGAGTGAGAGATAAAAAGCTGTGTTTTTTTTTTAAGAAGAGCACTCATAGTAAACCCTTTGAACCTGACAGTTAGTTGATTGCTTCATAGTCTTTTAATTGCTTTTTTTCTTTTACAGCTGCTTTAATACTGTGCGTCCAGCTAATGTGGAAATAGCAAGAAAAGTATCACTTGTAATATAAGTTGTCAGATATTCACAAAATATAAGATAAATGATTGTATCCAGCAGTAGGAGCACAGATGGGACCAAAATGTGGACACATTTGAACCAAAGCCAAAAATTGCACCCAACCATCACTTCCCTGAAACCCTTACAGAGGATCCTCTAATCTTTTTTTTTCTCTCTTTTGATTCCAGCGTCTTGGCATCAATAAAATAGACCCTGCATCTCTCACACCACAGGAAGTCAGCACCTTTGTCCGTCTTGACCTTGACCCTTCCCAGATCACCTGGCAGAGAGGTATCTCTAGAATTATAGGAATTCACTCTGCACATTATTTCTGGTTGAAACTTTTACATTCAGCCTGGCTGACGAACACTGAAGGGGAATATAACTGAATTTCAATATTTATATCTATTACTGTCTCTGCTAATCAAACTAAAACCAGACAGTTTGTATGTCTGAAACATATGATGTACTTTAATTATTGGGTCAGTGGGTTGTCATTCCTCTTCTGCTGTTGCTGCTGTGGCTTAGGAGGTAGGGCAGGTCGTCCACTAATCAGAAGGTCAGTGGTTCAATCCCTGTCTCCTCCTGTCCGCATGTCGAAGTGTCCTCAGGCAAGATACTGAACCCCACGCCAGCATTCTGTGTGGTAGCTTGCTGCCATTGGTGTGTTAGTGTGTGTGTGTGTTAGTGTGTGTGTGTGTGAATGGGTGAGTGAGCAGCAGAAACATTTTAAAGCTTTTTTGATACATTTTAAAGCCTTTTTTTTTTTACATGAAACAAGCATCCTGAAGCTTCATCTGCAACTTTACACATGTTCAAACTACAGCGAAGATGATGTTGAATCAAGTATCAATTTCTTTAAGCGTTTCACCTTGATGCTGGTGGTATGCAGGAAACATCACTGACTTTACCAGGCAGTGTGATGTTTACTGAAGTGGTTATATGGAGTTGGCAGTGTTAACCACTGATTAACTGACAGATGTTTTGAGTGGGGTAATGATTTATTTTAAAGTCAAACTGAAATTTGGAACAGAACTGAATTTCCCCTTGAAGCTGTTGACTGACATTTTAGAGCTGGCACTGTGTTGGTTGAGAGCATGATATTTTATGTTGTTATTTCATATTTCTTGCTGACAGTTTTCCATTGACAATCAAATGGTGGTGCTTGACACAGAACACCCGGTATGATCTTTTGTAAGCAGCACGGAGACATACTCTATCAAAAGCAACATCATGGCTATCACACAAATCTAATTTACATGAAAGAAGTATCTAATTATTCCATGACTAAACAATGTCACATGAAATCTCGAATTAAGTGTATTTTCCTTTTTGATATAGTGAATTCTAAAATTAGTACTGACTACAGAAACTTCTCTTTAATGAAAATTGGCCATGACAAAACTTCCTGGTCCTCATGTTTACATTGAATTAACACATTTTATGTAGAAGTGTTGCAGCCATCAGTCACAGGATAATAAATGAGTATGGTAGGAGTGGGAATAGCTACCTCAGTGGTAGTTGTGTTGGTTTAAAGTTGTCAGTGAGAACAACCAGGCAGCTGTTGCTATGACTGATGTGGTATTTAGTCCAGTGGCTCCAGAGGGCATTCTTAAGACACAAACCCTGGAGATTAAAAACAGATTTACCGCCTAATGTTATGTGGGTGTGACTGTGTGTCTTTTGTGTTCATGTAACAAGACATGTTTTTACTTCTCCTTTCACTACATCAAAGCAACATCAGGATAACGTTTGATTAACGTGGTTTCCAGGCTGATTGTAACAACAGCATAGCCACATAACCGATTTCTAGCCACATTATTAGAGAACAGGCCAAGTGCTGAGTAAGTAAACTTTTACATAGCATATCCTCCATCACGTAAGCACTTTCAGGGTGTCAACACCTACTCACAGTAAGAGATAAGAATCTCTCTTCCCGTCAGTTATTGGGTGTTCGGTGTGTGCATGTGTGTGTATGTGCGTTTGTATTTATTTAACAATGTGTGGAAATGGATTTGGTCTGTCAGGCTCAGGCTGTAAATACATCTTCTGTGTGTCTGAGGTATCAGATCAAGTTTTATTCAAAGTTTATGGTTCTTGTCTATTATAATATCTGACATTTTCATGCACAAAGTAGTAGATTTTATGAAAAATAAATTTTGCAGGGAATTGAACTTTTTGTCTTTGTTTTTCAGTGGTTGATACAAACGACCGTTTTTTGAGGAAGATCACAGTAGGACAAGCAAACACCGAAAAAGGACAGATCAGAGAGGTATGCAGCGTGCCCTTTATTTGTTTTTATGATAACCAAAATATGAACAAATGTATTTTTGTACTGTGGCATCTACAGCACTAGTTGTCATAAATATGTTACATTCCTGTTCATTACAAATATTTATTCATTCAGTCTAGAGTATCACAAACACTGTTGTTACTGGCTTTGCTGGTGGGCATCTTTTGCAATGCATTGTATCACTAAAATGATTCCTGTGTTTTTAGGCACTTGTACAGTGTAACCTCACTCACTTTTAAATTCTTTTTCTGATGTACACACAGACACACACATTCCCCTGCTTTCCCATCTCCTCTGCCCATGACAAACCCCAGATGTATTTCACCCACATGTCTGTAGTAATGACAGCTAAATGAAATCCTGTAAATAAACACTTCACCTCAATGGGAAGCAAGCAGGCTTAAGTGAAAGCAAATGTTTTAAGAAGGAGAAAAATGACCCACCCATCCACCCACATACACACACACACACACACACCTGGAGTAGCCTCTGAGCTGGTTCAGCATATGCTTACATTTACCGCCATCAGTTCATCCATTCTGTTTCCCTTTCATTCCTCTGTCCTCCACCTTCCTCCAGTACTGGATACACTATAGCCCCTCTGGGTATTATCACTGGGAGTGGGAATAGAAATGTTGTGTTCCTTGGTGGATTAATGTGGTTTAAGTTATGTTTCTTTTTTTCCATGATGTGGAATAGAGACTTCTGTGGTTTTCTGTACACTTCCCTGTGGGTAGCCCTCACTTACTTATTCTTTCTTGTGTCCGTCTCTTTGTCTTTCAGTTAATTTGACATAAATCAATACAGAAAGTCACATCAGAAATTAAACAGATTTGTTTTATTTTGTCTCCAAAGGCATCATTCTAAAACAAGGCCATATCCCTTAGACATGTATCCTCTTTCCCATTAAGATAAAGCTGGTGATGCTTTGTTACTCTTTTATTTCATTTACTCTCAAAGCTACCTTCCTACAAACCATGTCTGCTCTTTACTGAGCAGTCAGAAACTATTAAGAAAGAAAGAAAGTCAGAAACTTTCACAGGATTTCAAACCATTACAACCAGAAAACTACAGAATTTCTTTTTGTCTGTTTTATTGCTGGTAAATCGTCATTTTTTTTAGATCCAGTAGTTGCAGTTGCCACTGACCAAAAACTTCTGTTTGTTGCCTTTGTGGTTTATACTTGATATGTATTTTCTCACACTCCAGACTGGGTTCGACATCGCAGTGGCCAGCGAGATCATGGCCATCTTGGCTCTGGCAGACAGCCTGGAGGACATGAAAAACAGACTGGCGCGCATGGTGGTGGGGACCAGCCGCTCTGGACAGCCTGTCACAGCAGAGGACCTGGTGTGTGTTACTGTGTGGTCTTTTCATTCAAGGAGTGTGGGAATTTTAACCCAGACAATCTCAGTTTATCATCGCTACATCTCAGCATTTAGACAGCAAAAGTATTGAGTGATTTCCAGTTTTAACTGGCCATAATAATGTATTAAATCACTTTTTGAAGATAGTTGTGCTTTACAGAATAACAAATGTAATGACAAAGCCCCTTTTTAGACATGCACCGTGTTAGAAGAAGTAGTTAAACAGAGTTTTAGCACCTCTCAGCAGATCCATCCAACAGGGTCAGCTGGCTCTGGTTTCCCACTGAGGACTGTAGCCTGTGTTGTTTCAGAGTCGTAGAGGAGGCTCCCATATAAAGTTACATAAGTCTTTCTTATTAGCCAGGATGCAAAAACATCACCACACCTCTGGGCCAGCCCAGTGGAAATGAGTGTATGACTGTGTGTACGCTATATGTATGTGTTGGTGTGTAAAGATTGCTGACAAGGCATATTTTAGGAAAGCCATTTGACCATTCTTAAGATCAGTATCAATTGTTGGTATTGGTGAGGTTTAATTTTTGTCACAGTCCTGATAACCTATCCTTATTTCCAACCACCATACTCATGTTTCTTCCTCCCTTTCAGGGTGTGAGTGGGGCGCTGGCGGTGTTGATGAAAGACGCCATCAAGCCCACGCTGATGCAAACCCTCGAGGTGAGAGATGCACATAACCACACTTAAATAGTTGTTATCCTGCTCAACCGATTTTCCTCTGACGTATATCTTGTAGAATAAATAGGTTGGCAATCCACAGGAAAGTGGAAAATGTGCACTAGACCTGCCTCTACCTCTGCTGTCAGAGACAAGAAAGAGGGAGAAAGAGTGCTCCACTGAGAGCTTTTAAAAAAGGATGATAGATTGACCTTTTTCCTGGCTCTTAATCTTAATAGCAGTTTAGCAGTGTGCAGAGGACAGGTGGAGCTCTCAGTCCAGAGGACATCTGATCCAGATTTATACAACTGTCCTAAGGAAACGTTCATTTGGGTGTGACAACGTATAACATAACTCTGCTTCTTGCAACATCTGGCTTTCATTTTGCTTTTGAGACATTACTGTTAGATAAGTGGACATGTGATCACACAGGCACATAAACAATTCTTGCATGTCCACACACACACACATACACACGTGTATATACATAAGTGGCCCTAAGCTGTCCCTGTTCTTGAGGAAAACACCCAACCCTCAAGGTGATGGATGGAGAAATTGAGAGGAGTGGAGTTTGGAGGTTTAATGGATGAAATGAACCGATAACAAACCAAACATTCAGTCTTGGTCTGCTTTCTTGATACGACACAAGTCCACTTAAAGGAAGTATGAAGTTTATAGAAGACTAGCCCATTAACTAATTTATCCACTAAGCGATGAAGATGTCATCAATCTACCCCGGGGCCGGTATCGGTTACATCCTGTGCTCGGTTGTGAATTAAATATGCCCAGAAAAATATTATCATTGTTGGAAGATGACATTTTTATTAATAAAATCAATTTTGGGATTTATTTTAACAACTAAAGAATAAAATGTTATCAACTATTGTAGGCAACCAGTCTTGTATTCAGCTATGTACAGGTATGGTAGCTTAATAGCACATCATTTCAGCACCATATTTTATTTGAATATCAGAATCTGTTATTCATTTGCCATTATTGTTCATAATGACATGGACTTTTTCTCAGTTTTGAGATAAAGCTTATTAGTAATTCACTCAGCATAGTGTATGGCAGTGGTTTCCCAACCTGGTGGTCAAGAGAAACTAGAGGAGTCACAAGATGATTAAATGGATGAGAAAGAAAAAAAAAAAATCAGTTTGTCTTCAGGCCTCTAAAAATGCTCAAATAAAACCGTCCAATAAGGAAAAATCACTTTTTAAAACTCATGTCCTCACCGAAGCTATAACCTGTGATGTAGGGTCACTGTGACCATCCTCAGTGTTTGAGCACTGGAGGCTTCATGTTTCCACATCACACTTACATATGACACATACTGGACCACGATTGGCTCCAAACTACTTGTGATGTCACAAATAGGCCTTTAACGGTGATTGAAGGTGAGCACAAAGAAACTTTCCCCCTTCCAAGTGAAATAACAATGAGCACAACAGTGTTAAGTAGACGGGGACTCTACTTTCACTAGTAGGATCCCAACCAGTGTTGAGTAAAGTCTACTGGTTGTGTGGCAGCATGTCACACAAGAGGAAATTGGTTAATTGGTTAACTAGTGATATATTGCTAATGATTAAGTTCTTATTACCTAACTTGTAAGTTACATGTAAGTCAACAGGCCAGTCTCGCAAAAGTATAAAGTTTGTGATCTAAAAACATTGTTCTTTTCCTCTCTATCCTCGAAATGACTCTTTTATCCTTTAACTGTAATGGTGCATTACTCATCCGGTCATTCCAGTGTCTGGTCAATGTGTTGTAGTCTGCACATCCCGTCTATGGCGTCTGCTTTATCTTTGATGTTGATGCTCTCAGTGCACGCTTTCCTCACTGACAGTCTGAGACATTGGGTTGCGAGCCAAATGTTTGCCGCACAAGCCAAGCGTATTTTTCTGTTGGATTGATTTAAGTCCTGAAAGTTTACAATACGCACAATGTTAGCAGTCATGCCTCTGATAACAGCTTTGTGTTTCTCTTTTTGTTGTAGGGCTATTTCTCGTTTGTTTGTTCTCTGTTGGTTTTGAACAGAAAGCTTGATTACATGGCTATTGGGTGGGGAAAATAAACACAGTGTGTCCCAGATTGAGTGTTTTCAAGGGTGTAGAGGGAGCGGAGTGTGCATGCAGCAGAGATTTGGTTACTTTCTGTTTTTTTGGAGGAAGCATTGCGGTCCTGTTGTGTGAAACGGTTTCCTGTGTGGTTTTCCTGTGATTCTGGTCAGGGAACCGGTATCGGCACCAGCCGGGTCTCAGAGCGCCATGTGAATTTTCCATCGCGCAGTGACCGCCTGTGCCCTTCGTGCCCTCTTCACTCGTGATTGTGTGTTTTGAATTCAGACGCACACATGTGAATAAAGCTGGCATATGGAAGTCAGTGTGTGTGTGTGTGTGTGTGTGTGTGTGTGTGTGTGTGTGTGTGTGTGTGTGTGTGTGTGTGTTAGAGCTTGTTGTTAGAGCAGTGTTGTTTTAGATGGGACAGGGTTTGTAGGAGACATAGTACAAGAGGAAATGGGATAGTTTTTAAACCTGCTCCCTGTGTACGTGTCTATTAAGTAGACCTCAGTCATTCTCTGTGTTTTTCACACATCCTGTCTACGTGGAGTTTCACAGAACCGGCTGGATGCATCTTTGCTGGGGAGAGGAAGTATGTTTACTCTATGGTCTGTTGTGGAAATCTTTTCATGGTTCACTCAAGAACACACAAAGACATAAGAGAGAGCCTTAAACATTGTTAATTGTTGAAGCAGTTGTAAACACCGTACAATCCCTTATACAATCAGTAAAAATTATACAAATGTCTGAATGTCTGAAAATACAATTGTCTTGTATTTTTTGATAGAAAGCATGTTGTTCAGGCGGTCCTTTCTCTAAAGATTGCAAACACAAACCAGTCAGCTTTGTACCTTTCCAGAAGTAAGGTTAAAAACAGTCACATCCCTAAATGTACACTTCCACAAACTCTTACTCCTTCTTACAAACCGGTATGGTCACAGATGATCTCACAGAGACCTCATGGTTGGGCAATCCTTCAAAATTAGTTCAGTTGAGGTAGCTCATGAACCACACATTTTCTAAGGCAGTAGGCTTAAGACGAAGATATCTGTAGCTAAACCTTAAGTCCAGCAAATAGCCCTTAGATAAAAATGAGTTCAAGAGTTCAACGAGCGTAGGAGAAGGATTTCTTCACAAACATGTCAGAATAACACAGTAACATTACTATTTCATTTAGTTGAAAATAACTCATCTAAAGATTTGTCAGATCAAGATGTAGAAATCTAAATAAGTATGATTTTTTACCGCTGGCTCAGACAGAAATTCAACAACATAAACTTTTAACGAGAGTAGCCTGCCAACAGTCAGCTTAAAGATAGACACAGCAGGTTGATATGTAGAGCAGCCATTGAATGACAGACTAACATTAACCCCTTAGTTTGAAAACATTTGTAAAATATATAATATACAAGACACAACAAAGAAAGAAATACATCAAATGATAACCAGTATTTCAGCTGCTCTCACAGGTCACACAACCCAGTCTTTGACTCAGGCTTTCAGGTTTTAGTCTTTGTTCTGTGTGAGAACGTAGGCTGGGAACATTTTATTAGTTTAGTACTGTTCTGCAGCCGCAGTAGCCAACAGTATAAGAGATGCACAAGAAGAGGAAATGGTGACATGATCTCCATCTTCCTGTTTTTGTTCATTTCCCTTCCCAGTCTTCATAATCCTCATGTCCACTCATTCATTTATTTCCACTTATTTCCAGTCATCACTTTCATTCGACTGATTTATTTCCTGAATCGTTGTCCCGTTTTGTCCAGATGTGGAAAGAGTTGTGAGGCGTGAACTGGGTCAAGTTGAAGTTCAGGAGTTGCAAACACACATGGAAATTCACGTAATATGTTACGTTTGTTGAAATTCCATTGGAATAGAGAAAGGAATGTGTCATTGAAAGGTTAAACGTACTAAAAGTGTGGGGTTTTTTGTTTGTTTGTTTTTTTTACCCCTGTTTCTCTTCATGTAGTTAGAGGCTGATGTAATCTTGAAACTACTAGTTTATTCAGACAAATGGCAGCATTTGTCAGAACCTTGTTAAATGGTTGATTTACTCCTCTGAGGGGAGGCTGTTTATGCAGACAGAGGGAGAGGTATGCAAACAAAAGCTTAGAAAATCGTGTAAGGCCTTCCCATCCTTCCTTTTTCCTCCCTCTCACGGAATTCACATGCAGTGTAACAATGGGTCAGTTGGCTTTCTCCAGTTTTCTTCTTGACCAGTTTTCTCAGCAAATTTTAGTCTGTCATGAGTGCAGCAGAAGGATTGTAATCTTGTGGAGTAGACCTTTCCTTGTCAACCATATTCTTTGACACCTTGCCTTGTGTAAGCTGGATGCACGCTGCGAAACATCTTTTATTCAGTACTAAGTACAGATTAGATCTGCTGCTTGTACACTAACAGCAGCTGTGAGTCTGTGCAATAGTTGTAGACTTTTGCAAGAGTTTCACCCCAGCTGAGAAAGAAAAATGTATCTAGGGCTGCAAGTAAGAATTACTATTAAGTAATCTGTCTTTTAAAATCAGTCTTAGCCTCAAAAATCCAGCATCTCTGGGACAGAGAATGATTGGCGATTTTTGTTTGAAAAGTGGTAATCGATCATCAAAATAGTCACCTATTACTATCATTTTCTGTCTACTAAATAGAAATTCAACTTCCTTTACTTCCCTGTTCCTCTCCTCCCAATTTTACGCCACTTCCCCAAACCCACCAACTATTTATACTCAACTCTGTTGTCATTCATTCTGTTAGGTGAGATAAAAGGTCAAAAGTGCATTCTGCTCAAGCTCCTTACCCAAGAGAACGAGGAGAGAAAGAGTGAGAAGGGCTCTGCTTTGTTCCACAGACTGAAAAGCTACTTGAGAGCTGTTGCTTAGATACAGGTGTGTGATGTACTGTGGTTAAATTTGTCAGAGATAACAGACTGGTATAACGGTACTCTCCACTGTTCTCCAGCAATGACTCATCCGTATAGATTCTCAGAAAACAGGATATTGGCTTACACAGACCACATTCTCTGTGCATGCACACTTCATGTAGTTTTATAACAGCATTTTTGGTACCCACTTATGTATACATTGTATGCATGTTCCAATATCCAATTAAATGCTTTGAATTAAAAATGTATATTGTGTAGATTGCTGATGGGCCAAATATAGAGAGGAACCTGTCTCAGCTCCCGCTGTATTAAAGAAGATGTAACTCTTAGGAGAGCTGAACATCTTAGGATTTTTCAGCAGATTTTTATTTGCTAACTCCCTTGTTTTAACAAGGAACAGCAGTCTAAGTCATTTTTTACTCCCTTTTGAGATATTGTGTTTTGCTTATTGTGCTGAATAAAACTAAGTAGATCATTTTGATGTATTGAAACATAGAAACATGTCATCTTTTCGGTCCTTTTTACTTCACTTATCCAAGGCTTCTTCAACTACATTTCGGTAAGGCTCCTTGCTTTCTAATAATTCTCTAATATGTTAGAAATACTAATCAATGTCCCTTGAGAGAGAACAGCGTTAGAATTTTTAGGATAGGAGCCACCGTATCGGGGGGGAAAGCCTAGAACGAGGGGCACACCTCCCCGTTGCTGAGGCTCTTTGTCAGATACTGACAAACTTCTATGAAGAGAAGAGACCTCTTCAACACATACTGATCTCACTGATAATAATAACTTACCTTAACTTACCTTATTATTAAGGTAAGTTCTCACTCACCTCGTCGTGCTATTACATTGCGTAAAGCCTTGACAAACCTGACAACCTAGCTCATAGCGTAGCGTAGTAGTCCTAGTAACTCGAACTTCACCACAGTACTTGCGGATGGTTAAATAGCACCAAACCAATAGGAACGGGACTTCATTGGACAGTGGCCTAGGCTGCTAAGCAGTGCCCAGATTTACATTTAGATTCTGGAGTCCATCAGAACCAATTAACCATATGCACATCTACATCTCTACCCTCATTCGCTGCCCTCCGCCCCCTTATCAACTCATCACTTCTATGTATGGGACTGTGCCATTCAGAAACAGTGTGTTTATAAAACCATTACCCTCCCCCCCCCCCCCCCCCCCCAAAAAAAAATGATACATACCAAAATTAATACAAAAACCCAAACACTGACATTTAATAGCTGCAATTACCCAACACAGCACCAGAAAGCTAAAGTGATGAAACACAAAAGTTTCCCAAGCATGCCTAGCTCCATGCCTCATCCATCACTTCTAGCCAAGGGGACCATTGGTCTGTGAATTATGCATTTTGCAATCTCAACATGAACGTTATTTTTTCCATTGTGTAAATTCCTTTAACTACTGACTGCCATGTGTCATAGGTTGGAGGATCTTTTTTTTTTTTTTTTTTAAGCGAGTTCATTGTTATTAGTATATGCAGTAAGTGTATCTTTTTCCTGCTCATCACTGCTTCTGGGATTGTCCCAAAGATGTTCAGCAATGGGTCCCTGGGTAGTTGAAAACAAAATATATTATCAAGTAAATCAAATATCTCCCTCCAGAGGTTATCCAAGAGAGGGCACTGTGTACACTATTCACTATGTGTATGGTTTGCTGACCCGTCTCCACATTTCCTCCAACACGCACTTGTTTGTCTATTTTGGAAAGGATGTGAGGGGGTCTATAGAATCTGTTAACTATTTTTCACTGGAACTCTCTCCATAGCTTTGCATTAGTGACTTTATGACTTTCTGAAGAGATATTTTCCCAAACCTCTTTGCCAATTTCTAATTCAAGCTCCCCTTCCCATTTTTGTTTAGTATGAAGGGTGTTTTCTTGTTTCATACTAGAAAATGCTCTATATAAATTGATTGGATATTGGTCTCTTTGTGTGCTTTCTGTCTTGAATCTTTATCAAGCATTGTTCAATAGGGGAATCAGATTTCTTAAGGCTATTCCAATTTGGATGTTTGAGCAAAAACGTTCTTATCTGAAGATATCTAAAAAAAAAAAAAAAAAAAAAAAATCTGATCTTGGCAGGTTAAATTCATTAGTCAGCTGTTCAAATGTTTTAATTCCTTGTCTTCAATGAGCTGGTGGACAAATCTAAGTAAGCTTAGGGGTACAAAACCTTTTTAGATGAGCAATACTTGACAAAACCGATACATCACTAAAGAGACTTTAAGTCCGCTGCACCTCTCTCCATCCTATGAGAGTAGATTTGACCATCTACCCAAGGTCTTTTCTAGGACTTTATTCTCAACGAATGGAGCATTTGATAAAGGCATTGGAGTACAGACTGTCTCCAGCCACCTGTGTCCACCCTGTCTGAAATCCAGATGGTAAATGCCATTAGTTGATAAGTCAACCAGAAGTGCCTAAGGTGAGGGAGTCCCCACCCTCCTTGTTGTTTAACTGTAGAACTTTGTATCTTATACAAAGTTCTACAGTTAGTAAGTTCTACATATATATGGACACCTTCCCTGCCAAATAAACCTGGAGACAAAGCGATCTAAAATTGTAAACACATTTTTTGGTGGAGTGAGAGGCAAAGTTTGAAAAAGAAATAGCAGCCTAGGCAGCACATTCATCATAATACTCTCTATTCTACCTGAGAGAGAAAGGGGTAGCACAGCCCTTCTGTTAAGATCAGCAGATATCTTATCAATTAATTTATTATATAACTTATCTAAGTCTTGTGGTATAGTGGTGTGCAAGTATGATATACCTTCCTTAGGCCACCTGAAAAAGAATGACACTCTCATCTGGTGTGTGATCAGCGAGTTCAGAGCCAAAGCTTCTGTTTTATCAACATTGACTTTATATCCTAAAAGGTTTCCAAATTTGGCTAAGCAATCCATCAGTCTTGGGAAAGAACATAGATGTTCTGGTACATAAACTAAAACGTCATCTGCTTATAGTAAACCAAAAGATTGAGACCTATGCCAATTAACTCTGACTATGCTTTGAGGGGCAGTGTACAGTAGCTGTATCCATCTCATGAAGTTTGGGCCAAATCCAAAGTTATCCAAGGTTTAGGTAGGAACGGCCAGGATATACAGTCAAAAACTTTTTCGGCCTCAACCACTAAGGCCATGCAGGGATCTGGGTAATTGCTACTATGCTCAATAACATTAAGCAGTCTGCGGATGTTATCTGGCAGATGGCAACCGATTATAAAGCCTGTCTGGTCTGGATGTATTAAAGTAGTAATAAACGATTCCACTTGACTTATCATGTAACTAATTAATTAGCTTATCTTTTGCCTCTAATTGTAACTAACTTCTCAGTGCAATCAAATGCAGATGTCAAATCATGGTGAAGTTTTACTTTTGCTCTGTCTTGTAGAGTACATTCTTCCACACATCTACTTATTAAATGAGATCTGTGCATACTGAGCATATATTTGCATATCTTTATCATGTGTATTGTATTTTGTACTCTCACTGCTATGTTTATGTTCACTGTGGTAAGGTTAGGCACAATGTAAATATCAAATGAAAGTAATTGTTACGAGCTTGAGTGACTGCCAAGACAGAAACTTGCACTTGAGGTGCTTTTAGGGTTTGTTTCCAGCCTTCTTGGATTACTCTCTCAACAGAGGAGAGAGGCCTGGCCCACAATCAGGCTGGCATTGCTAGTCAAGTACCTCTTAACTTGTGCCTACTGTTAAGACAAACATACTGCCAGCCAAAGTGCATCCACACTTGAATGTTTATCCTGAAAGTTTGACTGAAAGATGTTGTATGAAAGAGCTGGTTATTCCCTATTTAAACTTGGCCAGTTGAGTTGCTGTGGGTTACACTGTTTTCTCAACTCCTCCTGCATGTTTGTGTGCCGCTCTAATTGTTGCAGGGTACGCCAGTGTTTGTCCACGCTGGGCCCTTTGCCAACATCGCCCATGGCAACTCCTCGGTGCTAGCAGACAAGCTGGCTTTGAAGTTGGTTGGACGGGACGGCTTTGTCGGTAAGACACACAGTCCATGCATACAGATCACACACAACCTTGGGGAATGACAGACAAGAGGATATTAAGTGTAGTGTTTAAGAGTCCCAGGTGTGGAGGAATTTTAAGGTTGAAGCTTCCTCAGCGGAGCAGATTAAACTAAAATTTACAATATACTCCAGTCATGAACTTCAGCTTGCCTTCCTACTGTTGCAACCTTTGGCCTACATTCATCTCTCTTCTGGTTCTGCCTCTGTTCTACCTGCATCTGGTTGACTAGTGTGTTGCCCTGGCATCCTGCTCCCGCGTAACTTTCTAGGAAACTGGTGGAAAGATTGCGTAAAAAACACAGGAGAGAGGAAGGAAGCAGATTGATAATCTTAAGAGGCCCTGGAATGCTTTAGAGTAAACCACACTAATCCCTGCAACGTCAAAGCATACTTGAGTATTCCCGTTTTTATCTGTCTATCTATCCCGCTGTTCTCTTTCTGTCTTCATTTACTTTGGCTGCAGAAATATGTTTGGAATGTGTGTGTGTGTGTGTTGGAGTTTGTGGGGCTGGTCAGGTGCATTTGATGTACATGAAAATGCTCTCCATCATTATATTTATGTATTTGTATATGTGAGCATAGGTTTCTGTGTGAGAGCAATAATGTGTACATGTTATATGTGCCCCTGTCACCCTTTTCCTTTTACCTCAGCTGTCATCTGTGAGATGGGCAAATGTGTAGGCAGCATGGGTAGAGAGTTGGGTTTCACAACACTGGAGCAGAGCGGCAGGGAGGTGTTTTATATGTGTGTTATGTGTTTTATACCTTCACCTCTCCACCCCACTTGTTTTCCATCTATCCGTCTCATTCCCTCCCTTTCCCGTCTGCGTGTTTGTTACCTGATTCTCAGGTATGCAAGGAACTCGACCTCCCTCCTTTTCCTCCCCCGGCAGCTGGGATGCATGTCGCCCCCTCTTGCTTCCTCATTCTCCCACTCCCACTCCCTCTTCTCATCTCATTTCTCTGATGCCACAATCTTTTCCTCAAAACATATCACAGTAAAGTTGAAAAAATAAATATTTCTGCACATATGTTTTTGTTTTTGTATGATCTGATTTCGTCAACAAGTTAAAAAATAATTCTGATTTGTCACAACTCATGTCTGTTTTTTGTAGTTTTGGCCATCATGTCTATTTGGACTCACCAACAAAATAATTGCTGAGGTGAAGAGATCCAACCGGGGAAGAAACATGAGAGTTAGATAATTGGTGGCGTAAAACTGTTTATCTGATTATCTAAACCAATTTATTTGTAGTAAGCAAAGTGAAGTAAAATTAAAAGTGAGTGCAGCTGAAATGTTGGTAATAACTCAACGTTGCATATGAATGTTTGTACATGAACAACTACGGTGGCATAGTTGAATCAGGAAGTAGGTCTGTAAACTGTGGTAGATGTTTACAATGGACAATTTGGGTCGTATTTTTACTATTGGTCTTTGATTTAGTTTTAGTTTGGCTAACCTGTGAGTTTGCTTAAAACTTGCATGATTGTTCGACTGGTCATGCTTCTCATCTTGTCAGGTTTATTAAGCAATATCTCTGCATTACCAGATCTCAGCAATTAACTTGGTGAGCACAGTTTCTTATTACTAAAAGGAACTATAACCAAAAAAATATGAAAATAAGACCCAAGTTGTAATAAACAGCTTTTAACCTTATAACCATTTCTTGAAGAAATATATAGTTCAGTATAATTCTCTCAGAAAACTTCTCTTATGTAGTAAATTAAGTAGATGAACTCTTTGTGAACCCATTGAGGGTTGTGGGGGTGTGTATGAACAAACTCATTGCCATGCTTCATCATGCTCAGTATTATTGTGGGTTTTTTTCAAGTCACTTTGGAATCTGGACTTAAAATGGAGAAACGCTACTTTTGGAAGGGGCTTCTGGGAGATGAATTCCACATTCCAGATGTGAGGGATTCCTGTGTAATTAACAGTCTGGAGTATTGAATACAGATAACCCCACGATAAAGATAAGATTTCCCACACCGCAAAGCCTCCCTAAGCTATAGCAACAAATCATTTGGGCTTTTAGAGAAGTGGTCACTGAGAAATTGTGATGCATTCAGCATGTAAAACATTTCCAACCCTGCCCCAGTTTTTTTTTTTTTTTTTTTTTGTAAAAAACCATGTGTATCCTGTTTATCTCACACAGTCCATACTTCAACTTGTCTTAAACTTGTTTAAACAAAGTGTTTTATGTTTAAAAGATTAACTTGTGAAGAGATTTACTTGGATTCATTTGGAAGTATTCTATAATGGAGTCAATTTCCATTAATTCTGTTTCAGAGATTTCCTCATGCAATGTGCACTGGTTTGTGAATCAGAATCAGCACTTTATAGTATATACAGGCAAATGCATTAATTTAAAATAAATGCTAAATACAGCCCTCAGATAGTATGAAGTTAGAGGTAGTGCTGAATTGACAGATATTTACTCAGCATCTATTTTGATGATCAATTAATTGTTTATCAAGCAAAAAGTAAAGAAAAAAGACCTTCATGTAGAGATTTGCTGCTTTACTCTGTTGTATAGTGAATTTATTTGAGATTTTGACTGTTAGTCGGACAAAATGAGCAATTTAAAAAGGTCATGTCAGGCTTTGGGATAAAGTGATGGACTTTTTTCACAGGTTTCTAGTTTTAGAGAAACTGGATTAGATTAATCCAATGAAAAATATTAGTTACAGCCCCATTCAGAAGTACAACATGGCTTATTGTAAACTTAACAGGAAGTGTTGGTCATGTTGATCTAGCCTACTTTCCAGCCTCGTTTGTGAGTGTTTTTGTTGGCTTTGGGTGCTGATACCAATGCTTTGACTGGTGGTAACACCATCCAGCTCTCTTTTCACTCACAACAATACTGACCTCTCGTTTCCCCCTTGCTCTCCGGACAGTTCAAGGTTGTCACACAGAACAGGAAGCTTGCAAGTGTTTCCTCATGACGTGCTCTGGGGTCAATCTCCTGTTCGGTGTAATATGGTAGTGGAAGGCTTGGCGCACTGGCTGTTACGTATATCGTTTTCTTTCATTTCCTGATTTAAATATGCATTGCTCTGCCTTTTGTGTTTGTGAGTGCTCTCTGTGAATGAGATCACACAATTCATCTCAAAATCCACTAATGCTGCTGAAAAGAACGTGATTTTCAATTGCAAACCGGTTAGAACCAAAACTCTAATGTGGTGCTAATGAGAAACACTACACTCTGTCAGTGGTCTGTGGCCAAATAAAGTCTAGTTACATTCGTGTGCTAATCCCTTATTTGTTGCTCTTTACTCAGAGACTTGTTAAGACATGTCTGATGCCTCCTAGGCCCCCAAACCACAATATCTGCTTTACATTAATATTGTAATTTATTCTTCTAGAAACTGTTAAGCCCTAGTAATAAAATTATGCTTTTTTGCTTTTCTTTTCCTTAGAAGATTTCTCATCTTTCTAATTGAATTTAGCTCTTTTGTCTTCTCTTCCTCTGGCAATAATTTCCCTCAGTGAAATACATCACACTTTCACTAGTAATGCAGAGATCCAAACAAAGCGGAGTGACGCATTTCTTCATGGAAACACTTGTTTTCTCACTAAATCCTCAGACAGATGTGCTCTATGTCAGCCAAAAACAGTGAATTACTCTTTCCCTGCCAAAGGTCCCATATGTTGTTGTCTTATAACCAAACAATGAATGTTTTCAGTTAATTTCTTCTCTGTTGATATGTCATAGTAAATTTGTTGTTTTGTTTATCTAATAAGGATTATTGGGAATAATAGATTTTTTTTCTGTTAGAATCAATAATATATTTGATTTTCCATCCTAAAGGAATTGATGTAAATCATTCCTGTAGATGTTAAAGGTTAACTACACTCTATAAAGTCTCCGTTTACTACATAGATAAAATCCGTGCACACACTCGCACACAGCAGCATGTAAAACGCATGCATATCATTTATCACAGTAATTTGATTTGTTTCCTAACATGCTTCCTAGTCATGTTTCATTATCATTTTAATTAAATTAAACGTTCAGGGGATGAGCTGTTGGCCACTGTGTTGTGCATATAGGCTGCCAACACAGAATATATGGTTAGTACATGAATGTAACTGGTTTAGACTTGCATTCAATGTAGATTTACACGTGCTGACACACCAGGAATTTGGTTCAACTGGTCTAGACCAAAGGAAGAAATGATCAATCTTTGTATTTAAGTTGCAGTCTATTTAGGATTCACATGTTGCTAATTTAGAGTTTTTAACATGAAGTCACATGGACAGACTAGTAACCCATCTACATTATATGGACTTGTGGGAGAAAATCAAAACAAAGTTTATTCCTGTGACTGACGGCAAGTCACGCTGTACTTGAAGGCTTTATTGGTCTTCTCTGGTGGTCACAAAGAGCTCATGAAGCTTATACTCAAACTGGACTTTACTGGCAATAAATACTGACTGGCAGCTAGAAACAGAGGAAAGAAACTGCATGTCATGGTACATTTTCTTTAGCTTTTGAATAAATATTAGTGTCACATGTCTGTATTACATAATCCGGTGGCTGTTTCATGACACATTTTCACTACAATCAAACAGTACCAGAGTTCGCTTGGAAGCAGACCAAGGGCCACCTTTTTCGGTGGTGTACGTGCAGTAATCAATTTCCCCACCCGGCTCAGATGACAGTGTTCCCACCAGGCTAAACGGACTGCCCTGAATTGGAAAACACACTAGAAGTTGTTAAAACCTCAGTCAACAGATTAGGTGTGAAATAATTCTCAGTCTTCTCCTAAATTTTGGTTCTGGCCAACCAGCAAGTGTTGTAGTACAATAGTGTCACACACATGCAACAGGAAACCTTATCTTAACAAGGCCGTCATTCCAGGTGGACTATTTGCTTTGTTTGGAGCCTGTTCAAGAGGCCTGTGTGAAGGGCCGTCCATATCAGAGGCCCTCTGTGTCTTTGAGAGCCCTTCCAGTGAACCCATCACTCAGTTCTGTGTTACTGTTCACACAAAAACACAGTTTGACTTCCCTCTTATCCCTGTGATTCTTTAAAGATGTATAACTGAACTGACATGTGTATATAAAGTTGTCGTTTGGAGTTCAAATTTGATTGCACATTTGGTCAAACTTCTCTAACTGTTTTAATTTCTCTGCTGATACAGTTTTGGAATGGTGCAGATACTTGGATACTAATACTAATTTGTGAATTTCCAAAGAAAAAGAAGAAAAGAAAAAAAAGATGGAAAATAGCATAACAATCATTGATTTATCACAATTTGCTTACATTATGTTTGTATGCTGGCCAGAATCTTAAAATATTGTAATTAAATTACTGATAGACATATTAACACTTGTACTTTTGTTGTCTTGTGCGATATAAAAACATTCCTGTCTGTTGCTGTGCAGTGACTGAAGCTGGTTTCGGAGCGGACATCGGGATGGAGAAGTTCTTCAACATCAAATGTCGGGCATCGGGGTTGAGGCCCAATGTGGTGGTGCTGGTTGCAACTGTTAGAGCGCTAAAGATGCATGGCGGAGGTCCAAATGTAAGTTGTACCGCAACACACTGAAAATGTAACACAACACAGTCAGCCCAGCGATGTATTTGAATTATGACCACATCTGTTTTTCTCTCTGTCATGCTGTCTTGATATAATTTGCAGTTTGGCTTTTACATTCTTTCAACAATTCTTCTCTGATGCAAGAGAATTAAATAATCAATGAGATGGATGTCCTTAACAACCTTAACTAGCATGTGACACTGTTAACTACACAGTCACAATCATCCCTCAGTACTTTCTATGGTTATAAACAACTACGCTATTAAATAACTGTAACTCCATATAATGTAATAATTAGCCAGTTTATACAATCACTGAAACTTACCTTTGTGCATATCCATCCACAATACAAACACATATATATATTGCTCTCTACACATAGCAAGGTTATGTGAATATTTTGGTGCCTTTTTTATGGACAAACTTCTCTTCTGTGTGGTTTGGCTCCTTTTACTTCTTAAATGTTTCAGTGTGTAAGCTGACCTGCCACCCGTCCATAGAGATAAAATATACCTACAGTACTGTGTATGCACCAATGCCAACATAAAGTACACAAAGGTCATTTAAGGGCAACACAGCATTTCTGAAAGCTCAGGCCAAGGTTTTCGTTTGTTTTGGAAATCCGCAGATGTTTGTGCATTCAGTCATCAGGAAATTCAAATTTGAAAAACCAACTTTCATACAATAAAACAATTGTATAAATCTGCTTAGAATTTCTTTATTGGTCTGTATCCCATTCACTGAAATTTACCCCAGGAAATTAACAGCAGTAGTTTTTTGGCTTTTCCAAGAAAACATTAAACAGGGGAACAAGGCAAGACTACAGCAGTTCTATATTACAAATAAATGTGTACAAAAACTCAAAACTAGATGGAAAATAAAATAATACATAGCTAAATGTGATAAAATACTGATGTGTTTGTGATTATTTTTCTTTGTTTTCAGGTGTCAGCAGGCGCACCTCTTCCCAGAGAGTACATTGATGAGGTATGAGCCCTGCATTTGCATTTACGTGCACTAATCTATATGTGCGGACACACACACATACACACACACGAGGGAGATGTGACAAACACGTCATCGTTTTTGAGCTGAGGAGCTAGAGGTTTGTGACATCTCTTCCAATCAATCATTAAAATAATTGGCTGGGCCCATTTTGTTACATTTAGCTTTAATTTTCCTTTACGACTATTTAAACTCATTAGCCAACGCAAGGCTCCAATTATGAAACATTCATGTGCTCATTAACATAACGTTATTTGGTAGAGTGCCTGTGCGCTGTTTTTGAATTAACTTATTGCAGCCGTACACACACATGACCGTGGGTGGAGATACAACATCCTCTTGTTGTAGCTTTATGGCCCTTGACTTTCCCAACATCCCCTTAGGGCCTCTTATAGCCTTGACCTTCTGCAAAGATGTGAAAGAGAGTCGTATAGAGATATTTTCTTCTGCTCACTTACATATTGAGACAAACAGCTCACACAATCATTGCCCATCATTTATCAAATCCTTTATCTGTCCCAGATTGCTTCTTCAGGACAAGTGTGTGTGTGTGTAACTGGCTGGGAAAATCTTGGGAAATTAGACATTATTTGACAGATTTGTGTGTGATGCAATAAAGGAAGTTTCAGATTGTTGTTGACCTATCTGCTCTCCAGCTATATTCTTACTGACATTTAATTCCCACCTATAAGCACAAATACATCACCCACTGACATGGTTAAGGCTACTTATTTGATTAACAGCACAAATAGAACCTTTGCATGTGGTTTCCGGGTATGTGGGCTCTAGTAGAGTGGAGGTGGGTTTCCTTTGTTGTGTGTGTGTGTCTGTGCGTCCACGAGCACACATCCATATCTGGCTAGAATCACTGCTCTCTCAGGCAGGTTCAGCTGAGTCAATAACGAAGCAGTATAAGTTAATTGTGAAGCCTGTAATGAGAACCAGAAGTACTGGGGAAAACAGAGCCAGGGAAATTAATTTATGAGACCTGCATGGCCCTACTGCTCTGAGCCTGGGGCTGCACGCACACACACATACACACACACACTGCAAGATTGGATTACTGTGGTCAAACTTGGAGTAGTGGCACAATATGCTGTTAATGTGCTTGGCAGTACAACTGGAGTACTGCATGTTGTAGGATACAATGAGAATGATGAATGAATAACTGTTCACAGTGGGATACTGCCACAATCTTATTCTATATTGTAGTACAGTACCAGACAAAGTGTAATGATGTCAAATGTTAACAATATACCACATCAAAGAGGAAGTAAAACTAATTGTTGCTAACAATACACAAGGTCAGCGCCATAAATTCTGATTTAAGTACATATGTTTGGACAACTCCAGCTAAATAGCTAAATGGCTGAAAATGAAATGACTCCATTAAAAGTAAGCTTTCATTGAAGCCTTATAAACAAAGCCAGTCTTGATGTTGTAAAGGACTGCATTAAAGGGTGGGTCAGGCTCATAATCTGAGAAATTCTAAAGTCACAGTTCCCTGTCCAAGTTTTGTCATGATGACTAATATGTGCTTTGGTTGACGGACAGTTGTATTAAATTTTATAGGTGATTCATTCATTGAATTACAATCATACCTTTGACCATTTCTGTCTGTTTCCTTCTTCCAGAATCTGAACCTAGTTGCAGGTGGTTGCCATAGTAATCTGAGGAAGCAGATCCAGATAGCACACCTGTTTGGGGTACCAGTTGTGGTGGCGCTCAATGTCTTCAAGTAAGATGCGTGCAAACACACACATCCACATAAACACAACCAACCCTTCACTCATTTATGGTAATTTAATAGACCTCATGTTAGTAATGGGATAGTCCATACATTCCTTTCACCCACACAGGCACCATTTTCATTTTGTTCACTTTGTGTGTAAATACTTAAGTTGTTGTTGTTATGATGACCACTAAGCCCTGCTCACAACAGTCTTCTTGGTGATTCTATAGGACAGACACCCAGGCAGAGATCGACCTTGTGTGTCAGATCGCAAAAGAGTGCGGAGCATCAGAGGCCGTGCCGTGCCACCACTGGGCACAGGGCGGTCGAGGTTCTTTAGAGCTGGCCCAGGCTGTGAATGATGCTGCCAGCAGACCCAGCGACTTCCAGTTCCTCTACAACATAGAGGTGAGAGCAGATACTGTTGTTGGAAAATCAGTGTTTGTTTGTTTATCCATTGATCATAATTAAGAATGCAGCTTTATATTAAAAGACATGTCAACCACTTGAATACCTTTCTTTTACTACTGTGCGATAGGCAGTTGTCAGTATCCCAGTTGTCAGATGTTGTCTCTGGCTTGGCTACAACAAGCCAGAGATAGCATCGTAATTTACTTACATCATAATGTGCAGGTAAAAACATCAACAGGTTTGAGTTAGTGAGTCTGGGAAGTTGTGACTTAAATTAACTGTTACATGTGTGTTTGTGTGTGCAGCCAGTTACAGTATGCATGTGCCCGCATACCAAGAATCCAATAATAGGAGTACAGTATTAATTTAATAAATCCAATTGATGCTCATTATCTGTTCTTAACATTGTTCCCAGTTCACAGTGCCAAGTTGTTGGGGTGGGAGTTAGGAGGAAGGTCATGACACATGACAAATTGGAAGATATGTGACGTGACAGACAACATCAGGACAGGAAGTTGGTGGTGCGGGGGCAGGGTAACAAAGACGGAGAAGGTCTCAAAACATCTGCAGCCAAGACAACATTTGAGTAGGAGGAGCCAGCACAGCAGAAAGCAGCAGACCTGTGAGCCAGACTTCAGGACTCTGACACGTGTGACACCATTTAAAGACACTAATGCTGTACCCATGTTTAAATTCAACTCCCTGTGAGGCTCAACTTGCAATAACAGTTTGCTTGTTTATGATTATTACACATTCTATAACTAGTAGTCAGTAACTTTTAATGAAAAATACATATAAATTCATTATTTCATTTTGCAGGGATTGAGAAGTGCTCCAAGATCTATAACTTCATAGACTTAACTACAGTGCAGAACACACTGGCAGCGTATGTCGCACATGAAGACAGCCACCCCCGTTGTTTTCCATATAAAGCCGCGCACCAGCAGTAGGTAGACACGCATTAGCACAGAAAGATGCATAAGAGAAGGCAGTTTTTCACGATTTGGCAAATCACAAATACTAAACTTTGATTTCTCCCTGCTCAGGTGCTAGCATGTCTTGTAGCTGTCACAATAGACAAGGAGAACCTAGATATAAAATATCCACATTTCTACCATCCACAGCAGTGTGATAATATAGGGTATATAAAATGACAAAAAGAAAGATTACTAAATCAAGGGCACTGAAATAATGCTTAAGATACTGTGTGGTCCTGTTGACTCCATGGTGCAATTTATTATATGTATGTAAAATATGGCAGGTAGTTAGTTTGTTTTCGGCTGCAGAGAAAGTATCCAGTAATAGTCACACAATAAAAGATGTGTTTGTGTAGAAAAATGTTGGATGATTTAATTCACTCTGTGTAATTCTTTTTAACCCTGATGTCATACGGATGTGTCTTCAATAAATCTAATTTCCCCTATTATTCCTCTTTACTTGAGTTCTGACCTGTTTTTCCACTTATCTCTGATGCACTGTCTTTCCTGTAGATGCCAATAGTGGAGAAGATCAGAACAATAGCCCAAAAAGTGTATGGAGCTGATGACATCGAGCTCTCTCCTGAGGCCAAGGCCAAGATAGATTACTACAATCAACAGGTGAGATCACTGCTTCTGCAAAAACAACTGACTCACACACAGGAATCACTCAACTAGTCTCTTTTTCTTTTCCTTAATGTCTCTCTCTTTCTTTCCCTCTCTCTCACACATACTGATCATTGTGTTTTCATTTTCCTATAACCAGGGCTTTAGTTCATTACCCATCTGCATGGCCAAGACCCACCTGTCCCTGTCCCACATGCCTGAAAAGAAGGGTGCACCCACCGGATTCGTTTTGCCAATCAGAGATGTTCGTGCAAGCATCGGGGCCGGCTTCATCTACCCACTTGTGGGAACGGTACGTGATCTGAAAGAGTTCAGGAGCAGCAGGCTAATGTGTTCTTAAGTCTCTCTTAAAAGATGCTCGATCCACAAAGCTGCACAGACGAGATATAGCTAAACTGTTGGTGCTGTCACTTTTCTGTCAACTACTTAGACTACATACAGCTGCAGAGCAACTTGTAATTGACCTGTAGAACCTAAAATACAAGGTCTCTATTACAAATCGAATCTCAACTTGTTTTGTGCAGCATGGCCATATATTAATAATTATCTCTTTACTTTTTTACTTGCTTGCTTGATTTCCCCCTTTAATATCACTACAAACTATTATCTTCTTGCACCATAAATTAGTGATTTTAGTTCAAAGTCACATCAGGAACATGTTTTTGAATTTGAGTTGCACAAAGTAGTAATAGCACAATGTTTTTTTTGTGTGTGTTTGACTGCACGTACGTGTCTCCTTAGTTTTTTAGTCAGTCTGCATTGAAACATTTTTGTCTATGTAGCCTGGTCTGCAAGTGTCAAAGCGGCTATTCACTGTACGAGACACTGAATCTAATATTACAGTCCGGAGCCTTCCTTCACCTTGTTACTGTAGCATCCACCTCAAACACTGACATCTACAGCCACTCACTTTGATATGTGATGAAAATTAAGTTTGGCTAAACTTTGTGAAAGTTGATTAAAAGCCCAATCTGTAAAACCACAACCTCCATGGTTGTTTATGTTGTAATGTGGTTTGTTGCTGTGAGGTTAAGTCTGAAAGAGCTGATTTTTCCCTTCTGTCTGTTTTTATTTAATTCAGGCAGCTTTGCAGTGCTGTGACACAGTAGAAACTTAATTTCCATCTTCTTCTTCTTGTCAAGACTTCTAGTCTTGACAACTGTGTGGCTGTTTTTAACCACATAGGATCATCGGGCCTTGCAGGTGCTGTATCCCATAATCCTTCCTCTTTCCCATGAGTTCATCCTTAACCACATTTATGGTTTGGGCTCCCCCGCTTCTCTTGAAAGCCGTATTACTGAGCCGGTCAGAGCTGAACAAGGCTGGAAGGAGCCTCTTGGTTGATGATGGGCTGAGCAGGAAGGAAGCAGGTTCCTGAGCATTTTGTCTCCCGCTGTTTCACCAGAGTGCCCTGAGGGCTGGGCTTTGATAGGCAGAGGCAGAGGTGTCAAACACCGGGCATGCTGGGAAGGGGTGGCAATATCTTGGTGTGGCGTCTGTCCAGTCTCCCAACCCTGCCTTTGATCTGCCGTGGCCCGCGGAGCCACTGGCATGTCGACGACCCTTGAACTGTGACTCCAAACCCAAAGGGAGTCTCCTGGTAGTTCTTTGAACTCTTCAGGTTAACGTCCGTCTGCCAGACTGATCCATAGATTGAATTTTTAAAGTTATAGAGAGCTCAAGTTTCACCCAACTCCAGGCTTGCTTCTGTTCTCTGTTCTGTAGCCTCAACCAGACAACAATTTTAAAAATAGTTCTTTGGTGTATATATCACATGGTGCTCATATCAGACTGTTCAGAACAATAGTCAATGCCCTTTAGAATATAGACAGAAAACACCAGTGTCCTGTTATAGATATTTAGGATGGATGAAAGAAACCCTCTATGGGAAAATTCACTGGATGATGCAAGTGGAGCAGAGGTTAGCATGGGAAGGGGAATGGACTTCTGATCTCTATAGGACTGAGCATCTAACTGTTCTCTACTCTAAAACTATCACGTGAACTTGAAGCAAAACTAATTTCATTATTTTGATAAAAGTTTCAACTGTGCTTTGGCTCTCAATATTTTATAATATGTGTATGTTCTGCCATTTTTTTTTAGAATTTAATGAATACTGGCAAAACATTCACAGACCCTCAAGTGACACTTGACTCGGAGAGGTGGAAAGTTCTGACCACCAAAACTCCTGAGGCGGTGAGGGCGTGAGTGTGAGACGAGGAGGAGCTTCCGAGCTGGGGAAGGGGTTTAGGGTCTTTACAGGGTGAAGAATCAGGAAGGGGCTGATGTCATTCCTCTGAAATGTGAGGGAGGGGTCACAAGCAGAACAATAGATCTCTGTAGAGTTCATATCCCGTTAGAGCTGCCTCCAATGCACCATTAAACCCAAAACAGTCCAGATTTATAGAAACCCCCTTCCTGGCTGGATATCCAACATGCTCACAACTGGTTAATGTGTAACAAGTTGTAGATTGGTTAAGGGGACATGAAAGAACACACACATGAGATGAAAGTAGATGTTAATTTATTTTGGCTAATTTAAGTCATGTTAATGACTCAAAGACCAACAAATAGTAAATCCATGTTCTTATCTATGAAACTGACCTGTACTTCAACTGTATTTCACATCAGTTACTCCAGTTACAATGGATACACAGATACAATAGACTAGTTACACAGTGTCACCATACAGTACATGTCAGCACATGAACTGGCCTTGATCTCTCAACTACTTCCTCAGCTTTACACCTCGTTACTACATTGTACAGAAGTCTCTATATTATCGTCCAAAGAATACACTACAGTTGTATTAATGTATTTTTCTTTAGTACCTGAGTGCTGAACATTTTAAATTTAAACTTAACCTGAATCTTAAGCAAGACTCATGTCTGTCACAGAATTAGGTTATATAACAGTTATTGTCTGAACTTAACATTGAACAGTGACAAGTTGTAAACATCAAAATTCCCTGAAGGAAGTTCAGCTTTCAGTCACTCTGTAAGTTCTCCAATGATTTTTTTTTTCACAAACATTTCACATCTAAGAATACAACTTCTTTAGATGAACATACATACAATATGAAGCATTCATTTGACTCTGATAAAATATTTAAACTGTCTCACATTTGCTGTAATTTACTGTAAGTCAAGTTAATCTTAAATTGCTCACGTGTTCGCTTTTGAATTACTTTTCATAAGCTCTTCAATCCTCCTCTGTGGCTTTGGCTGCTTGTTGACCGAGACTCTTCTCCCAAATCAGTGGGGGGTAGAAATCCAGCTGTATTGTCTCCTCCAGGGTTTTCCCTGACAAAGACACATTGTGTTTGGGCATAATGGAGGGACTTATTTTGCCGAGTGGAGTTTCCAACTTTAGCCTTGGAGTGTTGTGTGTTTTTGCGAGTGCCAACATGTTCTCAGGCTGGAAAAGGAGGACCAAGAGAACACCGCATCTTTTGATACTTAAATGTACAGCCTGATACTTAATACTGTAGAGACGAGAAGCTAAATGTGAATCCAACTATTTGAAAGCTGCCTAATATCTTCTTTTTCTGAAGTGACTTTTTGAGGCATATCTTTAGTTTTACATACTGTTGTCATACAGTTGTCATTAGTTCCATTTGGAAAAAATAAAGCAAAACTGTGGGTTCTGGTGAGGGGCGATGGGAGATATTTCTCTATTGCAGCCCCTCTTTGTTATTAAATATAGTAAGACGGGTGCCTAGTGTCTAGACTAGTAAAGATGGATGAAGAGAAGTTGGCATTTTTACAGCTGTCAACAGTAATTTTCTCTGATATGTGGCTTCTTACTCTTACTTTAATAAAATTTCAAGTGTATAACTATTTATTGAGGTTGGCAACAGAAAGACTTAGACTATTAGACTCCAGCGATATGAAGCATATTTCTATATGAAGATAGGAAATGGGATCCCCCCGGTGTGTAGATGCTGCTGGTGGTGGAGTAAAGCCTCCAGGTTGATCAGCTGAATCTCTGGAACATCCTGGACATAATGGAGGTGAAGGGGATGCGGCCAGTTGCAAAGACAAAACTGTATGTTATTTAAAGACATGTTTTAAGACACCCAAAAATACTTAACTTTGAATAATAATTTAAGGTGAGCCTACTTTCAGAAGTTGAATGTGAAAACCGCTTTCTAGTGTCAAACCCGGCACATTCATCATTCTGCAAAGTCAAGCTCGCACAATTAAGTGAAGTAACAAAAAGCAAAACGGGTTTTTGAGATGAGGTTGACTTTGAAGAACAGCATCCAAGGACCGGCTGGCTCATAGAGATCATCAGTCATATACAGTATATTCATGTTGTAATTTGTGAATGTAAGAGACTTTGACAGCTTGGGAAATTGACAAATTAGATGCCTGATCTGCAAGTGTCAAAGCTGTGATTCACTGCATGAGATACTGAATCTAATATTACAGTTGGGGCCCTTCCTTTACCTCGTTACTGTAGCATCCAGCTCAGACACGACATCTACAGCCACTCACTTTGGGCTTTTAATCAACTTTTCACACAATTTAGCCAAACTTAATTTTCATTACATATCAATCTGTGAAACCTCCGGTTGTTTATGTTGTAATGTTGTGCTGCTGGATTAAGTCCAGAAGAGCTGATCTTTCCCTCCAGCCGTTGGTCATATGTTAATGATGTAATTTGTGAATTTAAGGGACTTTGACAGCATGAGAAGGCTGAATTAACAAAAAAGATGCAAATGGGAAGAAATAGCAGAAATTCACCCAGAGAGGAATATTGAAAATTATTGAACTTTTGCTCAAGGCTCATATAGTCGACACCTGTTATTAGTCTCTTATCTCCCCCCACCTTTAATATCAACACATTAAACCTTTCCATTGGGTGGGATGATGACGTCATGGCGGTTCGAACATTGTGATGTCACGATCAAAAGGAGCCCAAGAAATGAAGTAATTCCCCCACCATTATTGTTCCCTATGCACTCCATTAGATTATGACTTAGATATTGAATTCCTTTAAAGCTGCTCATAGTTTGAGTCATCTGTGGTTAAAACATTATGATGGTCGGAGCAGTGTCCTCTAACAGCTGTCACTGTTGACATCAGACCGACTAACCACGAGATTGAGTGGTTGGCCTCTGCTGTGCGGGGCTGTAAGCATGTACTCCTCGCCTTGTGCCTTAGTTTACTTGCGGGGCTGCGTTTCCTCAGACAGGAAATTGGCTGGTCACTTCCTCCTGTCTCATTTCCACTAATGGGCCCATAAAACCGGCCCTGGGTCAGAAGGAGGGAGGCATGCAAAGAATGTCGCTCCCTGTCTAATGAGCGAGATAATTTACTTTTCAGCTCGGCCCGGGATGATTTGGTCGGGGTTTTTGAGAGGGGAAAGTGTTTTATGAGTCAGACAGTTGCCTTTGATCAATTATACTGTGCAAGCCTCTTTTTTTTTTTCCTCTACTGTGCAACAAACACTGTAGATGCACACTTATTAACTTTACTTTAGATTTAGACACCATAACCCGCTGTCAGTATCTGCTCTGTAAAGGTCTCGTTGACTGTACGCGTGAGTCTCCATTCACATGCTTTCTCCTGTTCATGTCACAAATTTAATTTGGGAGAATCCCCCCCCCCCCTCCCTCCCCATTTCTTCTTCTTCTTCTTATTTAATCTGTCTCAATACAGTTCCTCATGGCTTTACGTGATAGAAGTTGGTTGAGCTGGTTAAAGTAACAAGGTTCTAACATGTGCTGCAGTCTTTTAAAATAGTGTTGAATAAATAAATGTTAATAAATGTTATGTAACTATTAGCAGGAAAACAATGCAAATGTTTTTCTTTGCTTTTACATCCATCCAGGGGGATTTCTATACAAGGGAAACACTTAAGGACTTGTTTTTCTTGGGGAAATATATACATATATATAATCATCAAAGCTTGACACGCCTTTTGATTATTGCCAGTTCAGGAATCCTAAGCATTAAGAGTTTCCACTATTTCAGGTATCAGTTGCTGTACAGCAGAAAGTCTTAATGACAAGTGTGCTGAATGAAAAAATACAGTGGCCCATAAGGACAAATCACACACAAGAGTGAAAGCACAAACATTAAAGGGAACATGCTCCAAATCCAGAAATGCAGCAAACACTCCTATAAACTGTTAATCGCTTGTACTCACATTACTACCAACGTTACCTTTATCATCAGTAGAATTAATATAATTTAACTGATGAAGGTCTGAGAACTGAACTGTTAATATTGTGAGTTCAAGTGATCGACAGTGTGCTGGATTTTTTTGGTTCTTTCACAGTAAAACTTTCTGGAGTGCATGACCTTTGTAGTGCTTGTTACTCTTCCAGTAATGAAATGCAGCTTCTTTTACTTATTGGACAAATGAAAACTTAATAGTTGTTTCTCCGTACTCTTTTTTTTTTTTTTATTTTCTGGCAGTGATCTCGATCCGTCAGTGCGGTAGTGAGTATTACCAGGCTGACTTTGTTGAGAGCCCCTCATCTCTGTTTTTGTCTGTCTCACATCTGTGAAGCAGCCTTTTGTTATCTATATTTTGAGCATGATGAGAACAAAGCAACCATTGATTCGAGCTGAAGTCATCATTGCTAAAGTGGAGGTTGGCAGCACATTGATCATCCGTCTGCCTGGAGTTAAATGAGTCTAGATTATAGTCATTGAACTGGCTGGGGTTGATCTTATTGTGTCAAGTTTACGCAAGTTTTACAAAATCTTCGTAGGTTCTCGTTTTGTATAGAACAGCTGTGTTGTGGTGAAGGTTTTAATATGATGTCTTAGTTATTATCGAGATTGTAATCATTCCTTGTTATTTGATTCTGTGTTTAATAACATTTTTATGAGAATTTCAAAGACAAAATGACGACAAAAAATATGAATCAGCTGCTAAAATTCGTTTCTCAGTACAGATCAGTTCATTTAATGTAACAGTCGTTTAAAAAAGTAAATTGTTAGTTTTATAGTTATTTTGTACATTCTCATTTAGAGCGCAGACTTGAAGATACAATATTAAATAAAGAAGGCTTTGTTTTACAATAGAGCTGTAAAAAATGTATCAGCTGTATTCCTTGCTGTCTTGCTGTGTGCATTGATTTATTTCAGAGTAATTTGTCAAGCAAATATCATAATAACATTTTTTATATTTTTTGTTTATCAAATGTCCTTTTAGCTGGATATTCTCATGTACTCCTGGTTCATATATTTACACGGTTTCAATCTTAATGTTTTCTGTAAACAACCTGAACGTCTAAATGTTCAAACCAAGAAGTAGTTCATTAATATACCAGCAGTAAGAGAGACGTGAGTGTGAGAGTCACAGTTTTCACTTTTATTCAAGATATGAAAAAAACATGATGATCAAACATATCAGTACACAGTACAGTCCCACTAAAAAAGGATAAAGTGTAGCACAAGAAGGCTCTGTCAAATGTCATGTTTTATAATCTAAGGAATTTGTTGAGTAGAAATTTTGGTCTCGTGTGCAAAATTCCTCTTGTAATAAGTCACATTTGAGCAGAGTTTCAAATCAGAAAATATTTTGCTCAGGGATTTTGACCCTTCAAAATATTCAGCCAAATGCATAATGGATTACAGCTTGATTTAATTTCTTCCGTTTTTTTTTTTTTTTTTCTTGCTGTAAAGTTCTTACCCTCTACTTTCATCTCTCTTTCAGATGAGCACCATGCCCGGCCTGCCAACTCGACCCTGTTTCTATGACATTGACCTCGACCCGGTCACAGAGGAGATCACTGGACTCTTCTGAGCACGCTCTCATAAGATATTCTCATAGGTATTATCACATATACATCATCATAAAGTACTCCATTAAATACGCCATTCCAGTCATAAAGGAGCATGCAGTGTATCATTATAAATACTTTAGAAGCAGTCATTGTCTATATAATTTGTTACATGAGACGTTTATTTCCTCCCTGGAGTTTTCAGTTTACTATCTCACTGACTCAGTGCCAAGGCCTCAGTCTATGAGGCTACACCCTCTCTTACTCATGCACACAGTTTAATTCATCATGTTGTTTTTTCTCTCCCAGGCTCATTGCTGTGTCCTCAGGACCTTCAGCTCCATGCGTGCACTATCAGACTCATCCATCCCCTGCACCTTTGACAGGAAATGCTTTCTTTCTCTTTCCAGCAAGTTCAATCTCTCCCAACATCACAGTAATATGTCCTGGTTAAAAAAAAAAACAACAACAAAACAACTAAAGCATTATCTTTATGCTGTATTTGCACATATGTGTAATATGCCAAAGATGACCTCTTACAGCCATATCACATTTAACCTGTATGCCTTTGACCTCTCCATACAATGTGTTTTATGTACGGAAGAGTCTTTGAACCATTTTGATTTTATTTTAATGTTTTCCTCAACTTGAGCCTTTCTTATTTGTGAAAAAAAATTACTCAAATGTCTTATAATGGTGCTGATTTTATACATGTCTTAAGCTTTTTAATTGAAATGGGTTCAGCTTGTGTATTTATTAACTAAATTGTTGATGTACGCACAAACAGCCATTATGGTATTAATGTAAATGTTAGTGTCCTGCTGGATACTGCTGAATTTTACTGTTATACTGCTGTTTAAATTAAAATCACTACAGCCATCAAGTAACACTGATCACTTCTAAACCCCTTCTGATATATTGTTAAAGTATTATTATGTGACGAGATAACTATGTATGCTACATACCCAGCCTGAAATGCCTGTTATTTGTGTTATGTGACTGTATTTCAGGGTTTTCCCTCCGAAACAGTTTAACAGAGGTAGTAAGACACCCACATCCTGATGCCTTTTTTTCTTATCTTTTGAAGATTAATTTTTCATTTCATAAAGGTTTACACATTTCTTTTGTGATATTTATGGAGGTGGTCCACCTCTGCCATTAAAACCTGTGTTTACATTTCTATACATAACTTTTGTTGTTGTTGTTGTCCTTTTTCACCTCTTTCCATTGCTCACGCTCAGGTTGTGGCTGGTTTCCATCCAGAATGATGAATGTAACAGTCTTGAAATGCAAGCTGTCCACTTTGACAACCAGTTTTTATTACCTGATATCAATGTGAGTAACATCCAGTGTCTATGATGAGGTGATTTAATGACAGAAATAACATTGTAAATTAATACTTCAACCATAGCTTCAGTTACACTCAACATTTCAAAGTTTAAACTGAACATTATATTCAAATGTAACCAAAAACTGTTACACACTGCTGTATTCTCAGTAACAACAGTTGTATGTAAAACGTTTTGGTCAAAAGTGTGTGCCTTTCATTAAAAAAAACAAACTCCTTTTATTGACTCCAAAACTGTGTGTTTGTGTTTTCACACCCAGCAGCTGACTTGTGGCTCAGCCCATCTGTTGTTTGGAGGCATACACTCTCTTCCTGTTGTCTTTTGGTTCTCTAAGGAGACGCCTCGACACGAACCTATTTTTGTCTCAAAACTTCCTCTTTTCTCTTTCTTACCATACTCACACATTAAAACTTTACATGTTTTCAACATTTTCTCCTGTTTTTCTACACAACTGCTGCTCTACACCCACGGGGGAAGATCCCTGTGTCAGAAGCGTGCCTGAAAGCCAACCATCGGGCCCCCCAGCAACACCCCAGGGTGCAGCATCTGTCATTATGAGGTGTTTGGGTTTGCAACATGAAGCCAACGTACATGTGTGCACATGTGTGTTTCTGTCATAGCTGGCATTCCACACCTGCTTAGTCTGTTATTCTCTGTGTTCACCAGGCAGGATCTGGCACTTTAACTACAGTCAAGGCTGCAGGAATGCACTCATTTATACAGTAGTGCTCAAACGGCATATTTGCTGTGTGTGTGTGTGTGTGAGAGAGAGAGAGAGAGAGAGAGAGGGAAAGACTGAACCCTCTTGTTTTGAGCTGATGACAGATTTGAAGACATGGTGTTGATGAGGAGGGGTCTTCGTCATGGCTTTGTAATGTGCTGGAAAATCCCAGCTTTAAGATGGAGTTGTTTATGTCGATCTTCTGACTCAATCTGCCAAAGCTTCCAGTTGTTTAAGCTTTCGTCTTTTAGCACTCAAATTTAATAGACTGGCTAATTTCAGTACCAAGGACAGGTCCCTTTAAACGTCTCTAGTAAGTGTAAGTGCTGGAAAACAGCTCAGATGATCTCTGGATAAATGATGAAGATGTTTGTCATTTCCTTGAAGTTCATTAAACTTTAGATTTTAAGCTCCACTTCTAGGAGTCACATTCCTGTCTGGTCAAGAGACCCTTAGACCTGATAATATTTCATCATTATGACTTTGGTATTGCACAAGTGTTGCACTATTTTGAAAAATATCACCTTAGAGTGTTTGATATTCATTTTAGAGAAAAATATGCTAGTTGCAGCAACATTTCAGAAACACAGATGCTTTCATTTTACAGTTTTTTAAAGCCAGTGTTGTTTTTGGCAACATCTGTTTCACATCACATGTCACAATTCTGTCCAGCAATAATTATGCAAATATAGCGGCTCTTTTTTGAAATAGTACCCACCTTGTTTTGGAGCAAAACCCTTAATTTGCTGTTTTTGACCAAGTATGAGAGTATGTGACGACCTCCTGCTGTGTCTGGGCGAGCCGTTGCTCGGTGCCCACGCCAGACATCAACCCTCAGGGCCACATTCTTCAACTCTCTCTGTCTCTGAAAAACACGAAGCTTGCCAACATTTCACTGTTGCAATTTTACAAAAATATTCATTTCTAGTATCAACTGTTTCCACAAAGATACCTGTTATCCATCTGCAAACTGTAGCAATGCAGTGAAACAGTCTCTTGTGTCTAAAAGTTGGAGATTCTCTCAGTCTCAGAGACGCCAAATATGTTCAGATTTTATAATTCTGTATTGTTTGGATGGCTGTTACTTCTCATATCTCTATCTCTTTCTCTCTCTGCTCATCCTCTCACATCGAAGCAGAGCAATAATCACTGCTTTCCAAATATAGTCAGATCTATACATCAGTGCCAGTGGTCAGCAGAAAAGAAGTAGGTCAGTTGTATTTGGACAAAATCCCTGGAGTAGATTCCCATTTTCCATAGAACAAGCATGAAACAGTGAAAGAGACTGTTTGTGAATGTTACCCCTCCTGTAAGTAAGTGTGTGTGTGTGTGTATGTGTGTGTGAGAGCACGCCTTTTTAATATGCCCTTAAATTATTGTTTTATTGAGCGGAGACTATGACATATCCGGTAAGGCTTTCACTTTAATGAGAAACTCCTTCCCCCATCCCCCACCCTCCTCTTTCAGATGACATCAGCACTTCTGCGGATCGGCCTGACATGCTGAAGGTCATTCACTAACACATCTATCTGTGTATAACTGTAATGAGGGTTTCAGTCTTGGCTCACTCTCTCTTGTCGACACGAGTGTGAAGTCATTCTGTGGTTTTACAACATGAGCAGCCTGTATGTACTACTTACTGAATCATGTATTGACAGAATGCTGCTTTGGTAGTCTGACATGATTCAGTATCACAAAGGTGATGAGAAATCACGTCATGATTATTGCAAGACCTGCAATATGTAATTATAATTTTTAAACTGTGGTTAACAAGACTCTAAAACATTATTTTGAGGCAAGTTGTGTGTTACAGAAGTCCAACTAAAGGAATGACTGTTATGACAAAGTTGCATCTTCTGTCTCAAATGTCTAATTGTCTACATTTTCTGTGTTTGACGTTTAAATGTGGATAGTTGAGGAAAGGGGATCCAACCATTGTTTCTGTTCTTTGGCTGCTAGACAGGGCAATATATGTTTTTCCTTACAATCAAACAACTTGAACCTTTTAATAATGCAACTAAAAAACAAAATGCTTAAAATGCTGATGGACTCTGTGATGACAGTTGTTTCGGGAAGTTGAAAGTAGTTTTACAGCTACAGTCACTGGTTCCTCATAGAGACATAGAGACAGGCTGCCTCGCAACATGTTTGTAACAAAATTTACGTTTTTGTGGAAAAATTACAAATCCATAGAAGAACCTGCGGGTGACATTTGCATTGGCATCATTTGTATTCGTTGCCAAATTTGAATGATTTTAGGATTTGAAATCTTGTTGGTTATTAATGACATACTCTCATGTAAATTAGGGTATCATCTTCATATAAAAGTACAATTTCTCGCTAAGTGTTGCCATACATGATTCAAAGCTGTGTTAATATTGTTTTTTTTACATATGAGACCTAGACATTTTAATCCATATGTTTATTAATTAAATATTTGAGGTGTTTATGTAAGGCCTGCCAGCCGCAGTCGTATTTATTTCTTATTGTTTTGAGATTTTATCAGGTTAAAACATGAGACTTAAATGTCTCAGTGATGTCTTCAAGTGCTCAAGTTTCAAGTTTGTTAAATGTCAAAAGAAGTCAAGTTCAAGTCAGATCTGAAGTCCTAATTTTAAAATCCATAGCTCTGCTTCAGTGTGCTTCAGAAAGTGTTATTTCTTCAGGTTTTTGCCATCTGTTCAAATTACAAATAACTTTTTTTTTTTTTACCCCAGACTAAATAAAATGACCTCTGATTTGCCTTTATTTCATACTGTTTAATCTCAGCTCACAAGTCACCACAAACCACAAGACAGACATAAACCACAGAATGTATTCTACCTTATTTTCATTTTTCTATACTGTGTTTCTCTGCTCAAAGTGTTTGTTTGTGTTGTTGTGCCGTGTGTTTTGGTTGTGGTTCAGCTGCAGCGACCCTCCGTCTAGGCCTGTGTGAACTTGGCTTTGAGCGTTGGGGCTGTAATTTGTGCGTTCTAAAATTCCAAAGAAAATGGCACATGGCTCAACCTGCAATTAACATTTAAACAAACATCATCTCCCCATCAGCGAGGCAGCGTTGCTCTACACTAACACACTTCAGGAGGCGCTGTCAGTACAGTAAAAATCAATCTATACAAACAAGGATGATGCATATCCTGTTTTTGTGCGGTTTGTATGTTGGAGAAAAATTAGATTAGAGACTCTTAACTAGATTATAATTACATTCTTGACCATACATTTGAGTTATGCGGCTGATTAACATGAAATGTGAGATACCATCTTGAACTTCACTGTAAATTCACTTGAAAAATCCAAGTGGATAAACTATGACGATTTAAGTATTGAGAAGTCAGATGGGAGTTCATATGATTGAACCACAGGAAGGAAACAGTAGCTCTCTCTCTCTATCTCTATCTCTTTCTCTGATATGAAACTACCTCACAATATTACCACAAAATGCACACAGAAACCATTTTAAACCCAAGCAAATTTACATTTCAAAGCACATTTTTCCTGACAGAGAGCCAAGAGTTGTTGCAGTGGTAGAATAAGTTTGATAACGTTTTAGTAAAAGTAGTTTTTATATATCGACCCATATTAACTTATTGTACATACACTGGCATCAGTTTACATGTTTATACACTTCTCAAAAGACTTTTCAAAAAATTTTCTGTGGCATTTTTTTTCCTTCATCTACCTTCATCTTCATAGAGACGGTGTGTTATATTTGACGAATGTTCCCAGTTGGGAACATCATAGTTACATGTCATACACCCACCAGAAAGCCCCACAAGGATGTTTGTGGTCATTTAGAAATAGTGTCACCATTACATAATTTGCTCACCAGGAACCACTGACAAGTTTGTTTTTCAACTAAAAAATGTCCCACTCAGTATGTATAATGGTCAGAGTTGGGGAAAAACTGACTGAAGGATCCATATCAAGATTGTTTATGTTTTTAAAAATGACTATGGACCAATATATCGTTATCAGTACACATTGTGGTTTATGAAAAAAAGACAATCAGCAGATATATTGTATTTTGTAAACTCTCAAATAGTATTATTCCTATTGGCCTCAAAAATTCAGTATCAACAGTGCTATAGTTTATATCAATGCATTTACCATTCCTTTACAAAATATCTGGGTACTTTAAACTCTAACAATGTATTACATTTTATTCGGTGTCTTGCATGTAAAAATAAAACGTGTTCTGCTAAAACTACAACCATCAGACAAATGTGGTGGAGCAAAAATATTTCCATTTAAAATTTAGTGCAGGAAAAGTATAAAATCGTATACAACGAAAATAAGTGTAAATAAATATTTGTAGTTTTTTTCAGTTTTTTTTTTTAATCATTCCTATGGTATAAAACTCCAAATTTTCCCCCATGGACTTGTGCAGGTTTTGCTATGACGATTCCCTGATTTGTGATGTGATGTGTGTTTTACATCAACAGCTCTAATTTAATTTAGCAATCTCTTGGGATAGATTTAATTTCTACAGAGGATGGATAAACATTTCCAGAGGCTATAAAGCCTTCATTTCATTTATTAACCGTCATCCTCTTCTCTCACCTCTGTCGCGCTGTCGTCTGTCCTCCATCAGCAGCGTCTCTGCTGCTGCCGCTGCTGCTGCTGCAAGGCGTGCCGCGGCGCACCGGAGCCCCATGTGATAGTGACGGGAGGTGTGGGAGGTTGGAGGAGGAGGAGGAGGAGGGGGTGTCCTAAAACAGTTTGCTGGTCCTCACATTTCATCACTCCAGATCCAGGCCACCCCGGGGCGGAGCTGCACTGTAGAGCTCGTAATTCGGACGCGTTTGGATACCAGCTTCTGTAACCCAGTTGTGTGTGTTATCTTCGTGGTTGACTCGGGGTAGTTTTTTTTTTTTTTTGCTTTAAATTGAACATAACCAAAGACAAGAAGTGTCCACCTCTGTGTTTGTTCGCCATGGGAGCAGAGAGCTCAGTGCAGCGGGACGTGAAGAGCCAGGAGGATGCCTCAGCCTCAGCCTCAGCCGGGGAGCTTAGTGCGGAGGTGAAGGTGCTCCAGGAGGGAGGCAGCGTCCTCGACAGCAAGGTACAGTCTTTACCTACTGACACCTTTTTGGTCCCTGTCACTGCTCACCACACCTCCCTGCGCAGTAGGCACAGAGCCGAGAGCGCAGTGAGACAGTCTGGATGATGTAGGGACGTTTATCCTGCTTCCTACTGTCTGCTGTAACGCTCCTCACTTTAATTCTTTTATATCCGCTTACCTGTGTGTTTGCAAACATACCTGTCGTCCCCCCCTCCCCCTTCTCTCCCTTATGTGTCCCACTCTGTGTGCATCAGTAGCGCGCTGCAGCCTCCATGCGCCTCCGATGCTGTTTTTGCTGAGTAATGGGTCGAGGTGTCTGCAGTCCCGCAGTAATAAAACAGTCCAGATTTATAACCAAACAGACCACCTGCGTTCAGGGTGTTAGTCATCAACACTGTGGATCACGAACCAACACATATTCATTTCTTTTGATGGTCTTTGGAGCTCTTGAAGAGAGCAGTGATGGATGATTGAATAAGAGTGTGACACACTAATAATAACAGGCTCACATCCTGCACTTTTCATGTTGTTTTCCCCCAAAGAGATCGAAATATCCTTAGCTTTTCGACTTGAATTAAAATATAGTAATCCTCTACAACATTTCAGAAAGGATTCTTTATAAATATCATCTTAATTGGCAGATTTCTGTTTCTTTTACCTGCACAAAGGTAGAAAAGTTAAAAATGTTTGGCAGCAAATTTAGACAAATTAAAAATACATAATAATAATAACATAATAAGATAGTAATATGTTATTTATATGGCACCATAACAAAGTTATAGAGTGCTTCACATTAAAAACAAGAAATAAAAAGTAAATAAAATCCAAAAACACAAAAGTCAAGATAAAAAATAATTGAACACATATAGTTATAACAGATGTGGAGAGAAACTAAACTGTGGCTTCAAGTACACATCAGAAAATAGACAAAATCTAGTAAAATAATAGGAAAGAAATGTGAAAATGAAACATGAGAGACATGATTTCACAAAAGTCACCATAAACTCACCATTCAAAGCAGACAGAATAAGGTCTAACCTTTCAGCTTCATAATATAATCGTCATTATTAGTTTTTGTTTTTTTGTCCCATCCTGTGCTGATGTGTATCATTCAGGATTCTCTAGACCTCATGACTCCAAAACCATTAATGAATAATTAATAAAAATACAATGGCAACCTACTTGGAGAGAAAGCCCACTTTGCAGCCTATAAGCATGAACTTTTTTCCTCCCATTAAAGTCCCATTTAAGTCTGTTGTTGAAGTTCAGCACTGTGAGCATTGACACTTTGTTGTAGTTAATGCCAGATAATAAATGTGCTGTAGGCTTGATTAACTCTTGTGCTATGCTATAACTCCACATGTTAATGAAAATACAACTGAACTCTTCTTTTTAAAAGTTAACGCCTTCTTCATTTGTGCGGCCGTGCAGTGCGTGTCAAGGTCCGGCTGTCATCGTCAGAGGTATCTTGCAGACTCGGCACTCTTAGCTGTGTGTAAATTGCTCAGCATTGTGTGAGTGAATATTTGGAAAGCGCCTGCTAATGACTATGTATGTTTCACCACCTGCTCTATTCACGCCTCATATAATCTATTGGATTTATTGACTTTTTTTATAGGCAAGAGGTCAACAGGTCACATTTTGTGGCCAGTCTGTCTTCCTGAAAGGTCAACACAAAGGTCAAATGACGCTGAGACGAAGGTTAAGAGAGAGAAAGGGTATAACGTTTGGTAAAGATTTCAATCATACGTTTGCTCATTCTTGTTTAATTCTCAAGAATGTGTCTTGTTTGCTCCTGTTTTCACATGCCGGCGTGTTTGTACAATTGTTCTCCAGTGACTTGACATCATCTGTGTGGCGGTCGGATGTTTTGTTAAGTCTTGAGCTGTTATCACAGGTATCATCGTGGCGGCGGTGTTTTCATTCGTATTTCACTCGTGACATTGGAATGTATGATATGAAACGTTTCAAAAGTGCTCATCTGACTTTAGTGTGTCTATTGTGCTTTGTGATTCCAGCTGATACACTTCATGTGCCCGTACCTTTGACAAGACGTCTCTCCGTGTAGCACATTGCTGGTCACAATGCCTGCACTGTCCTTGGCTGCTGGCAGCTTTGATACTAGCCAGGCTCATATTGTTTGTTATTGTACTCACACTCATTCCACATCAATAAAAACAGGTGATCAGTAGCCAAAAGGACTGGAAGTACGGGGAAATATCGGATCACTTTACTTCATTTGTAGAAATATGAGAAGTACATAAATTGCCCAAGCCACTATTGAATCATTGCTTGAATCTTCTTGGCTAAATTGAGTAAAATCAGTGACGCAAATTTGAATGTGATCTAATTTCGACATGACAAGTTGGAATGGCTTTACAACGTGAGATTATTTGTCTCGCGGAAGTTTATTATTGTTCTGTTTGGTAGCTAAGAAGCTCACGATCAGACTGGTTTATGGACATATGATGACTAAGGATATGAAGATGACATGAAATTATGAAATATTATATGATGTCAAGCACGTTTGGTTTACATATTTTGTAAAACACATCCATGACACCGCATTTTCCATGCACATTAATACTTATAACTGCTGTCAACAATCCTGAAAAGTGAGGAAAAATCTTAAATGTTCAAATAGCTCCTATTTTGTACTTGCAAATCTGTAAAGTTTGTTATGAAACACAGAAGAAGACCATGACCTTGTCTGTAGCACAAAGTGTTTTATTCCTCACACATTACAAAATGGAGGATATAAGAAAGACTTTTTTGTCTAAGATGAAAACAGTGATTTGGAAACCATTTATTTAGATTGAATGGTAAACAGAGATTACACTGATTTTACATGGAAATGGAAGGAAGTGGGGGGAAGTGTGTGTGTGTGTGTGTTTGCGTGTGTTTTGGATGGTGACAGTGTGTGCTTGGTTGAAGCGGATGGAGTCTTCCTGCTTGATACACAGTCAATAAATATCCTCCTCACTCCACAGAGGAATTTTAGCAATGCTTCTCTCTCCACCACCACCACCAGTGACCCGCCTTCCTCATACCTCACTGTCTCCAACAACCTCAGAAGTGTTATCAAAATAATCAGATGAAGGTCATGATACACGTAGGTGTTTACACGGATTGCAGAGTTGCTTCCAGGAAGGTTATGTTGTCGCAATCTACAGTACAGGAATCATTTTGTTAATGCCACAAAATCAGCTCATCTGAATATTTGAGAATGTTTTCATCCCAAAAATGTAGCTTTTTCCCACCACCGCTATGTTGTTGCCTGTGTACTATTGTCTGTGAGAGCAACGTTATAGTTTTGAAGTGAAATGTACTAAACAAGGTGATTGCGCATGATAGAATAATTATTTACTTAATCATGATCACAAAGTTGTAATGTAAGCTTACCTTTAAAGTCCAACTGAAATCACATTTAATCATCCCTCTTTGCAGTCAAAAATGATGTCAACATGTTTTTTAAATGTATTGTTAATAATAAAATTATTAGAATGAATTTGAAAAAAAAAAGTCTTTTGGGAGAATTTTTGTCTCAGCTGGCTAGAGGGTTGTCGGGGGCTTGTTTGATTAACATTAGCTGGCAGGCTACTGGTGTTACACTGTATACAAGCTGCTGTAGCTACAAGTCATGGACAGACAGCGTGTCGCTAACAGGGATTTTGAGCAACGACCAAACCAGTGTCTAACCAGACCAAAGTGACATTTGCAGATATGTTTACATATTGTTTAATATGCTGCAGTTGAGCGGCTAATCAGCTATCTAGCCTGCTAACTGATGTTAGCTGTGCACTTTCTCCTGGCATACGTTTGTTTGGTGGCTAAAGTGCAGGACAAGACATGTATTCATGTTTGTAAGTTAGATAAGGACATTTCCACATTAGCAGGAAAGCTAATGTGGATTGTTGTTCAGAGTCTGAGATCCCTTGTGATTGGTTTGCATGTCCGATGCTAAATTTGTCCGACTGGCAGTACAACAGTAATTATTCACAGTTAAAGAGTAACTGAACACCAGGCTGAAAAGTAGTGTTTCACTGCCCTCTCTGGTTGAACGTTTCAAGTTTCTATGTGCTCTTTTGCACATGTACCTGCACCCAGCTGTGATGTCACTGTGTACTAACACACCTCGGAGTACACCTCTACATCACTGCAGCAAGGTGAGAAGTTACACGACTGGAGATCAATAAAAAAATAAGGTTTTCAATGTTTTAAATTGCTCTTTAAGCTGAAAATCTTGCAGGAGTTTTAACAGAATAACATGCAGAAAAATTACTAATTTTTAAACATGACCAACATGTATAATTTGCAGAGTGGATGTGTCTAACAGGGGGCTCCACCTTAGTTTCCTAATCCACTTCTCTTTTCTGCACCCCAGCTAGAGAAGAGCTTTCTGTAAATTCGCTGTTACTGATGTGAAACTGCGGTATATATCAGTGTGGTCATACACATCTACACTAACTCCCAAATGAACAATAGCAAACACATTACAAGTAACCACCTAGACAGACATGAGACTTGCATCACATGTCCTCCATGATCCTTCACCCATCACAATAGCAGCAGCAGGTGACTCCAATCATCCAACATCATGTTACATAATGTAATGTGTGCTGATTAAGGCTCATACGTTCCTGTATAATGAGCTGCGGCTGATCAGACGCTGCTGTGGCTCTGATTATCCTGTTTAGCAGAGAGAGAGAGACAGAGTGGGGGGGGGGGGGGAGGGGTCAAACAGAGGATCCATTGAGGATGGGCTGGGACAGGGACAAGCCGGGGGCCCCTGTGTGCACCGGCCCAAAACAAGAGGAAGAAACCAACAGGGGAGGGGGTGGAGCAGCATTTTGGGTGGGCAAGGGCAGAGGGGACGGGTGTGGAGTCCAGAGAGAGAGAGAAAAAAAAAGAGTTTGAGAAAGAAAGAGAGTTAGAGGGGGACCCGCCAGCGTGACATAAAGTCAGATGAATCAGCCGATTGTTCCCTTAGTCCTCCCTCCTGCCTGATTTTAAAAGGACACTGATGACAGAGGTTGGGTGAAAATGGGCTCTCGTAAAAAGAAAAGAGCAAACTCAGAGTGTGTTTATAAGTGTGAGTGTAGAAAGTGAAGGTATGAGGCCTATTTGTCTTACTATCAGAGGGCTTACAAACAAATCTATTCTATCTAAAAAAAAGAGTAAAAGTAAAAATGTATTTGATGTAGCTAACTTCCTTGTTTACTTTCATTCAATCAGTCATTTCCACTCAAAATGCACTTTTCACCTGTATATTCTGCATATCATGCAGAGAAAACATCAGCTGCTGTAAACACCACTGATATAATAACACATTGTACATCCAGAGAAACAACTGCAACTCAAAGAAAATATTGTTTAAAGGAAAGGTTTGCATTTTTTCAAGTCTTTCCTAACATGACATGTCCATATGTACAACAAATGACTTTTTGTTCGCTGTAAGTATTCAGTCCATACTGGCCGTCAAGAAATGTGTAAACATAAATGTGTAAAGTGATGTGTAAAAATTGCTTCTTAAATTCAGCTGAAGCTAATCTGATAATCAGTCTAAATTAGACAAATCTGCTTAAAACTGATTACAAGCTTAAGCAAAACTAAACTGGTAAATTCTGTTTAGGGAATGTTAGTTTGCATCTTCTGACAGTGAGATCTGACAGACATGTGTGCTAAGTTTCCTTCTCCAGAGGTTTATCTTCATTGTGGAAACCAAAACATCTTTCACTGTGTGTCAGAAGTAATTCAATTAATGGAGTCAGAACAGAAAGTCAACAGACAAAGGTTATTCTGTACTATTCCACACATGCAAGGACATGAGAAATTGTATTAAATCAGAGGAATGCAATTTAAGCATGAGGGAGTTTTCCATCCCCAAATGTAAAGGCAAACTCCCAAACTGTAACTGCATTGTGCAAACTGTTGCCTCACCAGTTTTTTTTTTTTTATGAGTAATGATAATGAACAGCCATGAACTTTCATTTCTTATCATCTTTGACAGTAAAAGCGTTCTTATCATGATTTTTTACACATCTGCAGTCACAAAACTGGAAAGGAAACTCAAAAATGCTCCAAAACATCAAACTGATTGCTTAACCAAATATGACTTAATGAAATATTATATAATTAAGATAATTTACCGTCACACTGTCAACTATAGTAAATTTTCCATGGTGATTGTTTTGCTCTAAAAAAGTAAATCAAATTAAATGTATGATTCTTCTCTCTCATTTTAGTAGAGGAGAAACAGGAAGTGGCTTTCTGTTAATTAGTCTGTCCCACAGCCCAGTGCTGTATCTTCCATCTCTCAGATTCACTGCCAGCTCCATTACAGTGAAAAAAGTGTGTACCGAGGATGTGAAAAACCAGAGCTCTTTTATTCCTCTATCCAACAAATTTGAGTTCACTCAAATTATTTGATCTAATAATGAGTCCGCAGGACAATGTCAAACCCCGAAATGGCATCAACAAAAAAAAAAAAAGTTACATAATGTCAATGCTTCTTTTTTTTGTGCTTGTTTTTGTTTATTACAGCGCCTGTGCATTGTTCCCAGCCCATTTTTCCAGCTCATTTATCCATTAAATTGTTTACAGTGCGGCAGAACTGAAATAAGTTTGTTCGTCTTTCCACCAAATAACTGAGTTAAGTCCAGAAATGAGAGGACATTTACAAGATCATAAAAGCTGTGTCATTCAGAAATGTTTCCCATGACTCTGCAGTGTATGCAGTGTGATGATCATATTACAGTCAAAATCCTCTGTGGTTTAATGTAGTTGTTCCCAGCCTGTGTGTCAGGACATCTGTTATTGGTTGCAATGTAAATCTGAGGATGATTGACGTGACTGTAGATTGCAGTTGCAGAGTAGCAGAATAAACATATTTCTGCTGCAAAAAATAATGTTATATTCCTCAGAATTTCCTTTTATCTCTCTTTTATTTGATGTGAAATATTTGATAATTTTTACATCTTCAGGCCTTTAAAACTTCTTCAAATTGAACAAAGGAAAAAAATCACTAATTGGTTCAGCTGTCCACAACTAACACAGACCTGCAAACTGTAACAATGGATTTCAAGTAGATATTTTTGCTTCATCTAAGCTTGGCAACCGGTTTAAGACACTGTGATTGAGTGCGTTGATAATTCAGTGTCATAAATTCACTTTCACTTGACTCTGAGTGTACTTTTCTTAAAAAAACATAAAAACACATGAAGAAATGGGTACACTTTATGCCAAAGAGATGATAAAAAAGAAGTGGACTGTTTCAAATAGTGACATGATTGTTGTGGAGCCATGCTCATATTGAGGCCTGAATTTGGTTAACACAAATTGGAAAATGGTATTTTATTCAATTTAGAAGTTACAACTTTAGATTCACAAACACAACGTAATCATACAGTATCAGTGCTTCTTGTTGGCAGTAGTGATGATGGAGATGTTAGGAGGAGTTTTCCTGATTGAGAAGCATTGTCTTGTTGAGTGATGGCGTCTTATTGACACATCATCACTCCACAGAGACTTACAGCCACTCTGTTCCAGTCAGTCATGATTGGGAGACTGTGCCATATCAGCTTTCTTTTGCTGTCTTTCTCTGACATGCACATTTCCAGGTCTATATTTTTATTCTGGGGCTCTACTGGAATATCTTTGCATTATTTACAGTTACAGTTACAGCTCCTGTCTCTAACCTTAGCAACAAAGGCTATGGAGGCAGCATTTTTACATATGTTCACCTCAAGTTTTGGACCTTTAACCATGTTTAACACAGACATCCGACATCATAACAGTATAGAAATAACAGAAAATCACAAAAAGCATGATATGTTCCCTTTAATCCTTCACCAGTTTTTTTGTCCGCATGCAAAAGCAAAGTTAGCTAAGAGCACTCAAAGTTCCTCCAAATCAAATAATTGTTTGATATTAGCCTGAAGAAACTACATTACAGCATTTTAAATAAATGAGGTTATCTGTCTTTGTATAATTAGATTGTGATCATGCACAACATCTGATTGCAATATAATACATATCTCACAAAGAATGCTCTGAATAGTTTAGGTTGCTCATATTTGACCAATGATCTGTGTATGAATCAGTGGATGGTTGGTTGATTTTAGGAGCTTCAGTGTGACGACCCCTCTGCTGCTGCTGTGCTCTGTTTGCTGGGGCGGGTACCGGAGGGCTGATTAGTGGGATGGGACACGCATATATACAGCCAGAGAAGCTGCTAGTTCAGACTCTCTCTTCTCTCCCCTACACCACCCATACATCATGCACTCATCCAATCCCTACATCACTGATCTTACAGACTAACCACACCAATTTGTTATTTTGGTTTGTTCTGAGTACTTTGTTTTAAATAAATTTGCTTTTGTAATATAGAATACCTGTGTGACTTCCCTTTTTTGCCACAATATAGAGCCAGGCTGTGATATTCACATACAGGTGTTCACTTTCTTATTGATGTCTGTAAGTTAGAGCTGTGGCATGAATTTATCATCGTTTTTTGCACAGTTCACTGTTTTAAAAATGTATTTACGTCTGTTCTGGCTCCTCCACTGCAGCACTGCGCTCAAATAACCTCTCCGCTACCTCCATTACATCATCTGTGCACCCGTTCACCCATCTTTCCTCCACAGTGCCTCTCTTTCGCCCTCTCCTCTTTTTGGTCCATGATTCATCTCTCATCTCTCTTTCCACGTGAGTGGAGATGCACCAGGTTACTCCATTTTGTTTGAGATCCAAAGTGCTGAAACAAAATCGTACTCTTTAGATCCCACCTCACTAATTTACATGTCTATACATGACTAAAATTTATGATGTGTCATTGTACAATAACACATGATACACCTAAACTACAAATATATGTGTGTCACAGTCTTCCAAAACAGCCCATACAAGTGTTTCTTGATCTAAGGCTCCTATCAGCAGGATGACATTGTTTTTTAATGATTTTTCACAGTTACAACACTGATCTGAAACCGTTGTGGATTAGGTTAAGTTTAATCATCTAAAACTGATTGGTGAAGGTTAGATAAAGATTGTGACCATAGTTAAATGAAACCAGTGCTGATTGTTGGAAGGAGATAGGATGCAAACAGCAGTCTGCAGTGAAGCCAAACACTTTGCAGCATAGCACATTTACGCTACCTCTGGCTTTGCTCTTCACAGTCATTATTCATATGACCAAGCAAGTTGTCAGGAAAACTTAAACTTATGCCATTTCAAGCATTTGAACAACGACATGCTTTAGTGTCAGAGCATGTCTTTCTATGTTGTTTGGACCCTAAGTCTTAGAAGGCTCCATCAAATATTTTTTATGGATCTAAGAAGTAAGTTTAAAAAAAGGTGGTGTTATAAATAGTGTGGCTCTCATTCCCTCACCCCTCACTCACTCTCTCTTGCACTTGTTCACCTTTGGTTGCCGCCTTCCTCTCTTTTGCTCTTTTTTTGCACATCCATTTTTCATCAGCTTTGGTCCTGATGCAGCACTAACTGCCTCATAGAGCACAGTGGAAGATGTGTGAGGTCATGTTGTGTGTGTGTGTGTGTGTGTGTGTGTGTGTGTGTGTGTGTGTGTGTGTGTGTTTGTACTGGTGTGTCTTCAGTGCTGGTGGGACTTGGGGCATTTGAAGGACAAATGGTGAATCATGGCTTCGATGCAGCTGCTCACTTGGTTAGTACACTCATGTGGGGCGGTGTTGCCTCTCTAATCTGTGCAGCTGAAGTGCAGCCTGAGATTTACTATATTGACCAAGCTCACAACTCGTATATCACAATCCCTGTCCAATAATAGTAAAACCCATCGACCTGGGAATAAAAAGAGCAGTGGCGGAAAGTAACCGAGTACATGTACTCAAGTATCTGAATACTTATTTGACCACTGAGATGTGTATAAAACTAACAGTATGTATCCTAAACATAATATTTATATGTTGCTAAATTGCAACAGCAAAAACATTTTTAATTAATGTGCTGCATCTGCAAAGTGGCAAAATGTTCATATTGATTGTATCTGCAAAGCATTCACTGTCAACGTATTTTAATTTGCTTTCTCTACTTTATCCGTTAGTGGCAATAAAAGCATGATTAATGTTCTTATGGTTATATATTATGCAACTGAAAGCACTTAGTTAATGTTACAAAGAGATCCTGGTGTTGTAAAAAGTTGACACAGGCTTTAAGCACCAGACAAGATGTGTTTACTTTTTCCATCTTTTTTTTTTTCAGTAGCTGACCCCGGTCTCTGGTGTCAAAGTTCTTCATAAAATCTTTATGAAACAGGATTGCCTTGTGGGACCCCTGATATTTATTATGATACTTGATCCTGTTGTAGACGAAACAGATTCCTACTGTAATTGGTAGAGTCATGACTAACTGCACTTTCGTCACAAATCATGACCTGTGTATACTGTTGCATTGGGACTCTTTAATTGTAAGTGGTGTCTTATGATGCCCACTGCTGTATCAGGATAATTAGAAACATACAGCACAGTGAATCAGGTGGTCACTGCTTACTCATTTGAGCCAAATGGAAGTGTTGTTTTAAACTGCTCACCGCTTTATTGGAATGGGGAGTGAAATATAATCGTACAGTTTACCTCCTCCATGAGCAAGACCTAACCTTTTTTACATGAACTTGTTCCATAAGCAGACCTACAATATTTCATCATACTATACGACAAATAATTTTTCCACGTTGCATTTGACAGTTCTCCATGATTTAGCAAGACAACAAGCCACCATGACTTGACATGTGCTTGTTTGTGATTAAGCTGTGCCCCCTTTTTTTAGACTACGTAATTACATCAGCAGACTCAAGTCCATATACTGTTCCTGCTCTGTTAAGCAGACAAATGAAAGTAATGAGATGAAGAGAACAACTATGAGGAGTCGGCTGTTTTCTGGCTAGAAAACAGACCTCCTTTTAAATCTGATTTCTTTCACATGTCTCTTTTAACTGTGTTAAGAGAGCAGCGAGTCGAATGGCACCCAGCAACATGTGAGAAATAATATGATACATAATAATATATGACATCAAATTTCTTCTGAAATTCCTCTCGTCCAGCTGACATCTGCTCCTTTGCTTTAAAGCTGCACTAATTTTTGTGCAAACTATGGATCAAAAGACTATGTGTAATATGAGAGGCGTTGCTTATAGTGACTAAGAGAATTATGACCTGACTCTGCAGTTTGTTAGCAACTAGTGAGTCAGATGTTTACATGATATCTGTAAGTTAAAGGCAATGACGCAATTGATGCATATTTTAAGACATTTTGCTTCTCACAACTTATCACCTCTGGATGAAAAGATATTTCCCTCAGGAGTTGGTGGAGACCAAAACAGAGCTAAAATGAGAGCGAATATTGGACTGACTCCAAATGAAAGATAATGTCCTGTGTCTGGTTCACCACAACAACCTTATAAGGTGATAATATGTCAGTGTTGTGTTTACAGGTTGTTAGTGTTCCCAAGTTTGTTTGTTTTTCATTAATATACCTATCTGTATTATAGAGTATCATTAAACACTAAAACATGTCTTGATGCTTTACAAAATCTGCTATTGAGAAAAGTAAATTAGTGTGTTGAGTCCCACCTGTTCAAGTAAACAGAGCTAATAAAGTCTATTCTATGTCAACATCATAATCCACTACACACATTAGCATCACACTAACTTATTTTAATATACAACATTTTCAACACAACCTTCGTTAGTTAGTTTATTGACTCACATATAAACCAAAAAAAGAAAAATATATCTTCAAATAAAAATGTGAGGTCGAAACATGTCATTATACAATATGATTCTGTGACCACATAAATAAAAATTACTGCACAACATGGGAATGTTCCAACATTTTCAGGAAAAATTTATTGTCTCTGGTAATAAATAGTAACTTAAATTCATTAGAGTTGTGCCAAACAGCAGTTATGCTTATGTCAACTCTCTCCACATCTTTACTGTAACATCTTCTCTCCTCTTGCTCATGGAGAGGAAGTAATACATTTCAGATGTAAGGAGCAATATGTGCTGTTTCTCAACCACACACATTAACTATCCAAAAATATTTGACTTTGGAAACTGTTCTTCAAACTCTTTGGAAAGATTAGTCAAAGATCATGTGTGGTTTAAGTGACGTATTTGACCCTGAATGTTGTTTCTGTGCCAAAACTTAGATCAAACATATAGACATTAGTAAGGCAATAATCTAAGAGTAATTTGAGGCCTAAGGCCATCAAAAACAAAGTCTGGTATAAGTGTCTCGCTAATTAAAGCCATGTTTATAGCATCTGTATTCTTTCCAGACACCCCTTCTCACCAGTCATCTTCTTTTCTCACATATATGACTCTGGAGCTCAGATGCTTATCGGGGCTCAGAGATATTTAGAGATTCATGACAGGCGGGTCAGCAAAGGGGGTGGATTTGTTATTACAACCCAGTTAGAGAGGCAGGCCCCTGGGGTCAAACACTGGCCAGTGTGGCCTGATTATGATCATGTCCTGGGGGGTCTTTCCTCTGACCAGGCTGTTGTTGTTGTTTGGCTCCGTTTGCTGTTCAAGTGTAGCAGTCGCACAGATGAAGGGACGGGGAGATGAAAAACAGACAAATTGTGGGAGGTATAGAGACGTCAGGTTAAAGGGTTAGTGATGCACTGATGTAGGTAAAGGACAACCTGGTTTCATGTGTTGGCCTGAAATGGCAACTAACAGGTGTGTGGACTCGAGGGTCACTCAGACTTTTGGTTTGCATTTCTTTCTCTCACACACACGACCACATAAAGACACACACACGCTCGAGTCTCGGCTTATTTTTATCCCTGCTGTTTTATTTATCTAATTTAGTGTCCTTTGAGTTGTCCTCTCACGTCATGTATATGAACTAAGCGGAAATCAAATAAAGCACACAGTCACACAAAGAGACTGGTGTGGTGTCCAGGGCTGAGATGTAGAAGACCAAATATGATAGGTTACCAATTTTAGCAAAATACTTTCTGAAGATATTATTTTGTCTCTCTTCTTTTCATGCAGTTCATGAAATTTGATCAATTATGTCAGTTACCACCAGAGCCGTTTCTCAGGTCTTTTGGAACAAGTCCAAATCAAATCTAAAGTCTCATCAAAGCAAATGCAAGACTCATGTCTAATGCCAACCATTACAGTGATTCAAGGTGGTATTTGAACAGTTTGCTGTTTTAAAGTATCTTACATAACTAACACAGAGTCCTTTCAATGCATAGGTTTAATAATTTAAGGTGCGTGCAAGACCTACTGCTGCTGTCTCTGGCTTCAGGGATCTCAGTGTTGGTTGGTGAAATGTCTTTACAAATATTGGACAGGTATTGGATGAATTGTCAAGAAATTTTGTACAGACATTCATGTTTTCCTCAGGATGAATTGTAATAACTTGGATCAACATTTAATGTGTATAATATTTTGGTTTATGACCAGATACCTGCAAAATGGACACAATTCCCATCAGCATCAGCTGTGCTTTGTGTTTGGTGCTAATTTGCAAATTTTAGCATGCCAATATGCTAAACTAAGATGGTGAACATAATAAACATTATACCAGCTAACCATCAAGGTGTTAGCATTGTCATTGTGAACATGTTAGCATGATGACATTAGCATTTAGCTCAAAGCTACTGTAGACTCTTGTTTATATTTCCAGGACTTTATCAGATCAAAAATATAAATGTATACTTTAAAAAAACTATTATGTCATTTATAGTTGCACTTTTATTGTAACTTGAGTAACTTTCAATGTGCTTAAACCCCAAATTATTTTAAAATAATCATATTACTGAGTCTGAGAACTATAATCAAATCCCAAATAAGTAATATCTACTTTACTATGGATTGCAGGACAGTTTTTAAGATTTAGCCAAGCACCAGAGTGAATGTGACCTTGCACACATCCTCTTATTTAATGACCACATAGGTTGATTGTACCATGCACTCCACAACGACCCATAGGTGTCTTTTCTAATACGCCACCTCTATCGCTGCTTTCCAAAACTGTTACAAATCACTGTTAAAAAATAATGATGTTTTATGATGTGATAACACTGTGGTTAAGGTCTGGTTAGGCTTAGGGAAAGATCATGGTTTGGGTTAAAATCATCATTTGAAACGTGGTGTGGGTTAAAGTTACTACTTCCTTAAAGTTAGGTAGCCTTCGTCATCATGGCAACAGTAAACACCACGGCAATGGTAGTAAGGGTTTTTTTAAAAATGTCCTGACTCACAGCTGGAAACATAACACATGACATCAGGTCATAATTACTACAGCTGCTAGATGTCTGTCACTCAAACGTATCTATAGGTCGTTTTTGCCGACTGAATTTTCGACCTATACAGTCATATTTCTTTTGAGGACAGGCTGGACCTTTATCCATTAGAGATAAACTAAAAAAAAACAAAAAAAAACAACTGGCAGCCACACCTTTAAACACACACACACACGCACACACAAACACAGGGAGTAAAGTGTTTTTTCCATATACAGCTTGTGTCTGTGTGTTTGCCAGTAAAGACCTGACAGATTTACGGTTAAGGATGCCTCCTCCTGAAAGCCACCATAAATAAAATCAGACAGTCAGACCTGCTCTGTATACACAGCAGAAGTGGACTAGACAACTGGAAAGAAAGAAAGAGGAAAAAAGAAAAAGGTGGAGATGGTTACTTTCCAATCTGCTGTAAATCTGTAACATCTCTGGATATGACGTGATGTTGTCAGATTTGGCTCGATCCAAATGTCTAAGGGATTATTGTGAATTTATCCAAAATGTATTAACTTTTAGAAGTATGATTTGATTGGAGACATAAATTCAAGGTGATAAGGTCTCATTTGACTCGTTCAGTGTTGCTTTATTTCATTTCAGCCTGCACTAGACTGCACTAACACACACATGGTCATGCACACACAGAAGCTCAGGTACTCACCATCTGAGCACCTGAGCAGAGTTAATGGATTGTGGAAACAGTGAGAGTGTTCTTCGGGGGTCTTGTCAGGCTTTGATCTTTGGTATGTACTGAATGTGGGGGTCAGGGATAATAGATTGGGGGCTGGCAGGGGTGAAGAGACATGAAGAAAGAAGGAGGGAGGGAGAGGGAGACAGACATGATGGTCACACAGGCCCCTGAAAACTCCTGTTAGACCTGGGTGAAATATTTACTGGCAAATACCTCACGTTGCTCGTTTTTACCTGCTTAGAATACCTGATTGCAGGGTTTGATTAATCAGGACTGTTCAGATGGTAGTTAAGTTGACAACCTGAGAATAAACTTACTGTTATATACTTTTTTGTGTTCTTCTAAGCTTTTGGGCAGCTGCTAAATGCCAAAACCCACTTACAGGAATTGAATTTGAAGGCTCACAGTCACATGATGTTTAGCAGGTATAAAGTTTATCACGTTCACCATCTTAGATTAGCATGTTATCATGCTAACATTTGCTAGTTAGCCCTAAACAAAAAGTACAGCTGAGGTTAATGGGAATGTCATTTGTCTGTACAAAACTTTGTGGCAATCCATCTAGTAGATGTTGAGATATTTCACTGGATAAAGTGAAAAGTTTGATCTGCTGGTGGCGCTAAATGTAAATACAGAGAGTCACCAAAGTCAGTGTAGGGTTCCTCCTCTGGGGATATCTGTACAAAATTTAGATAATTTTAGTCTGGTCATCTCATGCATGGCTAAAGATGAATTAAAAACATCAACAGATTTTGCAAACAAAACATTGTGTAACTTGTAGTGCAAACATTGTAGTTGGATCATGTCTTGTCTGCTTTTAAGTACAAAGTAAAGTAAGTAGGACTCCGGTGCCTAATCCACAACTTATTTTCATTTTCTCTTCATTTTTCTGTTCACTTTGTGAACCTGAAACATTATCTGAGGACATAGAGGACCCTGTCTTCATGCTGCAGGAAACACAACTTTTGCTTGTGTGTTGACATCAAATTGGTGTGAAAATTAGTTTAAGCCAGTCTGCTCCTTTTAGAGAATCTAGCTATTTTTACACGAAAAGAAAGAAAAAAACAAAAACATCAACCCTTACTCATATACCTGGGTAAGAGTCATCCAACAGGATGATTTACTGAACATAATGTGACATTAAAATGAGCCACAAGGGAAGGACTACTCCCCAAGTCCCTTATCTATTACATTCTTCTTGTTTCTCCTCGTTCTGGCTCTCTCTTTCTCTTCTCCTCTCTCCTTCTATCTCCACATCTCTGCTTTCACCTCCTCTCACTCCTCCTCCCCTCTGTCTTTATCTTCCTTCTCTTCATTCCCAGTCGCCCCCTGTGACGGCGTCATCCTCCTTTTGTCTGCACAGAGACTCTGTCCACACCTCGAAGGTCAAGAGGTTGCAAGGTTAACCGTCACGAACAAACTACGGCCCCACAGAGAGTCTTTAAGCCTGTTATCTCCTACTGCGAGTTTGCTTGCGTGTGCATATGTTCATCTGAGAAAAAAAGCTCAAGTGATAGTTTTTCCAAACTGCAACACAGATGTTCAACCGAGACAGCTGAATTCATTATGACTGACAGATCTGCAGGCTGGAGTTATATTTTTGTGACTTATATAAGGTCTATAAACCAAACTGATGCTGCTGTTGTTGTCCTAAATCAATTTCACCTGCTATTTTAGATTCCCTTGTCTTGCATCCCATTTGATTACATTAAACCTCTTCTAATTTATTTGAGGGAATCAGATTTAAATAAAGGTCACTGAAGCTGTTTCTGAATACTTATTTCAGCCTCTTGTCTTGTCCGATTCCCGGAGTGGAGACCCGGGTTTGAGATGTCATTTACCAGCTGTGTCACCCTCTTCTTTTCCATTAACTCCCTCCTCCTGCATTCTGTGTTTGGTTTAAGGGGTATAAATCTCCCCCAGCTGGCCTCTGCGGAGTGATTTAGGAGACAGCGGGTCGTCTCTCTCCTGGAGCCACCAGCTGCCTTTTTAGAGTGTAGGGATGCAGCCGAGAAGTAAACAAGAGATAGGCGATAGGAGGAAATAAGAATCAAAGATTAATTGAGCGAAAGGAGAAAGAGCAATGGTGTGTGAGAAAGAATATGGCAAAAAACAAAACTTTATTCCAGTGCCGATCTTAACTTTATAGGGGTGCTTTATCATAAAAGGTGCACTGTGAAATTAAACTAGATTAATCTATTTACTACACATGTTTCAGGCAAGACATCTTGTTTTATCCAAGAACTATATGTTAATGGGTTAAATCTATGTCATGTACTTTTGCGATAGAATAATTTGTTATTACATATGTCAAGGCTGACATAGCAAATGTAACGTCACAACACAGGCAGAATCAGTAAAATCACAGCTCCTTGAACCAATATGACACTTAACCCCCATATCTCTGTTTACACAATTTTGAAAGTCATTAAACAAAAATGGGGCATAAACATTATGTTTGCTTTGAGAGTAAATTTAGTCTCTTTTATGTGTAGGTAGTAGTAAAGAGGTACAGAAATCCCTATAATTCTCTGGATGTATGTACAGAGGATGTTTTTTTTCCTTCATTGTTAACAAATTCCATGAAAAGACAAAAATAAATGATGTGTTAGTCCAATGCTGCCCATTGGTTCCTTCTCAAAGTGTAAACCTATAAAAGCAGGTCACTAATACATTGTTTCATTTTAGTAAGCAGATAGTTTAAGGCTCAATAAAACAGCTGAACACTAGTTTTTAGCTAACAAACAGGAGTTAGGTGTTGTGTGGCTCACTGATGATGATGTGTTTCTAATAGTTTTTGGACAACAATGGAGCTCTATTGGAGCAGAAGAAAGATCAGGCTTTAGCTGCACAGGCAACACTTGTTAGCAGGATCTATTCATGATTGGTTTTGGTCTTCTTGTGGGATTTGTTGACAATAATAGAAATATAGAATATTACCAGAGTCATCCTTAATGTTTTTGGAGCAGATTTTCTGCCCTTGACTGTACCTGACATAAGAATTTAATTTAGTCAAGTGGGGAAACTCTTTCTCATCTCAGTTAATGTCGATAGAAGGGAATTATGATTTCACTCTCAAAGTGGATATATGCTATCTAATGTATGGCACTCATTGTAATTGCCTATTTGGATAATTCAATTTAACAAGTTGGATAAAACGAGCTACGTCTGATTGGTGACTCAGCATGTACGATAAAGGGCCACACCAACAGTCACACAGCAGAGCCTAATGGATCTGTAAACACTCAAGTGAATGAGGCTGCAGGGAAGAAGAGAGGCAGATAGAATATAATGGCGTATTTAGCCTCTTGTGATAAATGAAGATGAGACTATAAGCACAAATGAAAAGAGCTGAGAGAGGCTTTATAGGAAGAGAAGCAGCAGCAGGAGGTGTTTACTGATACTTGGCTTTATGTGCTCAGTAAACACAGTGCAAAGTGCTACCTGTGTGAGTCCATTCATTTGTTTATACTGCACGTAAGCTACAGTGCGCATCGCCTGCATCAGGGCAGGTATGTTTATTCCTCTTGTAAATTTGTCTAGTAATATGAAATATGGACACAAGAATGCTTCAAAAGAGAAAAATAACAACTATACATAAATAAAAATAAGGCTGGTAAAATGTTTTTCCATGAACTAAATTAAATTAGATCATATTACACGGGAAACCAGACGGAAAACAAACAAAACATTCTCTCTCTTTTTTTCCTGCTGTTGTTTTGCTTTGCAGACGTTGTGTGACCGTTCTGCCTTTGTGCACTTTTTTTTTTTTGTAGCAGGTCTAAGTCTGTCTTTAGGTCTTTGTGGCAGACCATGTTGGCCAGGCAGACGTCAAAAAAATGCACAACTGGCAGCGAAACGTCAACGTATTCTGTCTGGGAACTCGTGAAAAGAATTCAGAGCAGCTCGGGCGATGCAGTACCTGTCAGTTTTGGGTCAGTTTTGGGTCGGTTCAGATTCAGTTCACTGAAATGATAAACTGAAACTGGAATTCTTATAATATCAACAGCAGCCTTCAGTCATTTCTACATGGGTGGGATATAAGAGCGTTTTCGATTTTAGAGCAAAATTATCCTCTTTACTCACTTGATTACGCAAGAGCTGCTTAACACAAATATTTATGACTCTCTCTCAAAAAGAAATATGTGTTTTAAAAATGGTAAAAAGTTCAGCAGAATTAATATTTAATTATTCTATATAACCAGGAAATGACTCTGACAGTCCAAATCTTCCTGTCACGGCTATAACAGGACTTGTATTTACACTTGCTATGATGAGAATGTAGCAGCAGCATTATTTCAGATTCACACACAGAGGAGTGGCTTTTTTATGAGGGTGAGAAGAGGTTGATGAGGTAACTTAAGGGCAGAGGTGGTCAAGGGGTGATAATTTTGGGGAGGTAGGCTGAAAGAAAAGGGGGTAGAGTCAGGTGTTGGGGTGGGGGGGGGATGGGGGGGGGGGGGGGGGGGGTCTGTGGCAAGGAATGCTGGGAATGCCAGTCATGAGGTAGACCAGGGCAGGGCGGGTGGCTGCAGGTCTTGGAGGTCAGCTGATGGCTCATAACACCAAATCTGATCAGAGGTCGTGAAGTCTTTAAAGGGACAAAAATGATCATCATCTGTGTGAAAGCATTTGAACCATGACGCTTTTTATGTGTGTGAGTGTTAATTACTCCAATATGTTTGACTTCAGATATTCTTAATTTCTTATGAGTAATAGATAAGTATTCCGATATCCAGTCACATCTGGTAAATTGAAGTCATTTCCACATTTTTCCACAGTGCATTTCACGATCTGGAGCAATATTTGAATCAGCAGGGCAGCACATTCCTAGGAAATGGCTACCAGTATTCTTAATTTCATCCTTTTCTTTATATTTCAAGCCTTGTCTGGAGAAAGTACAGTCTAGAAAGGCTGTATGCACTCTTTCTATGACAAGGTTGTCAATTTTTCTATGAAATTTGGAGAGGAAGAGGAGGACACTTGACCGGGAGCGAACAGGAGTAAAGTGCATGATTGTTTTATGATGTGCAGTAAAAATGTTTTGAGAGAAATTCTGATCACAATGTGATCTAGGCCACCTCGCTAAGTGGTTTGGTAAAAAAATCTGACATTTGGTGCCTCCAAGAAATGACTGACACAGGTTGTTGAATGTCAATATAGCTGTGCAGCTAGTGCAGGAGCTTATTTTAGATTTTTTTTATGTATCTAGACTAATGCAGCCACGTGTCACGGGATAGTAGAAGTTGCTTTGAAGTGACAAGTAATTGTTTTCATATTTGTAGATTCCCACGACCTGTTGAATGTACTGATTGTTCATTTGGTGTTTCTGCATGTCAAGGTTTTATGTTGGATGGAATCTGTGTCTTTATTTGCTCGTTTTTTTTAGTTGAATATTTACATAGTAACCAGCAACTATTTTGATTATCGCCATTGAATATTTTGTTGTCTCAGCTCGTTAAATGTGAGGATTTCCTGTTTTTCTCTGTTTCTTATCAGGGTAAATTGAATACATTTGGGTTTTGGACTGTTGGTGGGAGACAAAACAAAATATTTGAAGACGTCACCTTGTGCTCAGAAAATATGAAGGATGTTTTTTACTGTTTTTCATAGACTAAATAATTAATTAGAAAAGTAATTCACAGATCAAATGATAGAAAAAATAATATTCACTGGTCAAACTGTTAAAACTGAACACTATAGGACCAAAAAAATATGGTAGGAAATGTTCTTGATTGTATTTGTAACTTCAGCTTGATAATTTGGATTAAAACTTAATAAATGTAAACTTTCTAAACGTTTATTCAGTCCTCGCAAGTAGCCACAACACCATGTAGGTCCCTCCTCCTACCTTCCAACCTGCTCTCTTTTTTCTTTTTCCCATCTTTGAGTACGTCCCTGCACCTTGTCCCCAGCAGAGTGTCTCCTCTGTGGTGTCATTTTCCAGGGCTTTCCTGGAGGACTTTGGGCTGCTAGGAATGGAGCCATTAGTTAGATTACCAGCTCTGTGGGGAGGCTCTGGTTCCCTCTCCCCTGGTCGGGACAGACAAAGCTCTGGCCTGCCTGCCATTGTACAGCTGTCAGTTGAAGCTGCCAGAAAAAAAACTCTTTCAGGTCTCAGATCCACTGATAAGGGTGCTGTGAGTCCGGCTGTGTCTTGTTAACTTGTTAGCACACTTGTAGTATGTTCATAATGAAAAATGACTGTGAAATTGCACTTTTGGCCTTCTCTTGTATCATCAATATTCCTGGAATATTCATTTTTGCTGGTACATCACTCTACAGTTTGTAGGATTATTGAAGCTCAATAATTAGCTAAATTTATATGAATTTAATGAGGTGTTGTGAATGTGATCTTAGGTGATGTTATCCATCTTTGGTCCTTGCCATGATCTTTTCATCTTTTAACGATCATTTATACCACCTGATAAGAAGACTGATTTTACGGACATGTAACGTGGTGACAGCACACACACCATTTAAGGATCTAACAGCATCCTGGCAGGCTGATTCACTGATCATAAAACCTGATGTGTGTGAGATAAAAGCGTTTATTAGCTCATTCAGTGTATGGTGGTGAGTGATGATAAGCTGTAGTAGGAGAGAATAGGTGTTTTTGCAGTTTTTAGTCCCTTAGTGAAGCTATATTTACTCATCTTGAATGCCTAAAAGGGATAGTTTGACATTTCCTGTCGAAGAGGGAGATGACAATATTCATAACACTCTCAAAACTGCCAAAATTCACTGGTTTCCTGGAAAGACTCAAGAAAAGTCACTGCGCATAGCTAAGAAATAGCCCTTACTTTACGTTTTTTATACTGTGGTTTTTGTACAGATTAAACAAACATGATAAAGTTCATTACTGAGTTTTAGAACTGCTAGTAATTATTGATTTTGCAACGTAGCCAGGCTAACTGTTTTCACCTGCTCCCAGTCTTTATGCTATGCTAAGCGAGAGTGATATCAATCTTCTCATTTTACTCTCAGCAAGAGAGTAAATAAGATTATTTCCCTAAATGTCAAACTATTCCTGTAAAGGAAAGGAAAAAATGTGATCACCAATGTGACCCTGCATATGCTAATGCAATTAAAAAAATTTTGTTAAAAAAATACCTCTCGACTCAGAGTGTCTCTTCTTTCTGTCTCTTTCTCAGGCTCTACAGAAGAATGGACAAATCTCCAGTACGACCAGCCTGAATGGACACTCTGAGGACAACACACTGGCAGAAGGTGTGTGTATTTGTGTGTGTGTGTGTGTGTGTGTGTGTCTTGCCCATGCTGTTTATTTACAGTGTGTGGTTTTGGGTGCTGTTCCTGTGGTTGTTGAGGTAAGTAGTGGTGATGTTTGTATGTGTTTGTGTCTGGGATTTTGTACTGTTTCTTCAGCGGTGGCAGGAGGTAAGCTTGTTTGTGTGGTGTCAGTTTTCAGTGTGTGTGTGTGTGTGTGTGTGTGTGTGTGTGTGTGTGTGTGCAAATTCTTATCTGCAGATGTCTTCATGGCTCTGCGAGATCTACTTGATCCTAAACTAATCCCTTTGTCAACACATGAGGGACACCTACCTGCAGCTTTTCACATAGGAGCCACACACACACTCCCACCCACACACACCCACATACCCAACATACTGTTTCTCTTTCTGGTCCTTGCTATTCCGTAACCTGTCAAGTGATTGCTGCTTGTAAATGTCAACACCTGTTCTGTAAATTTGGACATGGTCTTAGTGTGTGTGATGCTGCACTTCAGGGCAGATGCAAGAAGATTTTGAGCTCACCCTTGTGTGCAAGCAGCTGCAGAAATATCAGCTTGAATCTGTCAGAAAACTAAATATATTCTAGATTTTTGTAAATATGTCTCTCACTGAACCTCCAACGCCTCTGCACAGAGTCTTGGATATTCATATTTTTGTCGTAGAAGCTAATGAACACAGAAGTATGTCTCATTTGTCTCTTTGTATAATAGACTAGTCAAAACATTGTCCTTATAAAGTGCAAATATTTAAAGGAGACCATCTGTGGTCCTGTGGAAGATACTCAGTGGACACTATGAACATTTTTAATGAGTAATCTGAGATAATCATTAACCTGTAATAAATTAGGTAAAAATGTATTTCCACTTAAATTAACATGTGCCCCAGTCTGCTCTGTCTATCTCCAAAGCTGCGTTTGTTTATTTTCTTTGCCATTTCTATCATGTCTCCCTCAATCTGGGAGGGCTACAGGGGCGTGTACACCCTCCCTAAATATTTAGCAGGTCGTGACCCGGGCCCCCGCACAAAGCAACCTGCGCACTTCATAATATGGTATGGCCCAGGGGAAGGAGAAACCCTATACTACTTAAAACACAGAGATATGTCACATACCACTCTGTCAAATAACCTATTTAATAAGCTATTTAATGAAGCGATTCTGTCCATTTATAGAGTAACCTGATACCCTCTTCAGAGCAGAGATACAGAGTGTATGAGATGATGTGGCATGTAGACTGGTACAGAGTAATTTGGTTGTTGAAATAGATGCTTATATGAACATATACTATAAGTTAATTAGCTCTGTGGAGAAATATATGACAGAAGGAGAAGGGAACAATATATGTTTTTATTAAAATGACAACTAATATCACCACTACAGCATGACTGATAGATTTCTAAGGCTGATACCAATTTTGATATTTAAGAGTTAAAAAAAACAGCTTTTATGTGTATACGAGAGACACTTTCTCAATGCAGGTTTTCAGGCCAAACTGATATATCATGTGTTTGTGCTTACAAGCCCACAACATCTGATTCTTGTTGAAAAATGTAATTTCACTATAATTTCCACCTGTCCCTCACCGCCTCCGATCCCGTTGGGCATCACTGCTTCTTATGTTAAATGAATATGCAGTGGCCTAGCTCACCACGTTTGGTGTGGTTTTACTTTTCATAAGTGGCCCCAAGAGGCAGTTCTGCTCCTTAAACCCCTTATGTGACCAAAATGGTCCAAAATAATTAACCTGATCTGAAATGGACCCATGATAAGAACCTACCCAAACTGAGGTAGAGGCACACCTGTGGTTTAGGGGTTAAGATGCTAACCATGAACCACAGCACAGGACCTTTGTCGCATCTTTCTATCCCTCATTTCCTGTCATGTCTCTTTCTACTGTAAATGCCCCAACAAAAACGGCAAAATGTGGTCCAGACAGACACTTATAGAGAGAGAGAACACCAGCATTGGCAGTAACATGATGCTCCACGAGTTAACGATCAGCCACGGTTGAAAAGAGTAGCAATACAAGTCTCATAATATACACTTCTACCCTCCATTCTGCCTCAATAATTATTTTTTCCTGTGATGATTATGACAAACCACATGATCAGAGCTGATGGTGGGTCCACTGAGATCTTTTTGATTATTACACATATAGACACACAGACTTGAGGGATCCTACTCAACCCTGTTGGGCTGAATAAAGCTTGGACCTGACCCGACTTTGGTCCTGGGTCAGGTCTCAAATACTGTGCCCATTAGTGAAGACCTCCAGTTTAAATTTTCCAACCAGGCAAACAAACCTGCTGACTGATATTGCTATCATAGAGCTTTCACAACCAGGGCAAAAACAGGAGATGGACAACAGAAAATAAATGAATTTGTATAAGATCTTCAAGGCCACAGATTGAAATGCAGGGGAGTGAAAGGAGGGGAGATACACAATGGAGGAGGGAGAGAGAAAGAGAGAAGATATGGGAATGAAAGGTATGGGGGGGGGGGGGGGGGGGGGGGGGGGGGTTCACATCCCGGTACTGCTCTACCTCTAGTACAGCCTGATAAAGACAGCAACGCTTTGCAGGAGTCAGGAAGGGAAGAGGAATCTCTCTGATAACGACGAAAAATAACAAAGGACAGGCTGCACATCAAAGGACTGACGCAAGAGCAAAAACACACACGCAAGCACACTCATATGCAAACACACAATCATAATATATCTCTATCAGGTATACCAGAGTGTTTATAGTGTCAAGACCAACATGGTGAAACACCACACCCGAAACGCGTCACACACCAGACTGGATAACATGATGACTGGCAACCAAAGCAATGCAACACCAAACTGACTTTATGTGTTAAAAAGCAGTACCTGTTGACTTGGTGCACACTTTTTCACTTTTTTCAGTGGTGGGGATTGGAAACACTCATAATATGGAACCATACAGCAGAATTTAATGGGGATTTTTACTGTTAAAGTCAATCAGCCTAATTATAGTTTGACTGAATGTATGTAAGCAAAGAGCAGATGTATATGCTACAGGAAAAATATTTTACTCTGTTATCTGTCAAAGAATGTTTAATCAAATAAAATATTTGTTTAAAATGTTATCAAAGTATGAGGATGTTGTGATGTTACATTCTCCAGTCAGTAGTCGACCCCCTTTATGAACACAAACACTGAACCTGCTGGTTCACACAAGGTCATTGTGCCCAGCAAAGGTTGTATTTTGTGTTATGAGGCAACTCTTGAAAATGCTGGACAGGTTGTCCAGATAAATAAGAAGCCAGAAGTGCAAATTCAGAGTTGCTTTGTTTGGATTTTTGTGTTGTGGGTCTTTTAGAGAGGAAGGCTTCTCTCCTTCTGTGTACAAATACTGGGATTTCATCTTTGGAGGCCTTCATTTATGTATGAAACATAGAAAAATATTTTTTAAGTCTGTTTTAACTTGCTTGTGGTGCCAGATGGGCTGAAAAAGCACAGATAGGAAGCCTGAGGCTTACTAATGCAGAGTTTTACACCAGGTTATTAGACAGAAAGGAACTCAATAAATAATACATGGGACCAGAGTTTTGATGGAGAGCTCAAAATGAGGGAGGCAAGGAAAGAGCTTTAGACGGTGCAGTAAAAAATAGATTAGGACAAAGAAAGGAAGACATCAGCTGCAGCCACCTACTGCATCAGCCAGGAACAAAATGCACCATTTCTTCAAATTTAATCAACATATTATTGCTTCATCTCTGTCAGAATATGACCTATCTCCCTCACTAGAGTTAATTTTGTGTGTAACAATAAAAATGTTTTAAGAAAGTAACTCATGTTTGTGTAGAGTCAGCTGTTGTTGTAGCTTTTCATATGAACCTGCATATGTGTTTTGGTTGCTAGTTTTTGGGTGTGGGCGCATCGGTGCAGTGGGAGTCCAAAGAATGACATCATAGCTGATGTAATTCACTGGCTGGAGTCTTGCCTGTCCCTCCCAGATGGCTTGCAGGCTACAAAATAGGACAGATGTGGATTTCTGTGAGGCTTGAGAGGGAGAGAATACTGACAGTGTGAGTTTCGTGAGTGTGTGCAGCAGTTTGAGTTTATTTGTAGGAATTCTGGGCATCATTTATAGGTCAAATAATGCGTGTGCAACAGCAAACGGTTGCTTGATTTATACTAGTCGAGGGAGCAGTTAGGTGCGGTTCACCACATTAATCAGTTTTCTCTAAGTTGTTCGTCCAAGAGAAGAAAAGAGCATTTGCGTCACCCATTGTATTCTCCTAGTGCTGAAAACTTGATGTGTGATCAATACAAAATTATTAAACGAAAGATTTAATCGTCTTTTAATGGATATAAAATAAAAATTACAATTTGCAGATTCTAGCCCCTGCAGCATTTGTGTTTGGAGTGTTTCTCTACTTGATATCATCAGAAACTGGACCCATACGACAGCTTTTGACAGTTTAAAGACTAAACATTTGATCAATTAATGAAAAGATCATTTCTTTTAGAGCATCTCTCAACCTGAGCTGAGCTATTTATGAAAAGATTTCAGAGGCTCTAAAAGATCATTTGTAGATTAACTGGTAATGGAAATAAGTTGCAGCCCTACTGTTCTATGTAACAAAATGTGTCAAAAAGTAAGACAAGGTGTAAACTTTTACGAGGTGAAAGTTTAGCAGTGTGTGTGTGTGTGTGTGTGTGTGTGTGTGTGTGTTTGTGTGTGTGTGTGTGTGTGTGTTTGTGTGTGTGGCCATGGATCTGAGAGACGGAGGTGTTTGCATCGCCAAAACGTTCATCATGCATGTGGAAGCGACCTCTCCCTGCACTTAAGCTTTGTCTGATCTCCGCCAATAAAGCGTCATGCTGTACTGTCATCATAACGCAGACCAGCCGCTCGCTCGCCCCTGTTGGGTTTTTGCCCACTTTTACAGTCCTACTGACAATGCTCATTACAGTCGATGTTTCTACTAAAGATGTTCATGTGCATCTTTTTTCTACTGTACTCACACTACTGGGAGGAATTCTGCTGTCCTTGGCTTTTACTGTATTTGCGCAGACACTGAACCGTCAAAGTGCTGCAAGATGTCAGAGTGATTTCTCTTTCCTTTGAGGAGGGAAGTGATCCCAGAGGAAAGTGTTAGAGAGGCAGAGTTTTAGATTAGAGTGCTTGAAAGCCCCTCAGTCCCTCAAGATCCATCATTGTCCAGTCTGTAGTTCAATTATGTTCATCTGTGTTGCATGTTATATTGAGTCATTTGCTATGAAGGGTGGTGCTTTGAGGATATACTTCAGGGCAAGAGAGTATAATAGAGCTCTGTTAGAAACCTGTCATTTGTCAATTACTGTCTCTGATAGACAGGATGCTTTTTTCCTCCTCTTCCTCAAATGCAATGTGCAGCTCTCAGTGTTGCTGGTAACTGAAGGCAACAGCAAAAAGCTCAACAACAATGTTTCAGCTGTTAAAATGAAGCTTCAGTAAGTTGTGATCGAATATACCATCAACATAAGCATGATCAGGTGATAACAAGCTTTTAAAAAATACAAACTGCTCAGCTGGAACCACCAAAATACTGTCAACCAGTTGTTCACTGTTCAGTCAGATGGTCTATTAAAAGACATCAGTAACACTCTCTTTGCCCTCACACATACCAAACGTCTCCCACTCCCGACCGCCACGCCCTATCGACTTCATTATACTCATGTGCTGATTTTACTACAAGTTGCTTTGTGTTTTTTTTGCACAGAATTTGTCTGTTATAACTGTTATGTTTGAACAGAGTCATAAATCCAAACATAATTGTAGCTGCTGCTTGGTTGTGGTGTAACAAAACAAGCTTAGCAGCTCAGTGAGGTCGTGCCAGGCTCTGAAGTTCTATGAGGTGAATGCTAACATCCGCATGCTAATATTCACACAATGACAATGTTGACATGTAGATGTTAGACAGGTATAATCTTTACCATGTTCACCGTCTTAGTTTAGCATGTTAGCACGTATTTGCTAATTAGCACCAAGTATTACAGGAAGATACTGGACACATTTAAGTTTTGACCTGATGATGGCACTACATAAAAAAGTCAGTGGATCACAGTTATTACAATTCCTCCTGTGGGGATTAACGTCTATGTCAAATTTCATGGCAATCCATCCAGTAGTTGTTGACACATTTCACTTAAAACCACAAATATCAGCCTCATGGTGGAGCTAGAGAAAAAGTCAGAGGATCATCAAAGTTTGTAGGTTTCATCCTCTGGGCACCATGAATGTCTGTACAAAATTTAATGGCAATCCATTAAACAGTTGTTGAGATATTTCAGTTTGGAGAGGCAGGACTGACATCTTGGATTTAAGCGGTCCTGGCAGAATTGATATAAACTGGCTCACTTGTAGTGACAAAAGGATTTGGTTAAATATAAAAATGGACAAGAGTTTGCAGACAGTATCTAAATTTAACATCGCTCCCAGAATACTTACTTGCCTGTAGATGCTGCTAATTTTGGCAATTAAAGCAGTTTTGTTTGAACAATAAATAACTCAGAGCCACAGATGTGACTTAGTATGGATCACTGTGACCCAGACACAAAAGGAGAAGTTATTTTTTCCATAGTCTGACAGGTTTTTAGTTGTCATACCAGAGACAAATGGTCTCGATTGCTTGACACAAAATATCCTGTATCCAAAATGCACCATATCCAAAACATACACTATGTTTGTAAAGAGTACATCTCTGTCACAATCAAATCATTTGATATGACTGGACAGAAAGGCTCAGCGGTTTTCAAAGGATTGTCCTGAGTGCACAGGACCTAAAATTACAGTAATAAGGTCAAATTCATGATAGGCTCCCACCAGAGCTCTCAGACCCCCCAGGACCCACTCGTCTCCGCAGGCTCTCCTCTCTCATCTTTCCCGGCATCAGGGAACCTAATCTCCCTCCTCAGCCCCTAACCTCCCCCAGGCACATGGAGGATTGAGAGAATAGAGCAGGAATGTGACTGACCCCTCCTTCTCCTCCTTCTTTAATAGCATTATGGCCCCTGTTACAATGCAGCAAGTATCCATACACTATAATAAGTCATTTTTACCATGCAATTAATGATAAAAATCTTTTTTAGATGAGTGCCAAGAATGTGTCAGTGAGGTGAGGGTTTTTCACTTGTATCCAATGCGAGAATTAAGTGTAATCTACTTGATGCTGGATACCTGATACTTCAGCGATCTGCAGACTTTTTTTTCTAGGAAAGTCCCAAAACAAGTAGAATTGTTGTGAAAACAAGTAGAATTATCTCACTCTTTTGGCTGTTTTGAGAGAAATTAGATTAAAACACTCGGTTGAGATTAAATGACTTGTTAAGTTGAACAATTTCTCAGTGTGGATCAAGCACACGTTAATGGATTTCTGCCAAAACTTAATGTTAAGCAGAGCCATGCATAAGACTGAGGTAAGGAAGATGGATAAGCAGCCAAGACGAAGGATAAGATCAATTGTGAAGAGTATTGTTGGGCAAGTTCTCGTGCATACAGCTGGCTTGGGAGTGGGAACCCTCTCTTTTGGCTTACAGGTGAGATGAGCCAATTTTGGTGTTGAGCAACATTTTTATCAACAGCATATTTGGTTTTTTTAACCAGTTTCCCTTTCTCTCTTTACTATTTGGTACAGCGCTACTATCTAGACTTTAAATCCACACAATCAATTGAAACACTCATTTCAATGGGTCAAAACACACATCAAAGATCACCATGTGTAAATGTGGACCATTTACAAGGTCTTTTCAAGCTCCGGGAGGCCTCCTTTAGATCTTCCGCTTCCCCATTTTTACAATTCACTCTGTACTGGAAGACAAGATGATGCATAACAACAACTGGAATGCCAAATTGCCTGTGCAAATATTTCAGGAATGCAGAGAAAAGTGAAGACAAGTATAACAGATGGCAAGGCTGGCTAAACATACTCCTCTGGAAGAAATGCTGTTTTTCACCCAAATTTAAAAGCAGCCTTTTTGTTTTTGTTGTGATGCAGCTGTCTAACAAGCTGGTGGAAGCAAGACAACAGCAACAGAAGTGCGTGTATTTGATTTTAAATTTAATTGTTGGCATTTGCGTGAAAGATCATATTGATTTTAATGAATCAACACTTTCTCTCTGTATGCGGAAAGCTGCAAACAAGATCCTTCATTGTTCACAATAACAGTAAACAAAAGATTCTCACGAAATCTTAGACGTCATGACTACAGTGTTCGTCTCATCATGCTACATCACGTAATGTGAAAATAAAATCTTAGCGGAAAGGTGTTTGGACAGACTGTGCGGAGTCCAGAATGAAGTGTAACTCGAGGAAACGGGTGAAAGGAAGAGGAAATGGTGATGTCAAGAAATGACTGTGTTTCCTGTCCGACATTCTTATCCATCCCTCTGGCCCTCACACAAACAGGAGGAGGGGTGGGATGGAGGCTCAGGAGGATAGAGGAGAAAGTGTTGGAGTGGGAGAAGGATTAAAGAGGACTGGGGTGAGGATTCAGGTGATAAAATGAGAGCGTGAAAGGAGTAGAAAAAAGAATAAAAAGGAGAGAAAAAAAGGAGAGGTATTGAATGAAGAATCTCTCTGATCTTGGGCAATTTCACACACACACACACACACACACACACGCACACGCACACACTCATGTCCTTCGTTTCCCTTTCCTCCAATTATTTCACCATCATCCTATCCAGTTCTTGGAATTCTCAGAGTAGGAGGCGGTCTTTTCTGTCCTGTCCGATGATGTCATGCACGTCTTTACAGGCTACAAAAAGCCCCTCCACCCAGCACCCCAACCCACCACCCGCCCCGTCCGCTCAAGACCCCTCCTCAAACATTCCTGAATGCAGGCACGTTTTCTGAGTTATCGAGATATGCGGGGCGTCAACCCCCCAGACTTGGCTGTATGTTATCCTGACTTAACTGCAGTTTGAATACAAAATACACTCCCATTTGTGCTGGGAAAGCAAAGAAGGAAGGAAAAACAATAAAATAATGTGACCTCTTAACATGCAGTTTTCCCCTTTTAGTTCCCTTCAAGTAGCTTTAAGGTTTGTGAAATGATCTTATTCCAATCTGTTAGTATGTCAACATGATTATAAAGTTGCACCATTCAAATAGAAATATTATAGATGTCTCATCCATTATTTTATAGACATTTACCCCAAATTCAGCCTGACATATTTGATGTTTTTTTGTTTTTTGTAAGTTTTGAGCTCCATTTGAATTTTAGTGCTATAAAGATATATAAATCAGTCGAGCAACAGAAAATAAATCTGCAACTACTTTGATTAATTATTTAAGTCATTTTTTAAGCAAAGGTTGTACAAATTCAGTGGTTCCACCTTTTCAAATGGGAAGACTTTATGGTTGTCTGCTATGATAGCAAACTGAATATTTTTGAGTTTTGGACAAAACAAGACATCTTAAGACATCATCGACGGCTCTAAGAACTTTTTTTGCCATTAATTCTCTAGACCGAATGATCAGTTGAGTAAAAAAATCTGTAGATTAGTCAATAATGAAGAGGATTGTTAGTTGCAACCCTACTCAAATTTAAAATAAAGTTCCAGTTGGTTCAAACAGTGTTTGGCTGCAGAGAATTAGTTTGTAATGACTGGGTCACTGACAGGTCTCTCTGGTTTAAGGGGTTAATCAAATTAGCACTTGGACCAAAAAAGATAACAGAGAAGAAAAACAAAACTTTCATGTGACACCAGTTTAATTTTATGTTTTTTTATGTCATGGTAATGAAGGAATGTGGTTGCTAGTGCCATGTGGAAGCTCTTTTTGTGTGTTTTTAAATCGTTTTTGAATGACAATCCAGACAGCAACATAGACACATTTTGTTGGTTTTGTTGTTTTCGTGTGATTTGTTGGTAATAACACAAAGATAAACCTCATCCTGTAACTCCAAGATGAACCATTGGAATTATTTACCGCAGTATGTCCCATAACAACTGAGTGTAGCCTGAAGCTGTGTGTGTGTGCCTAAATTAAAATCTCTCGGTATGTATGGAAGTCCAAGAATGTGACTGATGTGCATGAGTCATACGAAGGAAGTTGGGAGGGAAAAGGAAGATGAGGGCTGATCCAACGGAAGTACTCTCATCAAACTCTGAATTCCCATCCGTCTGATTCACTGTCCACTCAGCATAATGTACATAAAGTAGCGTGGACAAATAGTGTAGTGAAATATCTACTGCATGAGTCACTACTATAACAGAAAGCCTCACTGATGTGTCATGCAACAATTCTTAATGAATGATTAAGTGAATGACTCATTCATATATATGCCATAGGATTTAACTCTTAACTTGCAGCTACTTATTAATGCATAGATAGAATAACATTATATAAGCAAGCATTTATCCGTAACTTTATAAAGATTAATGTTATTTAATGTCTTGAACTTTCTTCTGAAAATAATATTTCTCATTAGATTTGTGACTCTTCTCCCCTCGACTCCTCTTTTCTCGCTCTTGCCAGCTCTGATTAGAACCATGAAGCCTTCCATTCATGGGCACAGACCTTGGTATTCATGGCTCTCTCAATTCATCGAATCTGAAGAAACTCACAGGAAGTTGTGTTGAATAAAGTGAAAATGAGATGAGTTGTTTTTGCCCACGTTTTGTTCAACACTTATCTTGTTTTTGACCTGATTTGATTTGAAGTTGCTTTGTTAGTTCGTACTTTAGAAATGGGGGAAATAGCAAGTTCCAGCAAAGGTTTTAAGTAAGAAAACACACAAAACTATTGTCTAAGCTGATAGTTTTACTCTTGTGTGCAAAATTACCCCTGACTTCAATAATCTTGCAACAGCAGCTGATACTATCGTTAAGGTTAGACATGTAATCAACATATTTCCTACTGTGTGAATACTGTGCCCACATTTTAAAGCATGCACATACACTCTTTGGGTGAAGGGGGGGCCTTTCAGACAGCACTTGATTACCGCTGTTATCATCCATTTGGGGGCATACTAGATGGAATTCACACATTCCTCTGGGACAATGCCGAAGTGTGACAGATCTGATTATGCCGGTATTTACCTGAGGATTTATCTGCATTCCTTCTAGTCTCCCCCCTCCTCAGACAAAAGCTGAATTAAATGCGTCTGTATTGGAGTAATTGAGAAGGGCCTATTAACATTCACAGGGGGGTCGTCGACAACTCGATGGCACCCCCGTTCACAGCTTAGTTTAGGCCCTTGGTATGAACTTTGCCCCAAACAAGGATGTTTTTAAAGTTTTGGGATTGTAGTCTAGGTTTGCCATTTTTACTTCAAATAATTGGGGTTATGAACCCAAAAAAGCAGAAAAAAACATAATATCCCAATAAAACCATGAAGTTTCCCTCTTGTTTGCCTTTGTCAACATTCCTCGGCATGACTGGTGACATAAGCCATGAGAGACATGGGAGAGCCTGGTTGCCTCCTGAAAGAGGAATTAGAGGGGTGAGAAGGTGGGGTGAGTGCTTGAGACTGTTTTCCAGTTGCTTTATTTAATAGTCTGTGAGAAACTGTCTTGCGAGGATGCACGTGGGCATTCAGTATCCAGAGAATGAGACTGTTGAGCGTCTTCCAAAGAAGCAACGTGTTTGAGTTTGTGTACACGTAACAGGGTGGGTGAGGGGGGGGGGTGTTATATGGAGTATGCACATGTACAGTTGTTGCAGTTTTTTGGAAAGGTGCTTCCTTCAAAGATCACATGACAAGCTCCAGTCAATCCTGGGTGGAAAGCTGTAAGTCTGAGGGAGGGTGAGTGGATAAGGAAGGGGGAGGAGGAGGGGGAAGGGAAGGGGTGGGGGTGGTGGGAGCTCATTCAGAACAGCTGAAGAATAGAGAGGGAGGTGGGAGGAAGAGGGAGGCAGGGGTGGTCCTAACATGACATGTATGTCAGTCTGTTGAAATGTGTGTGGGGCTCTCTTTTCTTCACATACTGAGCGAGAAGCGCTGGAAGAAAGAGAGACAGCTTCTGCCCTCAGATTGAGTTTACCAGTTAAGACGGAGCCAAAGAAGCAAACCTTATAGATTTTACTGAGTGTGCAGTGAAGTGAAGGGAAACAATACAAAGACTGAATAGGAGACTTTTAAAAAAGTATTTTTTCATCATCTAAAATTTTGGTGTCTTATATTTTTGTAACTTTTTTGGAGAAAGTATTTTTGGACTTTTACCAATGCTTGGAACAATTACTCTAACAGGTAAGCACAATGATTCAATTTGGTTTTAGTTCAGTTTATGGTTCTCAGTCATTGCAAAATTTATTCAGCTTTGCTTAAAAAAACAAACATTGTGGCTGCTTTACTGTGCTTGTTAGGTTAAAACCTGATGTTTGATTTATTTTCATTGGATTTTTGTCATTTATTGAGGAGGATATGTTGGAAACCAAAGCACTGGTTTCTGCTTACATGAGTGAGTATCGCTGAAGGCATTGTTGTCCTGAGGGTGTGGTTAGTTAGCATTGTGGTTTGTAGTTGTCTCGGCACGGTCGAGTGATTTTATTGAATATAACTTTACTTTTGGCAACTTTACATCCTCAACATGAAAAAATTTAAATTATGTTTAACCACTGTACATTTCTCATTTCATGAAATTCAAACTTTTATTTACTACAGTTTGTGAGCTCCAGTTATCATCAAGTGTCCATTCATGATTCTTGTGCATCACCAGTTGCTTTTGTAGAACAGTTGCGGTATTTCCTACAAAGCATCCTCTTTTCTATCCCCTTTTACAGCAGCTCTAATATAAATCTGATTATCTATCAAACCTTTCACAGCACTTTAACTACTACTGACTGACAAAGCGAATGAGTGCCCTGAACTCTGAAGTATACATCCCATACTGCTTCCCAAACTTCTTGATGGGAAAAGAATTTCACACGGTGACAGCTGCCAGATAGAAATATATGAAGATGCATTTGCAGAAATATTTTCAAAGGCTGCTTTTAGCTCGTGTCACCATCTGAGCCACCTCCCAGCGCCCCATCATGTGAAGTATTTCATTAGATTAGAGTGAGATCCTAATTCCCAGTGGGGTTATTCAGTTTAGCCACAGAGAATCAGGAGGGAGGAGAGAGGGGCGTATGGAATTAATTACATGCCAAAACTGATTCTTCTTCAGGCCTTTATAACTGTGAGTGATGGGTCAAATGGAGCAGGTCTGGAATGTTTTGATTCCTCAGGTTTTGGTTTCTGTGCACATTGACTTCCAAAACATTGATTTTAATAGATAAACATTTGTTTTTTTAACATTTTGCAGCAAGAAAATATGGTTTACTGTCACACCAGAGCTTGACTTGATGTTAATGAGATATGGGAGAGGCAAATGGTGTAACTTGGGTGTTATTAGCGCTGCGACTGGTGATGTGTAGGGTCCCCTGGAGCCTCGGAGACACTCTGACCACACCTTTGATAAAGAGAGGGGGTGCTTGAAGGGGTCTTGGGCCCGTCTGTGTTGGGGGAGGGTGTTTGGGTGTGGGGGGTCTCCTTGGCCTCTTTTTTTAACTGACTTCTTTTGTTTAAAGGGCTTCTGCTCCAGATTATAGTAATTATAACAAGGATTTGCATATATTTGGGGAAAGTTTGTAAATAATGTCTAGAAAGAATAGCTGCCATTCAGCTTCCTGACCACCCCCTCGCCCTCTTTTCACATATACACCAACCCATAGTAGTTTGCCACAACAGAAAGATTATCTGATCTCACTGGAGACTTGGAGTAGATTTACGTTATCGGTTTTTGGCCGCGGCGATGATGTTTAATATGAGAGCATCATCTTGCAACAGTTGCACATAAACAAAGCCCGTCTCCAGCAGGGAGAAGCATTTCAACTATGAACGAGTGTGTCTGTATCAGAGATGTGTAACACCCTCTAAAGTGAAGCCTCAGGGCAGAACACCCTCCCCCCCTCTCCATTTCTTAACTGTCCCCTCCTCACCCTGTGTAGCCTCACCCCTCACACTCACATTCTTTCTAGTACAGTCGTTATTCAAAACACCCGCCCTCCTCTACACATTTACTCCTTACACCCCCCGCCCAAACCAACTCAAGTCTAGGGATGTTCACAGTTGTGTGCCCGTTAAGAAGAAAAAAAAGTTGGGCCGGAAAACAAAGATCAAAAAGACGAGAGAGATGCCAGTAGTCTGTTAAATCAACATGGTTCCTGTTTTATTATCCATGTAGATACACACGGCCTCGTCTGGCTCACTAACAGTCTGACCCCTCCCTCAAACACACACCGGAATTTCATTGAAAACAGCTTTGAGGGACAGTGATTTACTATTCAGACATAGCTGAGCTGACTTTGCTGAGCTAAATTTGCATCAATGAGTAAAATGATTAGTTTCATATTAGGTTAACGTTTCTTTGCTGACTTTTGTTACATGATCCATCTTGTCCTCTTCTGGTCTTGGTTAACAACAGTGTGATTGGACAACAAGCCTGAAAATAACACCTATGTGAGAGAGACTCCACTACCATGTGACACTCATGTATTTTTATAAATTGGCCGGGCATGTCTTTATTCATGTTTATGTAAATTTGGTGAAGTCAGCAAACTCCAAATTTCCATAACTTGAATAAAGGTATGCCTGAGCAATTTATAAAAATACAATTTATAACCCCCCTGCCCCCTCCTTTATTTTCAGAGGCCAGCGTGGGTTAGAGGGCTATTGTGTTTGCACGAGTGTGTGCCTTGGGAAGGGGGTGGGTCCCCATCCATCCTGCTGTGGTGGAATTTGGGTCAAGGGGATTGGGACGTATTTTAAGGAGGGGTAGTAGAGGCCTGTATTGTTTGATTTGAATCTTACACGGCCACAGTCGAGACACAGTTTAACTGAAAAACATATAAACATTCCCATAGAATTTATCTTCAGATTATGTTTAGAGCATCCTAAAATAATTTCCCCCAAACATACAGCAAACAGCATAGCTCACATTCCTTTCAAGTCAAATGCATACATGAGATTTGGGTGTGCCCTCACTCACAACATTAGTGTATGAAAGCACTTTATTGTGTTTTATAAGTTTCGTGTTAAATACTGCAATATTTGGTTAATGGTGTTACCTAATTTCCTGCAGGTAAATGTTTAAATAACAGTTTTTCTATTTGAAGGCTAAGATAGCCGAGGAATGCACGCCACTGAGTGAAGCTTCGTGTCTATAATTTAGGAAAAGGATGTGGACGGATTGTGGGCACACAGTTTTACATTTTTGTGTGAGACAAAAACATCTTATATAGATATTGACATTCATTTACATACTGAATGTGAATTCACATTTCACATCAGATATCACACTGACAGTAGGAATTGGGAAATGCCATGTTGTTTCACATTTTCCTCACAGTTGTTTGTGTTCTGAATTAATTACTTATTTTGTAGTTTGTAGCTTCATAGTATTTGAACGTGTGCTTTGCAGAAAGAGGTGACGAGAGGGTGGTAGTTCCTACAGTGTACATGCTTTAAGGAGTGTGTATGTGTCTTTATGTTTCCCAGAGTGTGTAATCAGGTAAGCTGATATCTAGGCATTAAAGAGCTGGGAATTTGTTTTGAGAGTCCAGGAGTATCAGATGTGAGGTTTTCCAGACTGTAGTGAGATCTAAGAGGAGAAAAAAAAGAAGAAAAGCTTCAGACACTGGCAGGCCATCATCCCCCTACGCCTTCCTCTGTCAAAACACAGACAGACATGGCAAGCCGGTCTGATATGCATTTGTGTGTTGCAGTCTCTTATCTCAGATGCTAATATACCATTTATCTTACTTTTGTATAACTATCAGTGGATTACTCATAGTAATGGAACAAAGTGATCCAGCTTAACCATAAAAAAAATTAGAAGTAGTTCAGGCAAAGCACCACTCCAAGGTTGTGCTGTGTGTCTGCCTGCAGTGTGCTTTAGGAGAGTAATCCATGAATTGGCAACAGTATTACTCTCATTGTGCAACCTTTTCTATGAAGTGGCCTTCAGGGGTTGCTGTTTTATTTGTGTCTGTGCCTAAACTTTTCTTTCTTTGGCGTGTTTACATAGCAACGGATTAGCTGGACCAAACTGCAATCTGATTTTAATTAAGTATTCATATGCTTGATAAAATCAACTCAGGGGGTCAGGGTCTCTACAAATACTTTTTTTTTTTACAACATTTCTGATTATCTGCAGATGGCAATGAGTCTTGAATCAATAATGTAAAACTTTTTTTTTTTTTGGAGTTATGCAATATGTATATTTATTGAACACAGGGATTTAAGCTGCCTGGGCCAGTGTTTTGATTCCTCATCATTACCTTAGGTTGTTAAATTGAAGGTTAACAGACTGTAGCTCTGGTCACAGCATTTTTAAAAAAATATCATATGAATGTTTTTGGTGATCTATCTCCTTTCACAGTAGGAAGCAGTAAACCTGAGTGAAAGTTCCTTCTTTTCTTGTCATTTCAGTTGGCCAACCAGATGGTGTGTCTGTAGCTCAGAAGGAGGAGGCTCCTGAGACTATGGACACCATCCAGGATGAAGTGGCTCCTCAAGTGAATGGCGAGAAAGTGGAGAAAGAGTCTCCTGATGCCAATGACATCTCCGTTGTTGAGGAGAAGGCAGCGGAGGAGAAACCTGATGATGCCAGCGAAGTGGGCTTCAAGAAGATCTTCCGTTTTGTGGGCTTTAAGTTCACACTGAAGAAGGACAGAAGTGAGGAGAAAGATCCTGTGAAGCTACTGACAGTCAAAGATAAAGAAGGAGAGGAGGTCAGTGCAACTGATGAACCTGCAAAGGAGAAGGAGGAGGAAGCTGCCACTGCTGAGGAGAAGAGCACGACTGAAGAAAAGGAGGCTAACACAGAGGCATCTACTGCTGAGGCTGAAGTCAGTAAAGATACTGATAAGGCTGAAACAACTGATGTCTCAGGTGACAACATTGCAGCTGAAACTACTGATGAAGCAGTCAAGGAGGAAGGAGCTGAGAAGGAAGGTGAGATGAGTCCACCATCCCAGGAGAACACTGTGTCCTCCTTCAGGAAGTTCTTCAGCGGAGGACTCTTCTCTAACCTGCGAAAGAAAGCCAGCATCAAGAAGACAAAAGAAGAGGAAGACAAGGAGGCAGCTGTTGAGGAGGAGACAGCCAAGACAGAAGAAACTGCTGCTGTTGTGGAAGATAAGGAGGAGAAGGTTGAAGCAGAGCAAGAAACAAAGGAGGAGGCACCAGTGACTCCAGAGGAAGAAAAATCAGAGCCCAAGGAAGAGGCACCAGCTACTCCTGAGGAAGCAAAATCAGAGCCAACCCCAGAGCCTGAGGCCACTAGTGAAACTCCTGCTCCTACAGAAACTACTACTGATGAGGTCAAACAAGACGAGGAGAAGACACTACCTAGTGTGGAAGAGGAAAAAGCTCCAGCAGAGGTGACATCTGAGGCTGAGCTGCTATCATCACAGGAGAGGGTGAAGCCCCAGGGAAGCCCACTGAAAAAGCTTTTCACTGGAGCTGGCTTGAAGAAACTCTCCACTAAGAAACAGAAGAACAAGAAAGATACTGAGACCAAGTTGACTGAGTCTGGGGAGCAGGCGTCTGAGCAACTTCAATCCTCCACTGAGTCAGCAGAGGCTCCAAAAACTGACAGTGGGCCCTCATCTCCAGAGGAGTCAGGAGAGCATGTTCTGGCTGTGGAGGTGAGCCAGCTGGAGTCCAGCCAAGAGACTGATGGTGAAGTTACCTCTGATGGAGAGAAGAAAAAAGACGGCATCATTGCCTGGTCCTCCTTCAAGAAGCTAGTGACGCCTAAGAAGCGTGTAAAAAGGTCTTCTGAGAGTGAAGATGAAGCCACAGGTGAGAAACCAGCAAAGTCAGCCACCTTGTCCTCTTCTGAGAGCACTGCATTAGCAGATAAGAGCGTTGAGGAGGAGGTGAAGGAGGACAAGCCCTCTGAGGAAGAGCCAAAGACTGAAACCACTGAGAAATTGGTCAGCAGCAATGAGGAGCCCAAAAAGAAAATGGACACCTCTGTGTCCTGGGAGGCTCTGATGTGTATGGGTGGACCCAAAAAGAGGACTAGAAGGACCTCTGATTCTGATGATGAGGAGACCAAGATTGAAGAGGATGCTCCAGAAGCAGCAGCAGCAGCAGCAGCAGCAGAAGAAGAAGAGCAGGAGGGCAAAGCTGAGGTTGCTCTCGTTACCTCCCAAAACACTGAGAGTGAAGGTGAAATTGCTTCCTCCCCTGAACCTTTAAATAGCCCCCCTGAGAGAGAGTCAGCTTGGGACACACTGAAACGCATAGTTATGTCAAAGAAGGTCAAAGCTGAGGAAAAGGCTGAGGAGAGCGCAGAACACGTCCAGTCAGACAGTGAAGCACCCAAAGATGACTCGTCATTCTCTTTGAGAAAGTTCTTCCCAGGACGCAGGAAGAAGAAGTCTGACAAACAAGCCTCCACTGAACAGGGCTCAGGTGAGGAGGACTCTGACACTCCAGCAGTGGTTCCTCTTTCAGAGTATGACGAACAAGTTCAAGATACACAGGAGGAACCAGCAGAGTCAGCTACAGTCCAAATCAAAGTGTCTGCTGAAGATAGATCCCCTTCATGGATCCCAGCCATCATGGAAGATATTGATGACAACCATGATCAGCAGCTGAGTGACATTCCAGAGGAAGCAGAGAACGCTGCCACACCAAAGTCTGTTGACACTGACGTGGCAGATGATGAATCTGAAGACCAGGCTATTCTGTCTCCTAAAGCTGCAGGACGCACAGGGCGCAGACTGTCCACAGCTGAGGTGAAACCTGTTGCTCAAGCTCCAGCTGCAGAAACCACCCCTGTTCCTCAGGGACCCAAGTCAGAAAGTGCAAAGGAGGTCGTGGAGGGTATTGAGGCCCAAATCAATGAAATTCCAGTCAAGACATCTGTGACTGTTGAAGATGTGCCAGTAGAGGTAGCCACTGAAAAAATTGAGTATGAACCACCAACTGAGAGTGCTGAATCCAAGACAAATACCATCCTGGAGCCACACTCTAGTGGCGAGGCCATGGCTATCTGCACTGGCCTAGGAACCAAGGAGATTGCCAAAGTAGCTCTGGAGAAACCTGCAATGCCCATCAGAGAGTGTGTGGCTGTAATCCGTGATGGTTTAAGCACAGAGGTGTCAATTGAAGAAAAGGAGGCAAAGATTGAGGAAGCCAATCTTGCAGAAGATTTGGTGCTCAAGGCCCAAGTGCACCAAGTAGAAACCACTCTGCTTGAGCATGCTGTTGAAAATTCATTGAGCGAAATGGCAGACATTCAAGCCGCCACTGAGAGCTATGAACCCGACATTGAGAAGGTTGGAATCATCAGCACTGTTCTGGAGGAGTCTGAAGTGGTTCAGCCCACGACCATGACTGAGAACTCTCCTAAAGCTGTAGTAGTCAATCCCATTACACCAACATCTGAAACTGCTGTCTGCATCCAGAGCGTAGAAGTCACTGAGCAAACTGTGGAAACCAAGGAAGTGGAAATGGACATGGAGCAACTTGCTGCCACTGAAGAAATGACCCCTGTAAAAGAAATAGTTCAAGTTGTGACTAATGAGATATCGTCCGCCATATGTGATGCCACAAAGAACACCGGCACCAAGGAGACCGAGCCAGCCATTCCTGTAGTTTTACTAAGTGAGGAGATTCCTGTTATCACAGAAACAGTGGTCCTTGTCGCCCCGAGCAGTGTGGAGACTGACCAAGTGGCAACCTCCGACGTGGTGGTCATGGAAAATGCATCAGTGTCAGAGCCAGTCGGTGATGAGCCAATCCAGGTGCAGGAAACCAAGGAGGAGGAAACAGTCGTAGAGTCTGTGGAGGCCACTACCATTGAAACACCAGAGACAGAGATCCATGCTGTCATTGAGCAGACCAGCGAGAAGATGGTGGATATTGAAGATGACGTGCAGCAGGCCAGTCAAATTGAGGCCCAGAGCATGGTCATTGCCCAGACGGTCATTCTGGATGCCGTGGACAAAGTTTCAGAAGATGCACCTGAACCCAAAAAGCCAGCCACCCCAACTACCACCATCCCAGCACCAGTCCAGGCAGTAGCAACCACAGAGAAAGAGATTGAGATCCCAGCAGAGACCCCTATTATCACTGACACCCCTGTTGCTGTCGTCTGCGAAAAACCAGCACCTAAGTCACCACAGCCACTGCACGTTGCCATGGAAGTCATTGACACAATCCCAATAGAGGTCACAGAGAGCCTTGGTGCCTCTGTAGAGGAGGAGAAAAAATCAGAGGAAGGGTTGAAGAAAGCTGTGGAGGTAAAAGTAAGTGAAGAAATCGTCATAGTGGAAGAAGTTTTAGAGATAAAGGCAGATAGTCCGACAGATGAAGCTCTTGAAGAGGTCAAGGAGGAGCCAAGCAAGGAAACAGCAGAAGTAGAAGAAGCAGCTGAGGAAGTGAAACCACAATCAGAGGAAACCAAGTCCGCCCCTTCAGAGGAGGACAAGGAGAACGTGACTGAGAGCCACGCGCCAGTCCAGATGGTTCTGCAGATAGCACAGGTGGTTGAGGAACTGTCAGTAGAAGAGGAGGCCGTGGTAGAGTTTGACAGCAACGGTCCTGTGGGCTCTGAAGACACTGATGTTAAAGATGAGAAACCTGAAAGTGAAAAACAAGAGTCAGAAAGTCTCTCGACGCAGTCAGAAGAACCTGAAATGACAGCTTCTGCAGAGGTCGCCACTCCCAGCCAAGTGACAGAGGCAGCAGCCAGCCAGCCAGAGACAGAGAAATCACCATCGGGAAAGTGTGCAGAGGTGATGGCGCAGGTGATCGAAGTGATTGAGGAGGCTGTGAAGGAGATTGAGCCTGTGTCCACAGAGATCACAGCAGCATCATGAGCAGGTGAGACTGATCTTACAATATTGATACATGTATTATACAGTAACAAATCAAAACGTACATGATCAAAATAATCAGAAGTGTTCTGAACAGGGATTATTTTAAAACGGTGATGGATTGAAGAATGAAAAAAATAGTTATTTTCAGAATTCCTTTGTTGGCCTATCAAACAATCTTCTCATAGTGGCTTTTTTGAAACATCAATGGGCCCTACTTTTATTAGGGAGTAGGGGAGGGGATTTGCCCACTGACCAGATGAAAAAGCTTTTGTTCAGGCTATGAGTAACCAGGGGACCTTTGATATCAAAGCAGGAATGCCGCTGTTGACCCCTTCTTTGTAGGCCAGGGTCTTAAAGGGAAGCGGTGTGTGAGGGGCAGATGAACTTGTGCTGAAAGACTGATTATGATTCCTCCACTCCCTCCTCCTGTTTTTCTTCTATCACAGGCTCAGTATGGAGTCAAGAAACTACATCGGAGTATGCATTTGTTAGATTCAAAGCCTCAAAAAGCACAAGTTGAGGTTTTTTTCAGTTGTTTTGACTGAATTATATCTTTAATATATGCAGAGGAGTGCTTTTTTATGTGCAACGTTTTGTTTTTTTTCAGTCAGACTGTGTGATGTTATCTGATCTAGCCAATGAGGACGAGGAGGAGACAGAGACTGGGTGTAGCTCTCTTTCATATTTGTTAAGCAGTCATGCAGTTCTGCAGCACAGGAAAGTGTAGAGAGGATTGAGGATGGGAGAGAAGGGCAGGAAAGAGATTTGTTAGTTACAGCAGCTTAATAGTAACAATGGTGCAGCAGCCATCTCACATTAAGTACTGTACTAAATCATATAAACAAACCTTGATGGGCTAAAACTGACAAATAAAAGAGGCAGATTGGTAAAAACTGTAAACTAGAACAAATAAAATGGGAATCTGAGATTAAAAAAAGAAAAGAATTTGGGGCAATTCATATAATGGGATATATGGTTTATGTGTACAGATATACAGTATTAAATCATTTTTGATGTTATATACTCGTTGCTGTATACAATAGATATAAAAACAACTAAAGTATCATCTAATTTTAGTCTGTCCAAATAATGATTTGGACAAAGGTGTTTCTATCAGATTAAGGAATAGATTTGCACACCAATATTTCTAGGCAGATGTTTCAGAGAGGAGCCCAATGTCTTTATATATGATGTTTATTAAATCAGTACATCAAACTAGTGATACAGTCCCTACAGGCATTTGTTAAAATGGCTAGGATTAGACAATATAGGAAGCTGGAAGCTGTCACAGTATCCAGCTGATGGTACTGATTTCATAGTTAGATATCACTAATGAGTTGAATGAAAAAACAACAGGGTCAAAAAAAAATCTCATATCCAATAAAGAAACAACAAACAGTCAGACTAACAATCTAAAAATGGCATACTTCACCAAAAGGAAAAGTAAATAGAGATTTCTATTTCTATATTCCATTGAAATAAAGTCTTAAAAATAAAAAACCAAGTTGTTTAAAATATATGATGTAATGTCAATCTCAAATGGTTTCTTTTTCCAAAGATGAAAAAATACAGTTATGTCTTGTTCCTAACATTTTGTTTTTGTGCCTCTCTGCCCCAGCTGAAGATGCAAGACCGATGCCTGGGAGACACACAGTCTGGACCAGGAAGTGAGTGATGAGGGAGAGAGAGAGAGAGAGAGAGAGAGAGAGAGAGAAAGAAAGAAAGAGGCTGCTCTGTGGTAACAGGCTGAGACTGGGCTCCGCCTTTCCCAGCCCAGAGAGACTGAGTGACTGAGCAACAGCTCCGCCATTCTCTCCATCTCCCCTTCCAAACGTACCCCCTACCCCACCCTGCAGCCCTATCACAGCGACGTGATGTCCCACCGCCATATCCTCACCCACTCACTCACTCTCACGCACACACACACTCACGCATGTCCTGTGCCTCAGAAGCATCCAATCTGGCTTGTAATCCGTGTGATGTATGTTCGGTGTCTCAGTGACTTTCCATTGCCCTTGCTGCATAAGGCAAGAGTCTGCAACCTGGACGAGTGTGTATCTGTGCATATGTGTGTGTGCGTGCGCTAGTGTGTTTGTATGTGTATAGTAGCTAGAGTGAGATTGTGTCAGAAGGTGAAGAGATGGAGGATTATTATCTTGTATATTGTATTTATATCTTGAGTATTTTCCTTTATTCACCCCTTTATTTTTTCATGTTTTTTGCCCTAATTTGTTATTGTATGACATTGTTGCATTTTTTTTTTTTAATTAAGGCTGTGATACATCAGGTGTTCTTTTAAGCAACATAATGGCAATCAATTTAAAGTATGACACAGAGAAACATCGAAAAAGTTTGTTGTAAAAATGATCTGGCCGACAGGAATTTACCAAAACAAATTGTTGCATAAAAAGTGCCCTGTGTATCACACCTTCAATAGTCACATTCAAAGATTATTTCAAGACTCTGTAGCAATTATAACTAAACCAAGGTACAAGTGTGATTCCACTGTCAGTAAGTGATAACCCTGACTGCAAAAATCTAAATAGGAGGGCAGAGAGTGTGATGATATCTACTAGAAATGTACCACGTTTGACTTTTGAAACATTCATCTTGTCACAATGTGTTGCCCAATCTGCACCTCACCAAAATACTTCATCATCGTGTAGATAAGGAAAACAATCACTGCCTGATTTACTGTGAAAAAAAACAACATTGTTACACATTGTTTCATGTAATAATACAATAAAATTCTATAATAACACCCTCATTTGATCATGTGGCAGAGGTATTTGGTAAATAGTGATGTGCAGCAGATACATATGCCAATTTTTGACACTGGATGAGTCAAACTGGGTAGACACGTGCATGTGAGAAACATACAAAGCATAACATGTGCACAGAGTTACTGTGTGATATGTGTATTTTTGATGTGTGGCAGTTTAACTGAGATTAACAGCTTCTGTACTACACTATATTTATGTCTCCTGATGGAAAGAAAGTATGTTGACGCCCTCTGTTGCCTACAGAAAGTAGTACACCTATTAATTGATGTAACCAACGTCAACTGTATGTTTTAACAGGAGTGATAAAAATATGAAAATGTTATTTGTTCAGTTCAGTCTTATGCTAAACCTGCACTATGTTGTGTACATCACCCAGCATGATAGCTCAGGTTCATTAAACTGGCACCAGGGAGGACGTAGGTTGAGGATCTAGAGAGGCACAGATAGACAGACACATGGTACCAGAGATAAAAAACAAAAGCTCATTTTACTCTTAATTTAAAAGCCAAATCTAGTTAGGATAAATCAGGGTCATGTCCTTTGCATTGCTCACAGGATAAGACATGAGTTGCATCCAATTAAATTCTACTCAGCCACTTTCATTCACTCATAAAACCTAAGTTATATGGTCAGGGGTTTCTTTTGCAACTTTATTGGCAAAGTGGGCAATGTGCTTTGGATGTACGAATATCTGAAGCATTACCGGGACCCTGTTTTTCCACCAAAGCAAACATGTGACCATGGGTTACACTGATATTAGTTTAATTCATACCAAATTTGGCAAACTTGAATTGTGTCAATCATTCTGACATTACGAGAATTAAAGGTGAGTGCTTCTATTTAGTTGTTAAACCAGTGGCTATAAAAGCTCACATTTCACTAAGCTTTACGACCAAATGACAAAGATCAGGAAGTTAGGACCCCTGTTAGGTCACGACTTACCTTTACTTTGACTCAATAGGGTGTGTCACATCCATACTTGCTTTATGTAAAATAAATGATTAAACAAGAGAGAGTGGACTAAAGAATTTTGCTATTGTTGCATAATGTAAAGCATTTAGTTGGGGCACCCGCCCACCTTCAGTCCTCCCTGCTTTTTGTAACACACTTAACTGTGAACCTGTTAACATTTGTACAGATTGTATACCTGTGTACTTACAAATCATATTGTTGTAATAATAACTAATAACCTACAGCCATTTATCATAATATTCATGTAGCATGGTCTTAATTGTCTTTTATATTTTCCATGCTGTTAATAGTAAGGATACAGAAACTTGTCTATATTTCATTCAATAAAGTTAGAGAAAACTGGTGTGTGTTTCATATTTATGCCTGAATCTGTACTTTGATAGATATATTAACCACTTGAGGAAAGATATGTTAATAATAAGACTGTTATTTATTGCTAACTGTAAGAGACAAAGACAAAAAAGATCCACAATTATCAAAAGACATGTTTTTATTGTTCATTCTAAATTAAAAAAAAATCAAAGTTGTTTATACAGAAAATTACTCACATTCCTGAGAACACAGATTGATCACAGTAGATGTCAGATGGGCATGGGTGGGGGGGGGGGTTGGGGTAACATTGTGAGCACAAGTATCATGGGATGGGGGGTTGTCACTAGTCCTGAAATTTATGTTTTGATAAACAACATTGGACAGACAAGACAACGCCAAACTTCTCATCTTCCTGAGATACTGAGATGTTTTAAAACACTCACACATACACAACCATTAAATTACAAGACTGGTGTGGTTAAGGAACAACTACAACTTGAACTGAAGGATTTACATTTTCCACAGAACTGTGCATATGTCTGTGTATCAACTGAGCTTAATTGCGCAAATAAATGTCAGTAGTACAGCATTTCAGTTGTCTCAACAATACAGGTTTGAGTCAAGAGACAAACAAGAACTTCCCCGTTACTCAATACTAAACACTCACATTGATGTTTTGTTTTTTTTATCTGAAGTGAAATGGAAATTTGATTCATGGCAGGCAAAGCTGGACATTTAAGAGGCAAGGACACAACCACATGAGTAAAAATATCATGGTTCCATTTTGATAGCTTCCCCCTTCACTAGACCTGAGTAGACAGTAAAGAAAAACAGCTCCATCTAGCCAAACACTGGGCTAATCGCAAGGAAGCGACCACTGCTTTCCAAAATTTCTCATTTCGGGTTTTTTAAGTACAGAAATTCCACTTAAACCAAATTGGATCTGGACTTCATCCTCACTGTCATGAGCCTGTGCTTAATGAAGAAAAAATTGCTTGGGTGAAATCAGCTAAAAAAAAACTGTACATCAAAAATACTCGGGATGGGCATTTTCACTAAATGGTTAAAAAATTAAAACGATTGAAAGGCAATGTTGTATCAATCAATAACAATGCAATGTAGAATTTATTGCCCACTGGAGGGAACAAAAACAATATCAAGAGTTTTACAGGAGTCCTTCCCTGTATAACTTTTACAATTATTTCATAGGCTGAACACACACACGCATACACATACACTTGCAGGGAAATGTCAGCTAATCTTTTTACTTACAAGTTCATCTCAACATTCAAATATGTAAAAAACCTTAAATTAAGTTCAGATTTGTAGAGAAATCAAGACAGTAATGTTAACTGATATTTTTCAAATTGGCATAAACCAGCCAGTCTTGGCCTGAAAACAGCCTTACTGACATTTTTTTTTGTCTGAACAACTTGTATTATATTACTTACACTGTTGTTACACTTGACATGTTTCAGGATGGCAAACCTACACATCACTTCCCTTGTTTCACTTTCACTTGACATGCATGTGAAGATTTGTCATACTTTCCAGTCCTAAGTAGTATTTCTGTTCTCTAAAAGTTTTGCAAATTGTAAATTAAATAATATCTTTCATATTCCCATAACATACTGTATGTATTATGAATCCAGGTAGTCTGATACATAGAGTTAACACCCTGTCACTTTATACATCTTGCAAATTGTGTCTTATTAAAGCTAACTCTCCCTTATCACACTGGCATCCCTGTCTGAGTTTACACGACGTCAACACTGACAGGTTAAATTCTACTACTCTAAACTTCTTCTTCCACAATGTTTTCATTTATATAATCACAGTAGCAACTGCTGTTATTTTGTACAGTTTGGACAAAGTTAAAGAACAAATATAAATGTCAGAGAGCCTTTAAAAATACATGTTTCCCTTTCCATAAAATTAGCAAGTTAGTATTTAGTATAAATTTTGTCGAGGGTAAGATAAACTGAAGATCCTAAATAATCTTTTTAATCATAGTGAAGCAGATTTATTTTATAAAGTTAAACTTTATTTAAGCTCAGATTTTTACTTATATGTTGAAGAGATTAAAAGATCAATTATCATGCCCATCCCTAATACATAAACTTTTGCTAAACCAAATTTATTCCTATTCTGAAAGCTATTTATCTACTTATGTACACACACCTCTGCAATATAATGTAATCTTTGCAAATATAGCATTGTATTTAAAATTAGAAAAGAAAGTCAAACAAAAAATTAAGGGCTTTTAGGAGTAGATTCAAGCTAATCATATAAAGATGTACAATATTGTACAGGACAGCCTCCCATCAAGGTATGTGCGTATGGATGGAACATGTAGCTTCTTAAATCAGTAACCAAAGACATACATACACAACATAACAAGTAAATAAGAGACATTTTTAAAAAAACAAAAAAACAAAATGGCACCACTGTAAACATGACAATGACCACTGTTGCTCACTGTAACCAATTTTCAGTGACCAAATGCATATTATGAACAGTAATTAATATGGTGTAATGAGACAAGAACCATAATCACACTTAGCACAGTTGACAAAAACAGAGTATAACAACTAAATGTTTACTGAGAAAGATGCAACTAATGGTCATTAAATTACATTACAATGTATTCATTCTGTTGAGCCTAAATGCAAATGGAAGACATGTACTTTCCTGCATATTGGACATCAACTCAAAAAGAGCACAGATTGTCTCAGGTCTGAATATATTGTGTGGTTTAGCTGGAATTATGATTCTATACCTGATCTGCAGACCAGCCTTTCATTTATGACCATGAAGAAACATTACTTCCAGAGGGAATGAATGTAAGCAGTTTGCACCTCTACTCCTTTTCAAACCTAGCACAGCTAAGTTATCTCTCGATGTGCTCATGCTGTCTCCTCCGGAACCGTCTACTGTGCTTCCTCTTCCTTCTTAACTGAAAGTCAGCCCTGTGCAGCCTCGCCACAACGATTGCTCTTCAGAAAAACCAAGCTGGTAGAGCCCGACGTGAGAATCCAACGCCAACGTACACCAAACAGTAAAATGATGAGATGAAACAAGGTAGTAGTTATTTTCCCTCCCTCATTGGTATTTAACTTAGCCTTGAGCCAAATGGTTATGTTACTTGCTGTACACCCCCAAAAAGCCTGACAACCTCCCACCCACACACACACATACACACAAAAAATAAGTTTTAAGTAGATGAGGAACCTCCAACATACACACCCTGACTAACTTCTCTTTTAGATTACCTATTAACCATAATTTAGAAAATAAACGTGTTAAAAAATGACAAATACACAGTTTTGGCACTACTCTACGAGGATCTCTTCAGTCTTTATGGGTTCAAGTGGGGTGGCAGAGTTGGACAAATCAGAGCCTTCGTCTTTAGAAAACTCTTCACGCTGGAGCAGCATGCCTGCCCCCGTGTTTCCCTGCTGCCCCACTAATCCCCCTTGGGTGAAGCATAGGTGTTTGATCACCTCATTGGGACTGGAGAAGGTTGTTGCACAAATGTTACATTTGTAAGGCTTCGAAGAGCCCAAGAACATTGCCTCCATCTGGCTGCTGTCATCCCCCGCAGTGCAAAGCTCCATGCTTTGTCGGTCCACCATGGTGTAGGCGTCAGCCCCCTGGTTCAGGCACACGTGGCGGGCCGCCTGGTTGGCACGGCAAAAGCTCTTGCCACAAGCACTGCATTTGAAGGGCTTGCCTGTGTGGATGTACATGTGTTCACGCCAATGGCTCTTCTGAATGAACTTGCGCCCGCAGGTGGAGCACTCGTACTTCCGCCGCTTCACTTCACGGTCCAAGTCAGCATTCTCCAGGTTGTCGATGTCCGCAATGTCCGACGGAGGCGGTGTGTCTGCCTGAGAATTTATTCCCCCAAACCCCCAACTGGACGTGGACACCTCTGCTCGGGGAGAGTCCGAGTTGGTACCTGAAACAGGTGTTTGCTCACTATCACTGATTACCTCGACTGCCGCAGTGGCACCTGAGGCATTTGCGGCGGCCTTGTTTCCCTTAAGGATTCCCTCCATCTCTAGCATGCTATGTTCTCCAGTCATTACAGGTGAGAGTGCATTGCTGGACTCCGACGGGGTCTGCTGCAGAGCCTGGGTGTGCTGGAGGAGGTGCTCTCTCAGAAGGCTTCTCTGGGTGAATCGACTCCTGCACAGATGACAGGAGTAATGCTTTCTAAAGGAGGAACTTCTCTTCATGATGCTGGGCTTCACATGGAGGATGGCATTGGCTGCGGCACCATCCGCAGTTAGCAGGTCCGTTCCCCCTTCCTCAACTGTAGGCTTTGTGCCGCTAGTTGAGGCCTCCATGTCTTGAGGTGAGGAAGCCAATTTGAACGGTAAGGAATCTGTGTACGCAGCTGCGGCAGCTGGTGTGGACGGACACTTTCCCTCTGAGCTGAGTTGCTCCATGTCGAAGGGTGAGGAGAGCTGCCGTCGAGCGGCTAATCTAGCTGACATTGCCACTTGTTGGTCAGAGATCTGGATGCCGTAGAGGGAGGTCGAGAGGTTGATGCTGTGCTCAGGGTGCGAGTACACCGACTGGCTGGCTTCCTGCAAGAGCGGATAGGCATGCAGGAATCTGACCCCCTGCTCCAGCCGTGCAGGGTCTATTAACTGGGGTGCAAGCTTGCCTGTGTACATCAGGTTGAGGAGGTAGCTGAAGATATCTGGCTGTATGTCAGCGGCCTTCAGACGCACACAGTCACTGAAAGACAAAGACAGTCAACACATAATGAGTGACAAACAGTGAGAGATCTTATTCAGTATCAGCACAAGATCACAGCAGTTTTGGCTGAGAGAGGTTTAATTTGTAAAGAAGAAAGAACAATACCAGTAAACACATCATGTTTTGATCTTAATGCTGTTTACACAACCTCCAATTTGATATCTTAATTTGAGCTACTGATTTTAACATTTCATGTTTTACATTAGGTTTGGGTCATCATACAAAATGATTTAGATGCAGCTCTTTTATGTTTAAATCAGCATTATTCAGACATGATACCTGTATGTTTTAACAGCAGAACTGGATTTAGGTTAAATTCTGTGATGGGACCACCAAACGTATTTTTTCTTGTTATTAACTTGCATACACTGTTAGTACAATCCTACTTTACCTGTCCTGGTGAATGAAGAGCATTCTAAAGTAGTTGGAGAAGGCGGCGAGGACGGCCTTGTGGGCTTTGAAGAAGACATCTCCGATAGCCACAGTGCAGTCGCACAGGAAGCCAAACTCCCTCTGAGCGTTAAGCTGCTGCAGCAGGATAAGACCATGGTTGGCCAACTCCATTCTTCAACCTGCACAAAGGCGCACACACACACACACAAACAGCATTCAGTTTCCTGTCTGGAAGGAGACCAGAGTTTATTGTGACCACAAAGAGTCAGGCTGACAGGGGTGATCTAACGACCTTGTAAAGGCTAACTTAACACAATAGTGAAGAATCATTTTGTGACACTGCAGACAATTAGTCTAACAATAATGTCATAGAGAAGTATGCCTATAAAAACCTTGGTCTGATTAGTCCTCGTATTTTTCTAGCGTGGACTTGGACATGTTTTGCAATGGTAATGAAGAGTATAAACAAGTTATTTGTGAATTCAAATCTCCTCCAGGACAGCAAAACAGCAATGATAACCACAGTGTTCAGGCGGCTTCCTGTACAGGCTGCTCTAATTGCCTTTAAACTGGCTTTGTACACAGACAGAGAGAGTTCCTTATTGACATCTTATGACTATTTCCAGAATACCACTCTCACATAATCCCTGTGGTCAATCTCAAGGGATACTGGGATAGTTAGGACGAGCACACAGTCTAGTTACATAACACTGTCCAATTTCTAGCACAGTCTTACTGAGCCCTGGCTAAAGAAAAAGCTGCATTAATTCTGTGGACACTTCTAATTTTTCATTTGTTGCTCCTACATTCATAGAGATCCACTTCAACATCAGGGTCTTACAGTAGTTGAGCTACAGTAAGTTGTGGCCAATAAATGTTACTGAGAAACCCTGAAAACAGAAAGTCGATTTAGCTCTTGTGTGTGTTCACTGAAAACGTCTACTAAACACTACTTTGCATGACTTGGTTGTGACGGAGTAAAAGCCCACCGAACTCAATCTAAAGGGACATTTCAGGGCTCAGTGCGCTCTGTTGACCAATGAGATGGGTGCTGTTGACCCGACAGGTCACTGGAGGACTAAGAGGGCTTCAGGCCATCACATGATCAGGGTTATGGGTGTCGGCACACATTCCTAAGGCAGAACTGGTTCTTTCCCCTTCCAGTGGAAAATGGAAACAGCCCCGGGGCAGGGTGAATCTCCTTTCTCCAGCACTTTCTCCACATAACACTTAAAACTGTGAGAAGGCAGAGGATAATGGATACTTCATCAGCCAATTTATCTCAAATGACCAGAAACCTGTAATTCTGTGTACCCCCTGCCGGACACGCAGACACCCTCAAATATCTCTATACACATATGTATTTCATCAAAGAGGTCAGAGTTCAAAGATGCTGGCACTGCAGTGCTCCAGGAAAAGGCTAGGTTTCCGCGTCTTGCGCAAGGCCACAGCTACAGCTGGCACTAGAGATGTAAAATACCAACAAACCACACTCCTGTCACAGACTACTGCTCAATTTATGGTCATTTGGAGGCTATGATTTGAGGTGCCGTTGAATGGTAAGAGCTGAAAACAATCGACAATTGATCAGCAACTATTATGATAATCGATTGATCGTTTTAGACATTTTTCAATTAAAATTCCACACATTTACTAGCTCTAGCTTCTAAAATGTGAGAATTTGCTGCTTTTCTTTATCTTTTAGTCTCTTGGGCTAATAACAGGCATTTTTCATAGACAAAAAACAGCAGATTAATCAATAATGAAAATAACTTAGTTCTAGACTAAATATCAGAAATAACTTTGTATAAATCCCTTTATATCAATGAAGACAGAAAAAATATTAGAAATACCTCTCAGTTTAACACAATATAATTCAACAGCACTACAGCCTCTAAAATGACGATCAATTTGAATCAGAACCTCTCCATAACAGTTTCAACAAGAACCGACCACTATAACCTTCATGTTTTGTTGTATTAGTGTACTAATGATGTCAGTATTGCCGACTGAACCTGCAGCTCCCCAAATACTTCTTATCCTTCCTGCAGCATCTTAATACATCTAACAGGTAATAACATATATTGTCATTACATACATTATCATTTTTATTCAGTTGGAAAACACAACAAGTGACAGTAGAACAAATACAACATAACCTGGAACAAATAGTTTTCATGGGGTACTCAGGAGTATATACTGTATACTCTCTCATTGTCAGCTATTCCATATTTAAACAGTTTGGTCCCTTATCGGTGCTTTGATTCATGTAAATAATCCACTTTTGCAGATTTCTGTCAAAATTAGCTCCTTTAATTCTCAAAAAATGGGTAATCAGCCAAATCCTCTTGGCTTGAGGATCTGGAGGATCGGCTTTACACTAAGGCTGAAATTACTTCATTAGTGATTAAGTACTGTTTATTTTGCTGGATTGTTTGGTCTATAGAACAGCAAAAAAATAAAATGTACATCACAACTTCCCAGTAGTCATGGTGATGTCTTCAAATGTCTTGTTTTGTCCAACAAACAGTCCAAAATCCAAAGATATTCACTTTATAATCACTGAAGACTAAGAGAGTAAGAAAATATTCACATGTAAGAAGCTGAAACCAGTCAAGTTTTGCAGTTTTCCATTAATAAATTGTTTTAGTTCTCCATTACAACAGTTTCTTGTTATAGTTTTTTTTGCTGGCTACAAGCAGAAGTTTTCTGTCTCTTTGCCTGTGGCTCCTCTATATGCATCACAGAAACGTTATTTCAATAATATCTTTGGAGTTCAGTCCAACTCCAGAAAACATAAGTTTGCTTGCAGATCGGCCACACAGCCTCAAATATGGCTGTTGGGTGGCTGAACAGATTCTTTCAGTTTTCATGAAAAATATACAAACGTGTGCCTGATTGCTATGATTTAGCAAGACACAACTATTGATCAGGATCACGCGTTAATCAACACTAACTTGTTTGCAACAATAAAGCACCGCCCCTGATGTGATGTAGACACGTGGAACATTACTTCCGTAGTGCGAGTTTCTGTTATTCGGGAAATACACCGTTGAAACTAACATGTGCGGGAAGCTTGTGAGGAATGTAAACACGCTGTGGGAATAAACTAGTTCAATAATGCGAACAATAAATAACAGCAACAGTACATAAGGCTTTCTACAAGGAGCACATACACACACACAAAAAAAACGAGCGCAACCGGACGGACTCTTGCCTGTGCTTCGGGTCTCTCTCGGTCGCTGCTTGCTAGCGCGAGAAAACGGACATGCACGCACGCACGCGGGGCGCGCGCACACAGCACACACATACGGGGGAAAATGAGCGAGAGACGCAAGGGGGATGGGGTTGGTCACGAATGCGTTTCTTTTAACTTCCCCGTGACAATTACAGTTAACCAAAGCGTACACAAGTAACCAAATAACGTCCCACTATCAGTAAACGAATGGGTGAGTATGTAGATAAAAACAGCCGTACCTGCGCTCCGTTTAAATCCGCGGAGTTTGCCGTGTCGCCGTTGTTTGTTTGTTACCGGAGACTCGTCCGTCCTCTCTGGGCTCGCAGCAGCTTGTACTGTTCCTTGAAAAACGCAGCATTCGTTGGCGGCGGAGAGGGGTCGTCCGTCGGTGTTTTCCGGTTAGGGGTTTTACGTTACAATCACATGACTGTGGGTAAAAAAACAGCCAAAAAACAGCCGTTGTAAAAATCCGTTGAGCAAGGAGGAGGCGGTTGAGTTAACGTTAATTTCACACACACTGGTTGTAACCGCCGTGAGGTTCAACCTCTCGCTAGCCAGCCTTTTGACAGCCGGTGAGTTCGAACATAAATAGCTAACAGTTACGTTGACTCATCGTATGGTAGTTAATCATTCTGTCGTTGTCGTTAACGACACGTTAAACATAAAACCGACGTGTGTGACTGTGAGTGTGTGTGAATGTGTTGTCCCTCATCCTCCCTTACTGAAATAACGAAACATTGCTTTGCCCACACAGTCTTCTCACATTTACATTTTAGGTTGAAGCTACAAACCGGTTCTAGGTTTTCAACAAGTTAAAGGAAGTATACAAATAAATAAAGTTACCATCTACATTTTAAAAATATTTATCATGCCAATATCAGAGCATGATTCTTTAGCTTTAATGATACGAATACTAAAATATTCTCATAACCTAGAGACAGTATTGCCATTATAAAGTGAAATCATTACCTTTTGAACCTTTACATATCTAAAGAGTAACTGACAACATGAATTATGTGCAAGGAGATAAAACAAAATACTAATAAGAGGTCAATCGAAATTCACCACTGAAATTGTACTATACATTTTAAAGAAGTATATTTTTATTACTGTAAACTTTTGTATCAACATAAATTTGGCTATAAGTGTATTTTCTATGTTTATTTGAATTATTTAGTCTTTTAAGTTTTGATCTCAGACTAATGTAAGTGGAGGCTGTTAAAAACAGTCATAAATTAAAAGAGTTGAGTTGCCTTAGTTATATTTATATTTGGACAACAAGCAGAGGCCCTGATATCATTCATCTCTGAGGATCATAGATCACAGTAGAACATATTTGTTTAAGCTTTATTTTTTTAGTAGGACACCTTGAATTATGAATTGCACAATATATTTAGGACCATCAGCTTCTCAAAGGTTGGAGTATACCCCTCTTTCTTTTATATTTTACACTGGGGCAGTTTCACAGTGCTTTTACACTTTGCCACACTTGGAAGGGATACATTTTTAAATGTTTTGAGATGACAGCTTTGATTAATCCTTGGTGAGGTTTTTTTCATTGCTATAGCCCAGTTAGAGGGAAGATAGAATGATAATTAGGCTATTTGTGCAAATAATAAAAAATCTACTCATTCCACTGTCTGGAAAGTTATTGCTCCATTCTGTTTTACAACTGTAATACCTGATTTCACGCAAAAATCTCATACCTCATACCTGCATTTGGCTATTCATACCAGACTATATTTGTCATTGGTAAATTCTTGGCTGTAGTTGGTAAATGTGACTGTGAATACAATGTTTTGATGTTATTAAAAGCAGCATTACTTTTACATCAAGGATTCAACAAGCTAACAAACAGTACAAAATGCATGTTATCTGCTGTTTGGGCAGTGCTTAACTTGGGTTTCCTTTTAAGTGGATAGTCATTTCCAAACACTTACAGTAAGTAGAAAACTGCATATTATGGCAGTGAGATGTATAAATTGATGATCTCAACTGAGGGTAGCCTGCCAAAAAGACTGAACTGACATATTCAAATTTCTGTGGGAAACCATGCATCTTTTAATAGAAAAAAGTACCAGTAGAGGGAAAGAGTCTTGGAAATGGATTTAAACCAAAAAACACATTCCTCATAGCCTGTCCAGATGGAGGCACAGGAAGTGTAGGAGGACCTTTTTCACAGAAGCACTTTGGAGTCACGTCAATATATGTTTTCATGAGTGAGTTGGTGGATGTTGTCCCAGTGTAAACACCAATTTTTGCCAGACTTGTCATTACAGGGTTGCATTTCAGCCTTAGGACAGGGAGTGAAAATGCTTGCTGCGCAGGCAGAGAATGGGAGTCTGTAAAAGGAGACGGGAGACATGGGAGGGGGCAGAAATGTCTACGAAGCAGGGCCCGAGGATCTTAAAGTCTCTGTCCTGTCAACAAACAGACCTATATCTGATCTTGTCCACAACTTTACTGAAACCAATTAGCTGATAGAAATGGGGGTTGGGGGTACAAAATGTTTCACAAACAGATCAACTGGCAGAGAAATAGCAGATGATAATGACAACCAAACAAAAGCTTTGCTGAAAGGCTCACAGCAGGGGTTTATTGAAAGAAGATACACTATTAACACTGGCTCACTGTTATTCATCATTAAAATCAATACATTCTAATCAATAGATTTTATACAATTAGGAAAAAGTGATGTAGGCTGCTGTCTGCCTTTCTTCATATGCCATCTCTTTCTCTGTTTGTCCTCCTTGTTTCTTTCTCTTAGCTTGCTCAAAAGAGATGCTGGCTGGACTTTCACATGACTGCTCTGCCACTGATTTCCAGTAAATTGATTTCTCTGCGATAAAGCATTTTCAAAACCAACAACACAGACTGCATGAAATTGCTTAAAACGTAAAAAGTACAGTGAGATTTGCGTCTGATTTGGCCAATCCTGACGTCACTGCACAAGCGACTTTGCACACAACATATTCAGTCACTCAAATGAAATACCAAGGCTGTTTGCCTGCTGTTGCGCGACTGTATGTGGTGAGCTGGAGCACCTGTTTAAACAGGGCCTTTAACGTTAACTGCCGCCCTCCCCCCGTTCATGGCCTGTTTTGAAACCGGAGTGGTGAGTCACTGCACTCTCGGTTTAGAAAAACAGATCCGGCCAGGCTGGGCCCCGGCGGGGGGAAGGGAGGCCGGCGGTGGATGAACACCGGAGGTGGACGCAGCTGGACTCCCACTCCCAAGGACCCCACATCCTGACAACGGCCTGCCGTGTTCCCATAGTGACCGGGGCTGATCTGAGAGAAAAGAAGAAAACGCCGCCAGAATTAATTGATGCGCGTATTTTTCCAGCCTAATCGAGGGTGCAGCCAATCAATTGGTCACAAAAAGAGAACCGAGGGTGGAGAGGCCGTCCCGGTTTCCAACCCTAAAATGGACCATGAACCTCATTAGTCTGTTCCCTAATGCTTTGGTTTTGTTCACCATGGGTGTGTCTTCTTGAAGCACCTCTGTGTGTTGACTGCATTTGTTTTAGGCCTTCATTGGGAACGAATTAGGCATCGAAAAACATTTTTGAGAGAGATTGTTTTCGTACATACGTGACCTAATTGTGAAATGTAGCAGCACAAACCCTAGACTCTGTTATAACAGGCGTAGAAACCTTTCTATTCAGGATTGCTTTTTCGTCTTAACTCTCAATTTCTTAATGTTAGATATTTTTTAACACTGTAGCACTTTGAGATTCACTGCAAATGAAAAGTGCACTATACAATAAATGTATTATTATTATTATTATTGTTATTATTATTATTATTATTATTATAATAATAATAATAAGAAGAAGAATAACGAATACTTAGCCATTACTCAATGTAGGCTATTAACTTTTATTAACTTATTTTGAAATGCCAAAACCCTGGCTGTCTCACGAAAAAAAAATGTTAAAAGAATACAACATAGGCTACATAAACTTATTTTACACTCACAAATAAGTTTAACATATTGTAGTTTATTGTAGGCTTAGTTGTAACATACACACTACTGAATGTCCATATTTTCATGTATCTTAGTATTTCATCATAGGTCTCATTGAGGGCCTCACTAGTGTTTCCCACACTACCCCCTCCCTTCTTTTCCCGCCAAAAAGCCTTGGGGGTTAGACATCTGCCATTTCCTGATAGGGCGAATCAATGTCTCCATGACAACCGTTGCCACGGACAACAGGGGATGCCTCGAGGATGCTGCCACAACAGCGGTAAGCCATGCGCAATGCGGCAGCGCGTATCACGGTTTGATTCAGCTGAGAAAATACACATTTTGAGTCATTTAACGCTGAAAGCAGCCATGTGGCACAGAGAGCGAGTCGCAAGGCTTAAGTGTGCCATGTTATAAATACTACATGCTCAGGACCGCTAGATGGTAGCACCGCATCCTGAATAAAAACCCAAGTTTACAGGGAACCAGGAAATGAAGTTAGAATTAAAATGTAGAATATTTATCAGCAGGAAGAGAAGAAGTGAAGCTTGATATCATCTGCTCGGCTTCGTTAGTCACACCAATTGAACGATTACACGTCGTTTTTAAGCAGAACCTTAAACTAAGTTCCTGTCCTGAAAACTGTATAAATAAAGTTTTATTTTGAAGCTTCTTTTCATCCTGCTAGAATGATGGCGGCTGATCAGACTGTGCGCGGAGTTCCTCCTTCTCTGTCTGCTAAAGTGGTTGGGTATGTTGACAGCTGCTTTAACTACCTTGTAATAATGTAAAATATTGTGGGTAACAACAGTTGTGTACCAAAACGGATCGGTAATGTGAGCATTACCGTTCCCGAGCATGCAGTAGCGTTAGCTTTTAGCTAACAGGTTCTTTAAGTTGGTAATAATTTACAGTTACTGTACACATCACGTTGTATGACGTTAATTCAGTTAATGTTAAATCTACCTAACATCTTTGCTGACAGCACTGTTAGTCAAGCAAGTAGCATGATTGCAGTCGAAATGTCTGCAAAGCTAGGGCTAACATAACTTGCTAATTAGCTGGGTAGCTTACTAGTCCTAATGCAGCGCTAATAATAAGAAATGCCACTATAATGTTATGGATATATCTGTTCCCTCCAGGTCATTTGCTTATTTGACGGTGAAAGACAGATTGCCGACCATCCTGACTAAAGTAATAGACACAATCCATCGCAACAAAAACAAGTTTTTTGAAGAATATGGTGAGGTAAGGCTTTTTCAACCCTTATTTTTTTCTTTATGTTGTATGTTTTTAATGTTGTAGCACTTTGAGATTTATTATGAATGAAAAGTGTGGAACAAATTAAATGTATTATTATTATTGTTTAGTTACTGATCAATCAAATCAATTTCATGGTGCTTTCCTTCACTACATCTGGAATTATGAGGCTCATTTGAAAATATCAACCTGGTCTTCCTTGTGTTTCCTCTTTGTTTTCATACAGGAGGGTATCGAGGCAGAGAAGCAAACTATTTCTCTGCTGTCTAAGATGAGAAATGAGCTGCAAACTGATAAGCCTGTACTAGCTCTGACGGATGGCCTGAAAGACTCAGACTCCTGGAACCAGTACCTGCAGAGACAACAGGGACTGCAAGGGGACCAGGAGTCTGTCAGCTGGTTCAAGTCTCCATGGCTTTATGTGGAGTGCTATATGTACCGCAGGATACAGGAGGCGGTCTGGCTCAAGTGAGAGGCATTTACCTTGTGTAATATGTCACAATGTCGGTTTAGATATGTTAAGTAATAGAAGAAGTTTTCTATATGATGTTGGTGAAATCAATCTCAGACAAATTTGACATAATTGTTGAATTTGTTTCATTAGACTGTAAAATTTAGTTTCAATTTTTACAATCTAGAAAGATACAAGAACAAAATTACATATGAAAAAAGCTGATGTTGGTATATTGCCCAGCCTTTGCTTTTCTTGTTTCTTTACATTATGTGCTAGTTCTGCCCCAGTCATGATTTTATTTCTGCTCTCATTACAGTCCTCCCATCAATGACTATGATGTCTTTAATGAAGGAAAGACTCAGAGCTTTTTTGAGTCTCAGCAGGCTGTGGTAGCTCTATGTACATACTTGGAGGATGTCAACAAGAACATGGAAGAAATTTCTAAAAATCAGCTGCTTGAGCATTTCAACAAACTACTAAAGGTCAGTACCTTTTCAATAACTTAGGGGCAAGTGAAGTGTTTAACTGATTAGTCAGTGAATGAATTGGTAAACAAATCCATCCATCTATTTTCCTTGCTTATCCAGTTTAGGGTCATCAGTCAATAAATATAAATATTCAGATTGATTTAACTTTATTTATGTATTTATTTGAACATAGTGAAACTTAAAGATATATAAATGTAGCCATTTAAAAAAAAAAATATATATATATATATATATATGAGGCACACAGTTCTGTTAAAGTAAAAAAGTCTACTAGATCAACCTGTATCAACCACACACTGTTCAAATGATCATAAACTCAGACAAGACCATTCTTAAAACTGTTATTGCTGTACAAAAGAGAGTTATATTGTTTTATTATTTGACTCTTCTAAGGTTTCTCTATGGGGGAACAAGTGTGACCTGTCAATCTCTGCTGGTCAAGACAACTCACAGAAGACCAGTCCCTTAGAGTCCCTCAACAACTTACAACCCTTTATCTTGGTGGATGACTCCAACATGGTATGGTCAACTCTTATTTCTGCCCAGAGGCCAGGACAGTCAGGGAAAACAACCCCTGGTAGAGTGGATATCGTTCTAGACAATGCTGGCTTTGAGTTAGTCACTGACTTGGTCCTAGCAGATTTCCTGGTTTCCACTGGCCTAGCCCGTGAGATTCATTTTCACGGTAAATCCATCCCATGGTTTGTCTCTGATGTCACAGCAAACGATTTTCAGTGGACCATCCGGCAGACTATGGCAGCCAATCACAAGTGGATGTCGAAGAGTGGTGTGCAGTGGCAGAGCTACCTGAAGGAGGGTGTGTGGTCCTATCATGACCATCCTTTCTGGACGCAGCCACATGAGTTCTGTGACATGGCAGCTGATGCTCCTGACCTGTATGCGACCCTGCAGGGGGCAGACCTGGTGCTGTTTAAAGGTGATCTCAACTATAGGAAGCTGACAGGGGATAGGGAATGGGACCACACAGTTGGCTTTGATACTGCTCTGAGGGGTTTTGGACCCGCACCACTGTGCAGCCTCAGGACTCTGAAGGCCAACATTCAGGTCGGTCTGCAGCCAGGCCAGGCAATGAAGCTCAGCTCCCAAGATCCAGACTGGATGACCAGTGGCAAATTCGCTGTCGTTCAGTTTCACAGCCCAAACTCAGAACAGTAAGACTGACTTCAGCAGGAAGACATGCATTCATGCAATGTCACAGTAAGCAGTGACATAAGCAGGAGTTATCTTTGAGCCATAAGAGCATTTAGTTACAGGAGTTTATTAAATGGTGTCCTTGTTCCTCATTGTCAGTTATCATGTTTGATACATAAATGCACAATAACAATTGTTTAATTTTTATTTTCACTGTAGACTTGTATCATGATCTCATGCTTAAAATATTTGCACTTTCAGACTAAAATGTCTTCTTATGATTTGAACACAAATAAATTGTTTACTGTGACAAATGTATTCATGGAGGTGACACAAAAGATTTCCATTGCATTTTATCAAAAATTGCAGATAAGTCATAATGTTTACAGGTTGATATAAATGCTATAAACAAGTATTGCGTTGAAAATTTAGCAAGAATTGGGCTTTATAAATCCTCATCTTTACAGCAGCAATACTGTCGCACCTGCATGCAATTTAGAAGAGTGATGATGAATGTAATATACAGTTATTTTAATGCAGCTCAGGTTGTTTCACTGTTATTGATATGCATGCATCAAAACATGCAGACATTCATTTAAATTCACCTAAGGCATGTCGTAACATCTCTGGATAAATGTTTTGCTCAGTTTGAAAGATGGTGGACTGTTATTGGGGCAGTGTAACAACAACAGTGACGACGTGTGCTTGTTTTGTTTTAAATGGCAACCCAGACCTCTATCTCCATAGATAAACGTGGATTTCTCTGTACACACTGTTATGTAATTCAAATCCTCATTGTCGGTGTTAGTACCTCAGTGGTGATAACTGGATTCTTCTCAGTGCTGCTGAGGGAAATTATATCATTTTCATTAATAGGTTTGATTAAATAAAGAACTGCAATGACTGGTCTCTTTTTTCCCCACTGTTGTATTTAAAAGCATGAGATGTGAAGTGTGAGTAATAATGACTAAGCTATTTTTGCAGCACTCTTGCAAAGTGTCAAATGTTGACTTAATTAGCATTTTAATCCAATCTATGAAGCTAGACTGTTTTTCAATTTATCCAGCCAGATATTTAAAGATTCATCTGTTCACAATGGAGATAATCCATCATTAGACTAAATTCACTAGTAGTGTTTCATTGTTGTTACCTGTCAACCTTTCATATACACTACTCTGGGTCAGGTTGGACCTAAAAACACAGCCAACAAAAAAGCTGGAAATGGTACAACTTGTGCATTACAATGCCACATGAGCTGGGAAAACTGAACGACATCATTTATGCTGCAAATGAGTCATTTAGGTGATTTAGTGATTTCATTTCTCACCCTTCATTTTCCTGTTTTCTAATATAACAATGTCTTCATTTTATCCCAGGGAAATGCATAAATATATATATCATCATCAGGGCTACTTGTTTTCCACTTGACCTGACATGTCCTGAAAATTGGGCTGTTTACTCAAGAAGGATGTTGCACAGAGAAGAGAAAATGAAGCCTCTGTGCCAAATGTTGAGTTTTTCCTCAGATGTGAAGGTCAATAGTTGCTTGTAATCATGTTTATCTTTAAGTTCTTTCATATTGATGACAATGAGTGTCTTGTATGTAAGTATCACATGGAAATGAGAAGATTTTAACTAAATCCCCAAATTATTTTTTTGTGATTTAAAAAAAAAAAAGATTTGAAAAACATAATCTAATCTTTTGCATTTGTGTGCAAGAAGAAATAATTATTTGAAGTTGTATATGACATTTCACCTTGGTGTAATTGATTACATTTTACACCAGCTATGAATGTTACAAAATAATTCCTAAATTTATAGTGTGTTATTAGTTTTCTCAGAAGTATTTCAACTCACAAGGTTGTTTTTTTACCTTGACGCCTGGTCCCAAAACATGCAAGGACTAAAAGGATCCCTGACAATCACAAACCTGGAGCTTTTGTGCTTTTAACATGAACATTGATTCCTTTAAATCTTTATTTGCATAAATACTCTGCCCCTTTCTTTGATTTTGTTCTATTTGATGTGTGATTTAAACTGAGAAAGTAATGATTAACCAGTTCATATTATATCCCAAAATACATATCATCCTCTTTTTAGTGAAATGTCATGAAGACCATCAATTTTCATCAATTCTCTCTATGAATTTCTTTGAAATGATTATAAAAAGATAGAATTTAGATCATACAGTCTTATTAAAATGACCATCAATTCCCTCATTTTGGATTGGTTGTGTAATTATTGGCTGAAATAAGTTTTGACCTCTTGCTCTGTTTACTGTGTTACGGTGACCTGGCACTTAAACACATGTATCGATTTGGCTGCATCTTTAATTTGTTTATCCTCTTTTTTAACCTTTCCACTGTTCCCATTCTGTCCAATAAGCCCAGCTAGATGTCTGAGAGTCAGAGAGATGGGAGAGGCAAGCAGAGAGGAAGAGAGAAGACTCAAACAGTCCCAGTATCACACAGCAGATATGAGGATGATTCATGTGTAAGAGGTGAGTAATGATGGTTAGATTTGGCTTTCATTTAGGCCCAGTTTATTAAAACTGTTGTCCTAATGTTTCTCATTTCGACAGTGATTTGATTTACTGCTGAGTCTCAGGTGTATTCAATAATCTGGCTACAAATAGACTGGTCATACATCACGCTGGTAGTGTGCTGAATATCAGCTAAATGCACGATAAACATTCATAGAAAGCCCAACAGCTGTTTTCTCTAGATAGCAGCTGCAACCAACAAAAGCTTTCCAGCATAAAACAAAGATTAGGTGGGAAGAGAACATTTTTAAAGTGGTGTGAGAGGGGACAGAGAAGCTGGGAAATCACCATTTCATTGTCCATCTTTCTTTTTCTTTTTGCCACCAGCCTTCCCTCCCTCCTACATGTTAGTAGAGATGTATTAGAGTAAAAGGCTCCGCTGACAAAAAACCTGAGGGAGGTTGGGAGGAGTCTTTTTGTTTTTTTGGGGGATCTGGGTGGGTGGAAGCTCAAGTCAGATAGGGCAGTGGGACTGGAAAAATAGTGAACCCTTCAAGTTGCCTGACAGGCTGTATTGGAAAGAGGAAAAAAGAAGGCAAGAGAGACAGAGAGTGCGAGGAAAGAGTAAAGAGAGAGGGAGAACAGCACTCGTCTCCACTCCCCCCCTCCCAGCAAATGGGAGTGCAAGTCTAAATCATGTTGCTTATCAGTGCTGTTGTGCTGTGATGTTGCTCAGGCAGAGCCCGGCGCAGAGCAGGCAGCCGTGTGGACCAGTACTCAGACCCAGGATCAGTCCAGCGTTCACAGAGCTGGATACCCTCTCCCCACCACGTCTCTCACCTCCGCCACGTGCCCCCCTCAGTGACATGTACCCTGAAGAGAACCGGGGTTCTGGAGAGGTAGCCACTGTGGACTTCCTGGAGGGGACATACGAATATGCCACCCCCACCCCTACCCCGACTCCTCTTTACAGCCACTCCACCACTGGCTACTACTCTGCTCCTCTGGACGCCCACGGACAACCCTCAGATGGCAGCCTTCAGTCTCTGGGCACTGGGCCCACTAGTCCTCTTGTGTTTGTACCCTCCAGCCCACGTCTCAGCCCCTATATGCACCCGCCCAGCCAACACTATCTGGAGACCACTTCAACACCCATCTACAGGTGAGGGAATACAGTTTCTCTTTATATCAGTGGGGAAAAGTGCTTTTTATAGTCTTAGAATACTATTAGAATCAGTTAGTGTATTTCTGGCCATTACTTAAGTAATGAATCTCATGAGAGGGTAAACAATTTGTAACAGACACCTCCTCCAGTGCTTGAATCTGTTTTGTTTGTGCTGTTTGCTGATTATGTAACTGACAGAAACAGTGCAATCAAAACATCAATAGACCTGCCAGAGTTTTTACATCAGCAAATTCCCTTCACTCACTCCATCAACACAAATTGTCATTAAAGAAAGCCATTTCTCAGTCAGTTTAGCTTCTTTGTAAGAATTAATTAATACATTTTCTGCTCTATCACCCTTTTTCCAATTGCATGGTAGTTGGAGAAAAGATTTGTACATAACTAGAATTAATATCTTTCATTCATGAATTATGGCTCTGGAATTCTGTTCAATCCTAAAAGGCTGTCATAAACAAAACATAATTATATAACAGAATTGTTGTTTAATCTTTTGCTTTATACAAAACATTGCCATTATCTCTATAGAAAGGATCAAGCTTTGCCCTGGTTTCTAATTCCAGAGATTAAGGACTTTGTCAGGGACCTTGAGAAAGGAACAATACGTAAGAACAACGGAAGCACACAAACAGATTGTTTCCTGACTCAGGTGGAAAATAGTACTCTGCTTTCGTCTCAGCCACTGTTAAACTAAAGTCTAGTAAATGTTGGAACTGATGCGGAATCAAGCAGTTGGCTCGAATATTTTTCAGCAATTTTTGCAAAATGTCCATCTTTATTTTATGGCAAGAAAACAATTGATATACTATGTTCATAGCATTTTATCAGCAGCACAATTTCTAGTTACTGTCATTATTAAAACACTAAATTATCACGTGAATATGTGATATTATTTAACTGAGCAGTTGAAATCCCTGCCCTCATGCAGGTCCAGCGGGCCATCCAGTCAGCAGCCGGTATCCAGAGAGGACCAGTGCAGCACCAGTGACGAATCATACGCCATGGGGGAGTCAGGGGCTGTAGCCGGGGGTTTTGAGATGGCCAAAGAGACGCGCTTCTGTGCAGTATGCAGTGACTATGCCTCGGGTTACCACTACGGGGTGTGGTCCTGTGAAGGCTGCAAAGCTTTCTTCAAGAGGAGCATCCAGGGTAGGTAGACTGTCTGCTGCATCCATTTGTGATTGATTACTGTGGATACAACTCTTTAAACATTACCTGTTTGTCGAGGGTTGTGTCTTATGTTGTCACAGTTTAATTGTTGAAATTTCATGTAAAAATGAGCAAGATTCCTAAAAATCCACAGATATTCTACATTTAATTAAACTAAGAAATACTTATGATTGAATTCTGTCTTTTACTATATATGTTGTGGAAAATTTAACTATATGAAAAAACACAATAACTCATTAAGGCTGCTTCAAACACAGAGTCTTATACAGGCAAACATGGAGCACTGTGCCCCATAAAAAATAAAGCAAATGTAGTATGGTTTTAATCTGGTTCATCTGTGAAATCAAAAGAACATTTACAAAAGAGAAAATAAAAGTTTGGATGATAAAGGGTGGTGATTTAGTGTGTCAGCAGTTTAATAGGCTCAAGGTTATTGATATGACTGGGCTTGTAACCTGGCCAAAGAAGCAAAAAGGATGTCATAAAATGTCACATTGTGAAACTGAGATTGACTGTTTTGAATTAAGAGAGTAGAATTTATTTATTATTACTATTGTCCATCAGTTTTCCTCTCTGTTTGTATCCCATGGCTTTCATACAACGTGATGTTCAACCTCCATGTGCCCCTGCCTGTGTGTGCAGATAAAAGCTGCATCTGCTGTGGGACGCTCAGCCATGTTTGTGATATGATGCTTTGGCATATTGATGCAAAGTCTTGCAATGGAAGACAGGTCATAAAGAAACCAATAGTCTCCATGGCAATGACAAAGCAAAGATGCCACGTTTTAATTTTCTCCATCTCAGATCCATTTAAAATGGGAATAGACTGTTCCTGGCCGCTAAATAACCTAAATCTAAACTGAACACCCAGGTGGGGGGGCTTGAAGTAATAGATTTTCTTCCATTTCAGGTCACAATGACTATATGTGCCCAGCAACCAATCAGTGTACTATTGACAGGAATCGGAGGAAGAGCTGCCAAGCCTGCCGTCTTAGGAAGTGTTACGAAGTGGGCATGATGAAAGGAGGTGGGTAGAAACACCAGCAGACAGCAGATTTGACATCTCTTGCAAGACAAACCTCTTTTTTATTAGTTTGATTTTATTGAGTGTATTTTTTTTTTTTTGCTGTCTGTTACCAAAGTTAATGTTTATTTTCACATTCTTGTTACCAGTTTCTTTTTGGGTTAAATTGTCTAATGAGCCTACTATTTCTTTTTATTTGCACAATTTGTACTTCTCTATGTTCTTGTTATGTCAACAAAATGTAATTTAGATGCTTTCTTTATAACTAATGTTCATCTGTCAATCATAGCTTATTGCTCAGAGGATTGGTACAAATATGAGTGTGCTGGTGGATGCAGATAAGCTTGAGACTAACTTTAACATGACCTTGAAGTGATTTCCTCTTAAGGAGTACAACTTCTGATTAGTACACACCCACATTTTTGTTTTCATACTTCTTGAATCACACAGGCATCCATATGATGTGCACTATTAGATTTCTTGGAAGGAACAGGTCATGAAGTTATGTGTGTCAGCTGTTGAGGGAAAAGCCTGATTAATGCACATTTGTAATTAATTGTGTGGATGCATGTGTGTGTGTTTTTTCTGTGTATTTGCAGTTTATTTTGTATTATACCCTACTGTGTCCTCAAGGTGTGCGCAAAGACCGTGGTCGTGTTTTGCGCCGTGACAAACGATGGACTGGCACCAGAGACAAGTCCACCAAGGAGCTGGAGCACCGAACAGTGCCCCCTCAGGACGGGAGGAAACGCAGCAGTAGCAGCAACAGTGCTGGCGGAGGAAAATCATCGATAGCTGGCATGCCTCCTGACCAGGTACTGATTCATGTGGAGAAAATGAACATCTACAGCAAATTTTATGGAAATGCAGCCATTTGTTTTGTTGATCAGGGGAAATTTGACCTGAAAGTGGCCCTAGACAAAAGGTCAAAGGATCTTAAATATTAGAAATCATCTTCTTAGACTGACTTAGTTTTTCTCCTGTGGCCCCAGGTGCTCCTTGTGCTCCAGGGTGCTGAGCCTCCAATATTATGTGCCCGTCAGAAGATGAGCCGACCCTACACCGAGGTCACCATGATGGCCATGCTCACCAGCATGGCCGACAAGGAGTTGGTCCACATGATCGCCTGGGCCAAGAAGCTTCCAGGTTGGAATAAATGAAATACTGGTTAGCATGGCAAGGTTGCAACACCACCAATAAATCAATAAATATATATTTTTTAAGATACTTTAAAAAAAAAAGTTTTGAGTGAAATTGCATTAGAAACAGATGAATTTATCTCACCCCTCTGTGAGACCTGTTTAAAATATGCATTTGAATTTAAAGGCTGACTTAATTTACTTTTGGTTATGCTAGTACAAAACTATCATAACAGACAGTGTCACTGATCAGTGACAATGACTTTCCCAGATGCTGAGATTTGGCTTTCATCTTCACTTTCTGGTCTGTACTGTGTTATGGAGGGAAAACCTGCCACTGACTGGAATTGTAAGACTCTCCTGAGACTTATTTTGGAACTAGGAGTCTGGTGATGTTCATGTGCTATTAACATCAACCATATCCTGTCTGTAACCTGGTCTGTAGTGAATTATTACAGCCCTCTTATCATTGCACCAGCTATTCTTTCTATACCACATTTTGTACATATAGTGTAGTGATTAATTTGTCAGAAGTAATGTCCTGGAAGCTTGTGTTAAATGGCAGAAATGCTTCTGCAGATTGTGAAAAGACACTTACAGTTAACTTGTTTAGTACATAATGCACATTTCATTTTTTGCTACAAAATGTGTGTCAACTCCAAGCTACATATATATATATATATATATATATTTTATATGTATTTTTTTATTTAAACCTGTTAACAGACAGGCTTTATCATCCCACCACCTCAAGCCCTCCCTCCCACCCTCCAGATTCACTGCTGTGTTTCACTATTGACAAGTTGCAAAAAAAGTGAAAAGATAAAAATACAGTTACTGAAAAAAAGAATAAATAGATCCCTTCAAGAACTGTCAGAAAGACTCTCAAGATTATCAAAGTATTGGATTAAAAGACCCCAAGTGGAGTAAAAGCCTCCCAGTGAGATGCATTAGGGGGGTTGGTAACTTCCAGTTTAATACAATTATTGCCAATAATGATGCAAAAAGTATAATATCCTGTAATTTAATGTTCAGTGGTTTAGGTTGAACATTGAAAGTAACCCCAAAGATATCTGTCCAAATATTTGGCCTCAAGCTTATACCTGTGCAGACATTCACAAAAACTTGTCCAGTAAGTAAGGTTTCCTGCTCTTTAGTAAAGCAGGTCCAAAACACCTTGACATCTATGTATGTGTTGTCTAAATTAGGATATATTTTTCAAAGGCTTAGAAACACCGTCTTTCTAAAACATTCAAATGTCTAGATGTACTGTGTGGCAGAGGTTGTTGCCTTGTATTTCACTGCTTAGACAACAGTTTGTGATAGGAGACCTTTATAGTAGAAGTGCACATGGACACGCGCACACACAAATGCAGAGCCATTACAGTGATGGTAATTACAGTCATCACCTTGGAGAGGATTGTTTGGCCAATCTGCTGGCACCCCATAGAGCTTAAATGCAGTATAAGACACATCACCCTTTCGCATGCGTATACACACATGTGCACAGACCTACACACAGCAACAGGCTCTCTTAGTGAGTAAATCCTGATTTTGAGGTATTACAACCTTGTGCGTCACTAAAAGCCCAGAGGCACACAGTTTTAATTGCGAGGGGTCCCAAACAGTGTGCAGAGGGGACAATGGGAGTGAATTGGCTGTAATTACATATGAATTGAGACAGCTGAGTGCCAGCGATAAGGCGCCTTATGAGAGCAGAGAGATTGCAGATGGTTTCATTTAAGTAGCCATTCCCTGCCAGAAAAAAGAGCATATTTTTATTTTTATGAGTTGGTAGATAGTGCACAGAAATATTTAACCCTGAGAGTGTTAATATTCCACACCATGCCCACCGCAACAAATTATCATCACTGATAAAGCACCACTTATCAACATCAGATATTTTTTCTGTGTTTGGTTTTGGTCTGGATGCCAAATAAATGCTGTGATCAGCCTAAAAGCCATCAACACACCTTTTGTCTGGAGTTTATGAACAACAGTTTTTAGTGATGGTTTCTGGAGTTAGTCAAAGATCTGATATAGATGTGGGACGATTGTTCAAAGCTATCAGAAGTGTCAAACTGACTCCAACTAGGTGTGAATCACCCTGCTGCTTCACGGCAATTCTCATTGTATACTTTGTGTGTGTGTGTGTGTGTGTGGGGTTAGGTTTTGTGCAGTTGTCCCTTCATGACCAGGTGCAGCTGCTGGAGAGCGCGTGGCTGGAGGTGCTGATGATCGGGCTCATGTGGAGATCCATCCACTGCCCTGGCAAACTCATCTTCGCACAGGACCTCATACTGGACAGGTAGCGAAGACTACCGCCTTACATTTCTGCAACATGCACCTTTCTATACTTTCGTCTCATGGTCCTCACTTTTCCTCCCCATTTCTCTATCTTCCTCTCACTCTCACACTGATCTCAAGAGTAATACATCAGCATTGTAGATTTTCCATTTCACACCTTGCCAGCCATTGTGCCATCCCAACACGTCCGTCGTAGAGTGAAAGACTAATTACATGTTCCCCATGGAGAGGAGAGCAGCATCTCTCTAACTTGAAATACCCCTTCATCATTACAGTGCTGAGCTGGCAACCAGGACAGAGATTTAATCAAAACCTCAGTGCAAGGAATGATGGAAAATGAATGATGGAAGAAGAGGCGGAGGGAGAGATGACGGAGAAGGAGGTGAAGGAGAGAGAGCTAAATGACAAGCAGAGAAGACGAGAAAATAGAGATGCAAGGAGACATGACACATGGCTGTTTTCTGCTTTGCAGGCACAGCCTGTTCCCTCCATTCCCCCCGTGTTCAAAGTAAACAAGCTAGCCAAACCACAGTATCTACCTCAGGAAAAAGAGAGAGCGGAGACAGAGAGATGGATGAGGGAGACAGACAGACAGACAGACAGAGCTTTTACCCTCTGATGTGCCTGATGGTCCCATTTGATTCAAAAGTGTATTACAGAGTATTATCTCTAAAACCTGGTCCCCGTGTGAGTGTCCTCACCAATTGGACATGATGGCTAAAACGCTGTGGGTCAGGGTTGACAAATTCCCTTGACTCTGGGCTGTCCAAGTTTATCTTGCACTCCAACCACTGGATATTATCCATCTTTCCATCACATTTCAACAGTGCCGACAAATGGAGTGTTGCAGTGATTCAGTCCATTAGTTGTTTATTTGGCCCGTCTTTGGACGGTTTCATGGTCGCAGATGCAGTCAGGTTCTTATTCCCCTGATGGTGCACTGCAGCCCAGAACATGGACTCTGTTTTTGTCAAATGCACTCTTGAGTTTTGTGTTTTACTGAAATAATATTTATTTTTCGTGTCACTTACAGCCTTGCTTTTTAAAGAGATAATAAATTCAAAAGAAATTGCTCATGTTTTCTATGATTCTGCTCTTTAGGGACGAGAGCACCTGTGTTGAGGGTATGGCTGAGATATTTGACATGCTGCTGGCCACCACGTCCCGTTTCCGACTGCTCAAACTCAAACCTGAGGAGTTTGTCTGCCTCAAAGCTATCGTCTTACTCAACTCTGGTGAGGCAACATGTGTGAGTGTGTGTCTTAACTTTGTCTGCCTGTGTTTACAGTTTTAGTCACCTTCTTTTGAAATATTTTCACAATCTAATGCCTGGAAACACTAACAGTGAACAGCAGAGACACTTTCTTAATAAAAACATAAACTCCCTATTTTTTTTATTATTATCATGCACAGTTCTGTTCCCACACACACCACTTTGTCACAGGTTTCCATCCCTGTTCCCCAGAGTAAATATTGAACAGTGCCAAACTACACCCACAGAGGTGTAGCTCTGAACACTACTCAGGCACATTAGGTGAACAGAGTGTTCTCGAAAAGCCTGTACCGTCAATATGCCTGATAACTGTTCCCATGACAACATGAGAAAGCACAGAGGGCTTTGTTTGTCTCGGAAATTGAGATATTCTATATGAGAAACTGCATAGACTGAAATACCAGTGAGATGACACTACTGGCACAGCTGCTGGAGCCGGATGAACTTTTGATTGCTGTGTGGGAAATACTGCAACCCCAATTAATGCTCCGCTCTTATATGCATGTCTGAATCAGATCTATTATCAAGTAGAGGATAAACATTGTTGGTTTTTGTTAGTTTGAATCTGACGTCAGTTGAGTGATGTTTATCATATCAGGCCATTCATTTAGCACATGAGCATCAACTTATGAAGTGTATTACTCCCTGCTTAAGTTTCCGTTAAAGAAACAAAAAAGTCCATTAGCTTGCAAATCCGCAGTAAGCTGATGTTTTTTTCTCTGTTAGGTGCCTTCGCTTTCTGCACCAGCACAATGGAGCCTCTACACGACAGCACGGCAGTGCAGATTATGCTGGACACCATCACAGATGCTCTGGTACATTATATCAGCCAATCAGGATGCACCGTCCAGCAGCAGTCGAGACGGCAGGCCCAGCTGCTCCTCTTGCTCACTCACATCAGGCACATGAGGTGACATTAAATTAGAAAAGGTCTATTTTGGTTTTTGCCGTACAGTATTAGAAGTCTTTCATTTTAGACATGTTCCTCTTTATCATTTCACAGTTAAGTTTTAGGGTTATAAGAGCTTAAAATATAAAAGCTTCAAAAGGGCTAGGGTTCCTTTTAGAGACATCATCGATTGTCTATTTTCAGGTAAGCTGATTTTAGCACATAACAGCTAGACAGATGCTTTGCCTTTTTTAATTTTAAAAGTTATTTATATTTTGCAGAAAATATCACAGCATTAACTATAATAGAACCATTTATTCAGTGAAAAGGGTTAAACTGGTACTTAAAAGATAGGTTTGATTATCAACAATATTACATATAACATGAAAAGACCAAAATCAACAATGAGTTTATCAATAGTTTTGTTTGTGTGGCTGAAGACTGATTTAGCGTATTCATCTGTGCCACAGACCTCAACTGTTATCTATTTAAAGCACATCAGTGAGCCACATCACTGCACTGGGTGCCATGGTCCTCCATTACGATGAACAGCAGTACTGTGGTGTATTTTGAGTCAGTCCCACTTACATCCTGCATCCTGCTGCTGCGAATACTTACGAGAGAATCAAATGTGCATAAATCTACGTCTTAAAATAGTCCTCAACAAATACACAGTTTACTCCTGTTTGAGTAACGTTTGCTGAGGAACTACAGTACCCAGCTGTTTTAGGAAATTATCTGACCTTTTTAAAAATGAAGGTATATATTTGATGCCTGTTTTTAAAGATGTACGTCTTCAGGGATGACTGGGGCTTAGGGCTGAGTGACATAGACAGGATAGAGAAGTCAGGAATAGATAGAAGAATAAAGAAGTGAGAAAATATTCAGAAAACCTTGATGGTTTTGGAGCAACTGAAGAACAAAACAAATTGTGTGTACAGTGTTGCTCAAGGTCTTCAGGGATGTAGAAAGCCATCTGAAACTTTGCTCATTTCTTGACTGATTCATAAACTAATTCCTCATCTCTCCCTCCTTTACGCTCCCTGCAGCAACAAAGGCATGGAGCACCTCTACAGCATAAAGTGCAAGAACACAGTGCCTCTGTACGACCTGCTGCTGGAGATGCTGGACGCTCATCGCCTCCACCGTCCAGTGCAACGATCTCAGTTCGGGTGTCAGGCTGACACCACCAGCAACAACAACAACAACAGCAACAGCAGCAGCAGCGGCAGCTCCTCCTCAGCAGGCTCCAGTTCAGGAACCCGAGAGAGCCATGAGACCCCAAGCAGAGCCCCCCAGGGTCTAGGCGTCCTGCAGTACGGAGGGTCCCAGTCTGACTACACCCACATCCTATGAGACGGAGCACAAGCAACATCTGAAGGTCTTATACATGTCAGAAGTCATTTTTATGGATGATGTGTGTAGTTTAGAACAAGAGGGCTTTGGGAATGAAAGATAAACGTTGTATTTGAATTAATTTCATGAGATGATTATTTATAAATTAAGTGATTTTATAGTTGTGGCTGTTTAGGTAGAAATTATTCCAGCAGCAGCAGCAGCAGCAGCAGCAATTATTCACTTCAATCTGA